>NW_026596134.1:266293-299018 GCF_907164565.1 Psammomys obesus | reverse complement strand
AGGGGAGAGGAGAGGAGGGGAGGGGAGGGGAGGGGAGGGGAGGGGAGAGGAGAGGAGAGGAGAGGAGAGGAGAGAAGGAAAAAAGGGAGAGGTCCCATGATACAGCTCAGTGAAGGAGTTCACCACCAACTCTGATGACCTGAATTCCACTCCTGGGGCCCACAAAATAGAGAGAAGAGACCCATTTCCTCTGTTGTCTTTTGACTTCCTCACATGTGCCATGGTGTGCATGTGTGTGCGCTCACACAACAGCGAACACACACAGAAAGAGAGGGAGGGAGAGATAAATAAATAAATATAAGAGAGGGGAAATGAACCCAATAAAACGGTTCATTCAGGAACTTTAACCACTTCTAAAAATGTGACACATGAGAAACAGAACAGAGAATAAAAAAAAGAGCAGAGAGAGAAAAAAGAAAGAAGCAGATGAAATATCTGATTTGATAGTAGCTGAGTTTCCCTGAAATGTCAAATAACAAACCACACTGTCAGGAAGCTCATAAAACATCACATAGGACAAAGTGCTGTCTTAGTCATTTTTCTATTGCTGTGACAAAACCCCATAACTAATGCAATTTGTGAAAGGAAACATTTAATTGCCTTCAGAAGGTTAGAGTTCATGGCAACTGAGCAAAGGCCTAACAGCAGGAACAACTGAGAGCCCACGTCTTGATCTGTAAGGAGGAGGCAGAAAGAAGCACACTGGGAATGACAGGAATCTTGAAACCTCAAAGCCTATCTCAGGACACACCTCCTCATCCTTCCCAAAAAGGTTCCAACAACCGAAGACCAAGTGTTCAAACATATTATGTGTGCTTTCAAGGGCCATTCTCATTCAAACAGCTTCAAGTGCCAGGAAAAACGATGCCTTCATTAACCTTCAAGCCTCCTGCTCTGGGAGACAATGTCAAGAGCATGGGAAGATGAGGCAGACTGTAGGATGGTGTGTGAAAACTGTGCCTTATAAAGAGCTGCTCTCTGAAACATGCAAACAACTCCTAACACGCAACAATAACAAACTGAGCAAGAAAGAAATCGCCCGAAAATCTGGACGGACACTTTGATGAAGAAAACAGGTCCCTAGCAGCACGTGGAAGGATGCTGGGCTCCCATCACTGCTGCTAGTGAGACCTGGGGACACACTCTTGGAGAATGAGGCAGCTGCACTCCTGAACATGCCTCCACTCAAAGCCTGCACAGCACGTTTATAGCCACTGGGTTTATAACTACTACAACCTGAATGCAACTGAGGTCGCCTTCCAGAGTAATGGATGAGGAAGTGTGGTCTGCCCAGGGGGTGGGGCAGCCCTCCTTAGTAGGAAGAAGTGAGCCATCCATTCATGGAAAGTCCTGGGGGGAACTGAGTCATAGAAGAACTAGTCTGAAGAGTGTAACCCCAACACTATGATGTTCTAGTAAAGGCAGAAAACATTCACAAGTTCAATGGCTTGTTGGGGGTGGGTCAGCAAAGGGGGGTGAGTAGGCGAGTGCAGGGGATTAGAGCAGGGCAGTGGTTCAGTGTGGTACGGCAATGGTTTGTAAGTGCGGCAGGCCAGCTACAGCAAAGGAGCCCCCGGGTGTAGGAGGTACCAGAGGTTGAGGGGTCAGGGGTCTATGGGAACTCTACTTTCAGCCCAATTTTACTGTGAACCTAAAACTATCCTAAAAATAAAGTTTTATTAATTTAAAGAAAAGGGTAAGGACACGCTTAGCCTACAATCCAGCATTTACACACTTGGACATTTGTTCCAGGGTGATGAAAAAAAAAAAATAGCCTCACACAGACATCCACACAGTAATTTAGACGGATGCTTTATTTGTAATTGTCTGGAAGAGGAAATTATTCATGTCCTTTAATGGCTAGACAAACCTTGGTAAGTCTCTATAATGGCGTAATACTCAGAAGTAAAAGAGAAACGTGCTGTTGATGTGTGCAGTAATTTGGGTGATTATTAAAAACTCAAGGAAGAGAGCAGGTCTCAAAGGTTATTTATTGTATAATTCAACATGTCTCTAAGACGACAAGATAATAGAAGCAATCATTTGGCTTTCTGTCACTGTGACTTACAGAAGGGATCTGGCTGAGGATTGCAGAGGTTCACATTCGGGGTTTTGTTGCTTTTAAGCGGTGGCAAGTCAAGGACATGTGGCAGAAGAAAGCCACCTCTCTCGTGTCAGCCAGGAAGCCGAGGGGCAGGCAGGGACAAGGCGTCCTCTGCAGATGCACACCCCGTGAGTCATGTCCTCCAGCCTAGCCCCAGCTCCTGGTGGCTCCTTCTGTGTGACTTCATTAGCCCGCTGGAGAGGCCCGTGCCCCGACTCACAGCTCACAGCGAGCCACGAAGCCCTCCCCACAGGAGCCTTTGGGGTGCTTCATGCCCAGGCCAGAGCCGATGAAGAACGAATTAGTGGTTGTCAGAGCCTGATGGAGGAGCAGAGAGTGTGACCGTGAGGGACAGCAGTGGAGTTCTGCCGGGGGCTGTGGTCACATCCTGACACAGGGCTGGCTGGCTGGCCCTGCACTCATGATGAGATGCCGTGGGAGGGCACAAATGCAGGCAGGCCAGGAGACAAGTTGCAAGTATCACTCCACAAGTGAGGCCCGTAGCTGCGATGGCTTTGTGACAATTTGAGTCCTGGCTTTGAGGATACCCGAGAGGTGTGGGGACACCCCCACTGAGTGTGGCAGGAACATGCATACCTGCAACTTCTTATGAGACATAATTGTTTGAAAATTGACAGTTAAAAAAAAAAAAGACAGGGATGCTAGAGAGATGGCTCAGGGGTTAAGAGCACTTCAATCCCCAAACATCACAGCCACCGTAGCTCCAGCTGCAGGGGATCTGATGCCCTCTTTTGACCTCAGCGCAGATGTGGTGTGCAAACATAAATGCAGGCAAAACACTCATGCATATAAGATAAAGAAATATGGTTGAAAAATTGTAAAGCAACAGTTGTATTTCAGGACATAGAAATTGTCAAGGTGACCTGAAAATTAATACAGAGATATGAAACTTAGAATGGCCAGAACAACTGTGAAAAAACAAAAACCTGATTCCAAGACTTAATGGTAAAGCTGCGGTCATCAAAACCAGGTGATTCTGGCACAAAGATGAGAGACTGGTGTGTGCAGCCAAGTCAGCGGGGGGCGGGGGGGAAAGGATTAAAAAACAAAACAAACAAACAACAACAAAACTCACAGTAACAGCCATTGCTGTTTGTTACAGGTAAAACTAACTCAGAATGGATCATGGACTTAAGGGTTATCCAAAAACTACCAAAGCTCTGTGTGTGTGTGTGTGTGTGTGTGTGTGTGTGTATGGGGAAATTGGGCAGAGTGGCACATGCCTTTAATTTCAGTACTTGGGAGGCAGAGGCAGGAGGATTTCTAAGTTTGAGTCTAGCCTGGTCTACATAGTGAGTTCCAGGACAGTCTGGGCTACATAGAGAGACCCTGTCTCAAAAGAGAGAGAGAGAGAAAGAAAGAAAGGAAGAAAAAATTTAAAAGAAGGCAATGAGGTGGCTCAGTGGATAAAGGCGACCACCAAGCCTGACAACCTGAGGCCAATCCCTGGTGTGAGGAGAGAATTGATTGATGACCTCAAGTTATTCTTTGACCTCCATATACATACATGCACTGTGGAGCGTGTGCGTGTGTGTGTGTGTGTGTGTGTGTGTGTGTGTGTGTACATGTGCACACATACACTTAAATAGTGTAATTTTTTAATTATAATTCAGGGCTGGAGGGGGGCTCAGTGGTTAAGAGCACTGGCTGTTCTTCCTGAGGACCTGGGTTCAACTCCCAGCCCCCACACAGCAGCTCACAACCGCCTGTAACTTCAGTCCTTAGGGGATTCAATGTCCTCTTCTGGCCTCCACAGACAATCGCTTGGTGCATAGATAAGCATACATGCAGGCAGATCGTTCATACACACAACATTTAAAAACATTAAGCTGTAATAGCTCTAGAAAAAGAACACACACACATACCCACAACATCCACTCACGCACTCATGTGCTCACGCACCCCTTAGGAGAAACCTGACTTCAAGCAGCAGGCATGCACCAGAGAAACAGTGTCACCAAGGGTGTTTATGTTCCCCAGACCCACGACCCTTGGGGTCACTGCCTTCAGGTCACAAAGCTGCACACCGCTCACATCTGACCGATGGGGAGGGCATCCTTCACTGCCAGCACGGTCTAAAGTGTCACCGCCTCAGGGACACCAGACAGCGGGGGGTGCAGACTCCAGAGTCCCAGGTCACCAGACTGGAGCACCTCTAGGCTCCATGTGACTTTTGGGGATCTTAGAGTGGCTCTGGCTCCTCAAGACCCAGATGCCTCTTCTGCCTTCGGTACCCTATTTTTTTCTGTACGCTTTGTTTCTGAAAGCTAACACCAAAGCAAGATAAAGCGAAGCTTTCTGTGTGAGGAAAGCCTCCACTTTTGCTAGATGATTTAAACCCTACTACACGAATCAAGTTCTGGGAACTGAAAGAGGAGTATGTGCAGGCAGTTTGTGAAAAGAAGGTAATTTTAATGGTCTGAATGTGGTTTTCTGAATTTCAGGTTTCATCTTCTTATAAAACTCACGGGGGTCAACGCCATGATCAAATCACTTGTTGTTATTCTGTTTGGCATGAGGTTGGGGTGCGGGGGAGGGAGTGTGTGTTTGTTTGGGCCTGAAATTCACTATGCAGCTCACGCTGGCCTTGGATTTGCAGCAATCCTCCTGCCCACGCATCCAGAGTGCTAGGATTACAGGTGTGAGCCAACACACCGGCTCAGCTAGCTTCAAGGGAAGTGGCTGCGAGCTTGATTGTAACAGCTTTGAGGATATGCATATGCTAGCCTTTTGCCTGTTTACAGTAAAAATCGGTTAGGTTTGTCACGCACTCACAGAGCTAAGCAATAGTCTCTCAACTTTAGAACGGTTCTATCCACCCTGATGCCTGAGACGGAAATCTTGGACCCGGTTACTAGTCCCTGCCACTACCCTGACCCTCACCAACTGCCAGCTCCTCTCCGCTTCCTGTCTTTACACGTTTACTCCACCCAGATCTTGAAGGATCATCTAGTTTGCTTTTCTGTTGCCGTGATAAGACACTGACTAAACCAACCTGGAAGAGGAAAGGGTTTACTTGGCTTATGGCTTGCGGGTTGTAGTCCATCATCAGGGAAGGCCAGGACGAGAACTCAAGATGCTAATTTGGAGGCAGGAACTGAAGCAGAGAGCATTCAAAAATGCTGCTAACTGACTTGCTCCTTTTGGCTTGCTCAGCCTGCTTTCTTATCCATCCCAAGACCACCTACCCAGGGCCAGCACTGACCTCACTGGGCTGGGCCCTCCCACATCAATCATCAACCAAGACAGTGTCCCGCATACATCGGCACGGGCCAATCCGATGCAGGCAGGTCCTGGGTCTGAAGGAGGCTGCTTCTAGTTTGTGTGCTTCCATTTTCTGTCAAGCTGACGGAATCAAAAAGGGAACCATTGCACGTGCGGCCTTTCACCCCTGGCTGCTTTCCTTAAGCACGGTTTGCGTCTACCCTGCAGTGTGTTCCTGTCTCTTCATCCTTTTTCTGGTTTGTACCGTTTCTGGACACACAATATCCACCTTCTTTGTAGGAACATCCTCCAAGACACCTCTGGTGTAGACAGTATTGATTTCAGTGCAGATGCTTTTACCCCTCTGCACCAATGATAAAGTTTAATTTTTCAGGCACAGTTGAAATTAACAATAGTGAATAATAGCAGTGAACCACTGGAACAATGCACCATAATAATAATAATAATTAAAAAAACTGTTTAAGACTTGTCAATTGTTTATTCTGGAGTTTCCCACTTACTATTTCCAGGCCATGGTGGACCATGGGTACTAGGACCATACATAGATGAGAGGATTTGAATCATCACTGGGCTTGCTTATTTGGCATCCACTTTCCTCACAGATTTACAGCCTACGCTAGGCTCTGCCAAGCCACCCAGTGTGCCTCATGTGTCACAGAACTGTTTCTTTGTCTTTAAATATCACTTTCCCACCAGGTATGGTGGCACGCCGTTGATCCCTGTACTCTGGAGGCAGAGGCAGGAGGATCTATATGAGTCTGAGGCGAGGCTGCTCGTTATGTTCCGCTTCTCTGATGATTCAGTTGGATGGCCCTCTCTGCAGATCTGTCACCTGCAGTAGACATGGTGCCTCCTGACCCAGTCACTCGCTGGCCAAGCATCTAAAGACCATCAACATCCCAATCTAACTTTGAGGCACCCAGAGACTTCAGAGGTAAGAAATGCGATACCCTCCTGAAAGGTGGCAAGGAACTAGGAAGACAAGGGAAGCTTCCAAGAGCCTGAAGGTCATTGTGACTGCAGGTGACAGTCATTCCCCGGGTGCAGATCTGGGTGCTGGTGGTAAGCAGTGGTTTGGGACATGTTCCTGGTGGACCATGAGCGAGTTGCTGCCTCCACAGGATTCGCCATGAACCCACCCACCTGAGGATGTTCTTTTCTAAGTTGAGGGAGTTTAGCCCAGGCCCTTTCTCAGTCCGTTTTTTTGTTTGTTTGTTTGATTTGTTTTTGTTTTTTTTTTTCTTTTGGCTTTATCAGGCCTCTATATCCTTCCTAGTCTTCAGATTTGGGGACTTCAGGCCACCTGAAAACTTGCTGATAACCGGAGAGTGATCTGGGTTACCATGGAGACAGTGACGGCTGGGTGTTACCACTCCAGGGCTCTTTTGGTCGCCTCCAGGCCCATGTTTATTATCTTATTTAATTTGGGGGGCTGGGTGTTTGTTTTTGAGACAGGGTCTCACTGTGTAACTCTGGCTGGCCTGGAACTCGCTATGTAGACCAGGCTGGCCTTGAACTCACAGAGATCCACCTGCCTCTGCTTCTCGGGAGCTGGGATTAAACAGGATACCCAGCCTCCAGGTCTGTTTTAAATTAGCCTCTCCATTGAGAGGTGTCTCCTTCATGAATACTGTGAGGCAGACGCTGCTCTTCTGGGTTAACACCAGTTAAAAACCAGAACCCTGAACCTGAACAGCCCCAAGTGACTCCTCTTTCTCTGGTGCTGTCAGAGTAGCACTTTCCTGGGGTCTTTCTGGCCCGGAGCCCCTCGGAACAGCCCCTGCTCTGTCCTGCTCACTCCCTGCCAGCTGCCTTCCTCTGAGAGCACACCCCTTGGGGCATCTCTCCCCAGCGTGTACCCCAACCACCTCTGCCAAGAGCTTCTGGGTCCTCTGGGGCCAGAAGCCAGAAAGAACATGGCAGGGCAGACCCGGCCTCGCCAGCCTCACTCTTCCCCTGGTATACTGGTACAGCTCAAGTCCCAGAGGCCTTCAACCCGAGATCTCCAGGCCCCTGCCGACCTGAGCTGACCTGGTCCAGGGTCTGATGGAGAGAGGTGAGGCCAGCTGCATCTAGGAGAGATGAGGTCCACCCTGGAGCCACCGCAGGGACAAGCCAGCCTCCTACAGCTTTGGCCTGCAGGGGTTAATGGGCCCAGCTACCCTGGGACCAGGTTCCCATGTAGACTCTTCTCACTGCTCCCTGAGGCTGGTTTCTTCGGAGATACCTGAGATACCGCAGTCAGAGCTGTCGCCAAGCATAAGCAGCCGGTGCACTCCCTTGAGCCAAGTGCCAAAGAAGCAGCCAGGAGGGGAGCCTGCCTCCTGCTCATGGCAGTGAAAGTAAGTATGGGAGGCAGAGATTCATGGCCGCAGAACTGTCCTGTACCCACACCGAGCTGCCAACCTGGACTTAGTTCCCCGGGTCAGGGTGGTGACTGGGATGCTCCGCAGGATCTAGACTGAGCAGGCCCTAGATCTGTGGGAGAGAAAGGGCAATTTGACCTCAGCTCTGAGGAGGATTGTGTTTCAGGTGTTGGGCTACAGGCCCTGCCCCTGCTGTCTAGACTGCAGTGCCAGTCACAGAGCACGCATCATCCCACATAGAAACAGTGGTGGGGAAAGACGAGGCTGCGCATCCTGCAGGAGGAGTGAGCACCCATTGCCTACACCCCAGTCAGGCACCCCCTCCCTCCGGGGTTTGGTTGTCATCCCCAGAATCCAGACCCTGGAGCCACACAGCCCATACCTGTTGGATACAGGAATCCCTGTGGATACAGGAGGCTGCTAATGTAATCCTGCTCAGTTGCCTGGCCCCTACACCTATCTCTACACTGTGCCTGGCTCATGTGTCCCTTCTTGGTGGCTGTCCTGACCACAGCCATCTTCTCTTTCTGCACAGCATCCAGTTTCTAAGGGCGAATGAGAGGTTTGTACCCTGCCGGGATACGTGGCCTCCAGACCCCAACTGGAAGGAGGTCTAAAGGCCAGGTGCAGCCTGACTGAGGGTCAGTTCCAGGACATCTGCCTGGATGTGGCCTGTGAATCCAGAGCTATCTCTCCCAGCTTCCTGGTGATAAACAAGTAGGAGGATGACAGGAGGGGCCCATAGTTTCCCCGTGGCCCAGACCATGGCAGGTTCCTGGCAACAAGATAGCTCTAGTGTACAGAGCAGGCTATCTGAGCTGGGCTGCAATTCAGTCCCAAAGTTTGCTCTTCTCCATCTGGGCAGCAGAATTTATGGGTAGGGGATAGGAGCAGTGTCCCCAGGCAGGTGGCCAGCTAGAAGGCTATGACAGTTACAGGGACAGACTGATTTCTCCTCACGCCACCAGGGAAAACCCAGGGCTAGTGCCAGCCTCGGGGTGACAGTGTACAGCAGATAGCTGGGCCTATGAGTGAGTTTTCCTTTGGCTGGACTTGCTGAGGATTCAGGCCCCCATGGAGCTAATTACTCAGCTCTCCAGAGGGAACAGGCTATTGTGGGAGTAGGATGGCCCTGACCCTGACCCTTGCCCATGGGAGTCCCGCTGTCAGCTGAATGGCCTACATTCCCCTAGTCAGTGGCCACATTGAGAGTGGGGCCAGAACTTACAGCCCAGCAGGGATTCGAGACCAAGGAGAATGTGGAGCCAGCTAAGTGGCTGGGCACGGGCCACTCAGACTAGTGCAGCTATCAGCACGAGCTGGCGGTAGCCAGTCGGCGGACATCTATGCTGGGGACCAGTGTACCTGAGTGGGGCCAACTCTCAGCTGCCAAGCAAGCCAGGCCTGAGCAGGGTGTAGTGTGTCAGGGAAGCTGGAACCTGAAATGGACCAGCACACTGGACAGTACCCAGCTACTCACACACTTGATACACATACAGCGCGTGTGCCATTCCCACTTTAGTCTACAGCAGCACCTTACCTTGGGCAGGCGTGAGGTAGACTTCATCCTATGAGCCCCTCTGGTCCATGGAATCTTCCCTTGGCACCAGGCAGGCAGTCATGAGCATGCCATACACACCCTTGAAGAATGATTTAGCAACACACACACACACACACACACGGTACCAGGACTTCCACGACAGGCCCCATACCCTGAAATGGCTGCTGATGCCATTTCCATCCTTTGTCCCTGAGTGGCATCTGGGTTGTGTGTGTGTAGTCACTCATGTTCGTGAGGAGACATGCATGTGTTGTGAGTGCACGTGCATTTGTGAATACCCAGGGGAGCCCGAGGTCAGCCTTGGAAATCGTTTCTCAGAAGCCATCCGTCTTTAGTTTAAGGCAGGTTCCCTTGGCCTAAAACTTGCAAAGCAGACAAAGCTGGCTGGCCAGTAAGCCCCAGGGATCTTCCTGTCTGTCTCCCCAGCGTTGCACTCACAACCACGTGCCAGCACACCTGGCTTTTGATGTGGGTACTGGGCATTGAACCCCTCTCGTCATGCTTGGGTTCTCTCCCCGCCCTGGGCATCTTCTGAGGCTCATCGTCTCGTTCCACAGCATCTGCTAAACTTACCTGAAAGTTTTCATTTGGGTCCACAACTCTTCACCTCTGTAGGTTCTGCTTGGTTCGGACCACACAGCACTTCTTAGATATCTTTTTAGAGCATGGTAAGCCACCTTGCTCTATGGTTGATGACTGAAAACCCTAATGTGCATGCAAACACCTCCGCAGTCTGTCCCTCAGGTTGCTGATCCCAGGCCTGGCTTTCCGTAGGTCTGGGCTTCTTGACTGTGGTCTGCTCAATGACCTTGAAACATCATTTATAACATAGGCAGAATTCTGGGGTGGGGAGGTTTGTATTTATCTCTACTGTGCACTTGAGGGCCTCAGGAATTATCATTTAAGAAGAAACTTGAAGCCTAGGGGGCTTTCCAGGCAGTGTAATGGTGGGGACGTAAGCCTCATGTCTTACCAAGTCATGGTGAAGACTGACCATGCCTCCCTGGCAGTCTTGCCTCTGGACTGCCCAGCGTCTCCGTGTCTATTACTGCTGGGAAGACACAGCAGCTACCATGAAGACCCCCATAACATGCACTGCAGTCCAGAGAAATGGCACAAGGTATCCCCAGCAAAAACCTTGGCAGTGGCCAGGCCAGGTTGTTTACCCAGCAAAAAGTAGAGCGAGACCCACCGCTTGAGAACTAAGCTGCTCCTCACAGCTGTGAGATCTGGCCCTGCTCTTTGCCTTCTGCCAGCCTCTGCCCCGCAAAGGGGTGAAACAGCCTGTGTACAGACTGGCAGGTGGCCCCAGGACTGGCTCCCAACACCCAGCCCTGAAGCCACCACAGCTCATTCCTTTGTTCCTACGTAAGATAAACACAAGAGGGCACTGGCCAGAAGTCCATGCTGTCCTTGGGCTTCCTTCTCTCAAACTTGGGGTCTCTTAGGTCTTCTGAGCGCATCATTTCTGAGCAGTTCCCTGTTTCACAAAGGCCATTTACCCACACTCTCCGTACCCTGTCCCCAGGACAGTACCACTAAAGGCAGTGTCAACTAATGCAGAACTCCAGCAATGTTCGAGGCTGAAGTCACCTACTGCGCTGAGGTCAGCAGAACCACCTGACCTCAAAGACCCCACATCAAATGGCCCAAAACCCCCATGTGTCCCTTCTCCCTATGCCCCAACTACAAGTAGAAAAAAGGAACAGCCCAAAGAACAGGGAGGCCAAAACGTTTAAGTTATTAAATCAAATATACAGAGTGATTCATTTAATATGTACATATTTACAGAAATGCACTTTCTCAAGGAGGGGGGCCGGGGCTGGCAGGTGGGCAGCGGCCTGGTGCCCACGGCAAACGCTGACAGCTGGGAGGGGGTCTGTGTGAAGGCACTTGTCACAAGCTTCAATACTGCCGCCGTCCCGGGAGGGAAACCGAGCAGTTGGGAAGGGCACTTCTGAAAGCACAGTTGGAGATCTCTGGAGAGTTCTGGGCGGAGGAAGCAAGGACAGTGGGCTGGAGGGGCCGGCCAAGGCACGGGCCAGGTCTGCTTGCCAGCCTTAGGCCACGCCAGTGACCTCCAACCCCTCTGACAACCACAGGCGCCACCAACAGCTATGGTACCCGGCACCACATGGGCCACCACAGGTCCCATGGACAGCTACAGGCCAGCCCCAGCAGCCAGTGCCACTGACAGCCACAAGCCAATGGCCACAGATGTTCTAACAGCCACAGGTCCCACTGACATCCACAGGCCAGGCCGACTGCCATGGGTGCCACTGACAGGAAGCTACAGCTAAGACAACAGCCACAGTCCTGCTGACAGCCTCAGGCCATGCTGTCAGTACAGAGCTCTCTGAGAGCCACAGCCCAGCCCACGGGTCTCCAGCCAGAGAGAAACTCAAATGAGGAATAAAAAAGAAGATTCTGTAAACAGCGACAGCCTGTGCTAACAAACATTATACGATTTGGTGAGAACACAAGCACGCCCTGCTCTCCTGCCACAGTGCGTGCGGACACGGAAACTTTACAAAAATAGCAATGATCCGAGAATACTCCGTTGTTTTCTGCCTGACAGCCATTGAATAATTTATACAAGGTTAAAGAAACGTAAAAAATAAACATTTGTTTTTTGTTTTTGGTTTTGTTTTTTACACAAAATAAAGAAACTATGCACACGGCCTTGGCCTCCTATGGTCCGGCAGGCAGCGTGGTGCCGGCAAGAGTTCTGGGTGCCAGCCTCGCAGCTGGCCTACTCCCTGTCGGCACAGCGCACATCCTTGCTGCTTCTGACTGCACGGTTGTCCACTTTGGGCCCTGGAGCCCAGCAGGTTGGCCTTCCCAGGGAGCAGCTGGGGTCTTTGGTGAATTTGTGTGAGAGGAACTTCTCTGCCTCTGGGGAGTCCCCGTCTCCACGGCCCAGCTCCTCATCCTCCTCGTCCTCCCCACCAGCCCCGTGACCAGCTGGCCCGGGCAGTGCCTCTGCTGCCCTGCGGGGCGGCGGTGTGAAGTTCTTGCACTGATAGAGTACATCCTTGTGGACCCCGGGGCCCAGACCACTGCTGCCCGGCCGCTCGATGGGGTTGCGGATGGGATTGAGCGGGGCCCACTGGTTGTTGGTGCTCTCATCCCGTGGCAGGCGGCTCCTCTCGCGCTCTTTCCTGCGCTTTCGGGTCCACCATACGCAGATGACCACGCAGGCAAGCCACAGCACACTGAACACACTGCACAGCACAGGAACCAGCAGACCTAGGTGAAAGGAGAGGAAGTAAGCATTCTTGGGGGCCCGAGACCAGGCGAGGTCTCTTCAGATTCCGGAAGGGCGCTGGTGGCAACAGATGTCTCATCCCTCAGAGAAGCATCCACCCGCCGATTCCCACTGGTCTGTGAGCCACCCCCGCCATGCCAGCTCACCTGTGGAAGAGCCGCCCATAACAACCGTTTCCACTTTGACCTCAGTGACAGCCAGCAGCAGTGAGCTGTTCCCCTGCTGAGTGATGGCAGCCACAATGGCATGGGCCGTGCTCTGGATCAGGCTGCTATCCGCCAGGTCCCTTGCTGGGCTGAAAGACTGTAGCAGAGGATGACACTGGGGACAGCCCTCAGGTACCCTGTCTGCATCCCAGGAGCCTGCTATGGCCGCTGCCCATACCCTGACTAGTTCCTAGCCAGATCACAGAGGGCTGCCATGGGTAGAGCTGAGTCAGTGGCTGTGCTGTGCATGGCAAGGAGACCGAGAGACGGGAAACTCAGTGGACAGGATCTTGATGGCAGGAATGCGCCCAGCACAGAGACTTAGCGAGTGGCCCGACTCTCCCCGTCAAACCCCTGCAACCTCCTCAGTCCTCCAGCTCCCAGATCTGCGCCTAAAGAGCTACACAAACACAGTGGGCCCCACCTCTAGCTCTCCTGTGTGCTCTGATCACACACTAGCACCCAGCCTGCACCCAAGGCATTTCCTCTTCTCCCCCATTCCCGAATACTGTGCCCTTCATTGCTACATGCCACAAGGCTACCTTGATCTCCTGCCTCAGCCTCCCGTTTGCTCGCCTCCACCCCTGCCGTGTCATGGCTGCCTCTTTCAGGGATAGTTCCAGAATATCCTCTCCCACCTCCTATGTGCAGGTGAAGGATCCTACCCAAGAGCCCATGTCCACAGCTTCAGAAGCCAGGCAAAAGGGACTTGTGCTCTGTGGCTGAGACAGGAGTCCTGGCAGTTGCTGCTCATGAAACTCCATTTCCCACTAGTCTGGTGCCCACCTTGGCATTTCTGCCTCTGCCCTGGGCCTGTCAATGCCTCTGTTCAACCATGCCTTCCATTCCATGTAGCCAGCACTGCCTCACCGAAACAAGCTCTTGTTAACCGCACTGGGCTCTAGGCCGTTCCTCATAATAGAATCCCATCTCATGTCCTTGTTGCCTTCCCACGGACTGCCCACGCCTGCAACCCCAGAACTCTGGAAGGCAGAGGCACGTGGATCTCTGTGAATTCAAGGCCAGCCTGGTCTACAAAAATGAGTCCAGGACAGCCAGGGCTACACAGAGAAACCCTGTCTCAACAAACCAAAACAACAACAAGACCACCAACCACCTGAGCATCTTGGTATTCTCTTATAGCTCTTAAAGCCCAGCTTGCTGCTGCTGTCCAAGTGGATACAGCATCTCACGCACCCAGCCCACTCAGCTGTGGAGGTGCCGGGGAAAGGGGGTGGTGTGAGGGGGTGCCAAACCAGGCTCCTCAAGTTCCCATTCTCCAGCCTCCATTATGCCATGTAAATGGCCCCTCCTCCAGTTTGCCACTGCCCCCCAAGATGCCAGCGTTGTCACAGCCACTGAGGGTTTAGCGCCCGCTCAGGCCCCCACTCACACTCACCACAGCCACCTCCACGGCACTGGCCCCTGAGGGTGCACGGTCACAGAGCAGCAGCAAGAGGCGGTCACGGGCCGCTGCCCTCGTGGCAGGCAAGGCTCGGATGCCAGAGCAGATGGCGCCCACGGTGGTGCCCTGAGCAGACAAGCAACAGGTTAGCAGGGCCTAGGGCCAAGATCTGAGGCCACTCATCTCTCTGCTGGCAGGGGCAGGGCTTTGTCCATGAGGCAGAAGAAGAGCAGTGGGAGCCTTCCCTGCCCCTGACCCGGTACATCTGTAGGTAATAGAAGGGGGTTGGGAGGGTGGGGGAGGAGCTTAGGAAAAGTACAGTCTGGCAGGATGGGCATGGTGGGTTCCAAGCACCCGTCGCAGGGGTCAGGCAGGTTCGTTCTAAATACCCAGAGCATGAGGATGGGACACTTTCAGAAGCAAGAACTAGCCTTTAGATGGCAACCCAAAGTATAGTGGCCCACAGCAACCCTGCGGTCTAGGCCCCTGGAATGCTGGGTAAGTAGACAGCCCAGACTGGATCGACTCTCTCCCTCTGGCCCACAACCATGGGCCTCTGGTCTACGGGAGCAGAGCTGTGGCCAGACTATCACTCTGGGGGTGAGCTCTGAAATCCCAGGTGCCCGGGATCACTGACCTGAGGCACTTGGTCACGGTTAAATCGCAATGTGAGGCGCGCACAGTTGTTGTCTAAGTGGGCAGTCCGTGGCAGACAGGGGGTGCTGGGTGGCAGAGGCTCCTCAGCCGTACACTCCCCCCAGTTCTCACAGGGCGGCTGCAAACACTGACCCAGGGTCTTCTCCTGGCACTGCTGCCCGGGTGGGCACTGGGCACTCAGAGCACTGGGATGGCCAGATAGCAGACAAGGCTTCCATCCACACCACACCTGGGAAGACACCCCAGGAGACACACGGGGATGTGGAACCACAGGTAGGCACAGGCAGCACATCCAGATAAGACATGAGTCTCACGCCAGTGTCTGCACCACCGGGGGCCCTAGGGAGGCAGGCAAAACTCCACTCCGGAAAGGACTTTCTGTCAACGCAGAAAGAGCTAGGCGGACCCTGGGGTGGCCCTCAGTTTACCTAAGTGTACTGGAAGGAGAGGTGGGCCCAAGACCCCTAGAATGACCCTCGGAGGTGGGCAGCCTTATCCACCTACACCCCCACCCCTGCACCAGCCTCTTGATATCTGAGTGAGCCTCGAGGCTCAGGTTACTCAGGGTGGGTGAGGGGCCGGCCCCACCTTGCTGCAGTCCCGGTGGCCATCCTGGCAGCGGCAGCTGTTGCAGTCTTCTACCCAGGAACTCCCATGTGGGAAGGACACGCCCCGGGACCAGCAGGGCCTCCTGAATATGACCACTGTGGTGAGAAGGAGGAGGCTCAACAGAGAATCCAAGCACTGGAGGATGAGCTGGTCCACGCCCTGACCAACACGGTCACGGCTGGCCTACCTTCCTGGCATCGGGGGCCAGAGCGACCCGGCGGGCAGCTGCAGCGATAGCCGCTGATCTCATCCACACAGGTGGCCCCGTAAGCGCATGGCGAGGACTGGCACTCATCCACGTCTGCGGGGAAAGTGGCTGTGTCTCTTACGGCAGGCTAGCATCCCACACAGGGACCGGGGTGTGGACAGGCAGGAGGATGGGAGGGTGCGAGCGGCCCCTGACCCACAGCTACCTAGGCTGAGAGTGTTGCTGCCGCTGTCAGTTTGCCGATCTGAAGCCCTCTGACCCACAGGCTGGTTCCCTCCTCCGCCACCTCTGCATGCAGGGGCCTCTGAGGTGACCACACCCACAGAAGCATCCTCACAGTCAGAGGGAACCTGAGCACCCTGCAGCCTGCCTCCCTCCTCCCAAGATGCTCTTCAGGGAGGAACTAAGAATCCATAGGACAGACACACAAGAGAGACCGCCTATCAGGATATGGATGTTTGTGCTCCTCAGCTCTTGACACCGAGGTCATCAGGAGGGGCCAGGACAGACCCCCACCCTCCATCTCACTCCTTCTATCCACGCAGGCTGCTTACTGATACGGCAGTCAGGGCCCGCAAAGCCAGGCGCACACTCGCAGCGGAACCAGTTGACGCCGTCGACACAGATGCCCCCGTTGTAGCTGCAAGGGCAGGGGGTGGTCAGAATGGGTTCCCCGAGATCCCCCCCCCCCGCCTCCTGGGCTGCCACTCACCAGGGCAGAGGGTTGCAGTCGTTGGTATCTGGATTTGAGGGAAAGACAGGGTTATCTCAGCCCTAGCCTCCCCAGCACACCTGGGCAGCAGATCTTTGTGCCTGAGGTTCATGGGTAGACACTATCCTCTCCACACCAGCCTGGCACGGCCAGCAGGGACGTGCCAGGAAGGCTCAGGAACCCCAGGCAAGCCACCGGGAACGGGGCTATAGCTGGAGTGGGACCTATGTCTTGGCAGGAGCCTCGGGCTGCACAGCGTTGGGTCAGGGGAGAAGATGGACGCTGCAGATCTGGGCTAGGGGCAGGGCAGGTCTCAGAGCGTGGCTGTGTGAGGTGGACAGGTGGAGGGGCAGCTCTTCCGGGCCATGGGAAGAAGGGGTGGGGAGCTGTGTGGAGATAAGCAGGACCCACAGGCCTCCCCCACCTGAAGCCCCTCCAGCTCACTATGTGTGCAGGTACGGCCCTCCCAGCCATCCCGGCAGATGCAGGAGAAAGAGTCTCCGCTGCCCACACAGGTGCCTCCGTTGGCGCAGGGGTTGGGCAGACAGCTGCTGTTCTTGGCTGCAAGGAAAGAGAGAGGGCTTCTTGGGCTGCCTGGGCAGACCCCGACGGCTGGGGCAGGCAGCCCAGGGTGGTGGTGGCGTGGGGTGGGGGGGCTGTGCTGGGGGCGGGTGCCTCACCGATGGTGCAGGTGCTGCCCTTCCAGCCCGGAGGGCAGGCGCAGCGGAAGGTGTCACCACTATCGTAGCACGTGCCGCCGTTGCCGCAGGTGTAGGCGTCGCACTGGAACTCGCCTGCAAGCACATGGCCGCTCAGCGGGCGGGCGGGCCACATCGACCACCGAGGGGTCCTGGCGAGCAGCCCCCCTGCTTGTTTGCCTCCCCCCCCCAGCACTCACGTGAGTGGCAGGTCTTGCCCTTCCAGCCATCGTCACAGGCACAGTAGAAGTCATTGACCAGGTCATAGCAGCGGCCGCGGCTGTGGCAGGGGTCGGGGAGGCAGTCGTTGGGATCTGGGGGGAGGACGCCGGTCAGCGGGGGTCACCGGCGCTGGGGAGGGCTTCACGGAGAAGAGCAAGAGCTGGGCCCAAGCACATGGGAGCCTGGGATCCCACCCCAAGACTTCAGGCCATGCACACAAAGCTGAGTAGGGCACAGGGGTGGAGCCAGGCCTCAGTCAGCGGGGCAGGCGGGGGAAGGCAGGGTTCACACTCACTGATATCGCAGAGTTCGCCTTCCCAGCCACTGGGGCAGAAGCAGCGGAAGGAGTCCACCTCGTCGATGCACGTGCCCCCGTTTCGGCAGGGCTGGCCCATGCAGTCGTCAATGTCTGCGGGAAAGGCTGGGTGAGCTGGCCCTGCGCGGGCCGGCCTGCCCCGCCCCACCCACCCGAGTGCCACTCACTCTCATGACAGTAGGTGCCTGTGAAGCCACTGTCACAGACGCAGGAGAAGTTTCCCCCAGGCAGGCTGACACAGTGCCCATGAGGGCCACATATGCCAGAGGGCGCCACGCTGTGGGTCCTGGACCCTGCTTCGAACCCGCAGCCATCGATCACTGTGGGAAAGATGGGCAAGGATCAGACCCACCTCCATCTGGGCTCCCACCCGCCCTGGGGGAGGGGCGCCCCACCCGGCACCTCGGCATGCTCCGCCAGGGCACGTCTCCCTGCGTGCTGAGCAGTTCTTGCCGCCAAAGTCTTCTGGGCAGGCGCAGTAGTAGTCACCCTCGAGGTTGTAGCAGCGAGCACCGTTGAGGCAGGGACTGGGGTCACAGAGATCCAAATCCACCTGCAGGGAAATGGGGGCGTGCATCTTCGAGAGGCCAGCTCTTCACGGAAGCACCGCTTACTCTACACAACCAGGCCCTCTCCGCCTTAGACCAGGCAGGGCCAGGCTGAAGCTCCCGCCCACCCGAGATGGTCCAAGCACCATCAGCTGGACGGAAACACCTGTGGGCCAGCAGCCCCCTCCTACCGCCCTCGCCTCCACAGCAGCCAGGCTTCCTCTGCCTCCCACAGGCAGCATCCGGCCTTGGCTCCTCCTGCCGGCAGGAAGGCCAGCTTCTGACCCCCATGTTGCCAGGCTGCCCTCAGAACCAAGAGAGGTCCTTCCCGAAGCCAGCACTGCCATGCTCCCTGGACCTGAAGCCAGGCCTTTGCCACGGGCCCCTAAGAAGCCCACTGAGCAGGAGGCTAACCCTTTTTGCAAAGGCCAGAGCAAAACCACGTGTAGCTAAGGACCAAGGAGATCCCCCAATAGGGGTCAGAGCGGTAGCCATGGCAGTCACCCACTTCTTCCCAGGCCCACCCTTGCCCCGTGATGGGCCCCCACATCATCAGATACTTGATTCTGCCTGTGGGGGTCTTCATGCAGGCTGCCTCCCTGCACGGTTCCATGAGATCGCCCTGACAAAGGACAAGCCTGTCTCTGGGGATGCCCTAAGGCCCTCCCAGCCAGGCTTCTGAGGACCGTGTGGGCAGTGCTCCCGGCACACCGTGGGGTAGCTCCCACCAAAACCTCCCAAATTACTACCTCACAGTGAGGCCCGGAAAGACCCCTCGGACAGTGGCAGCGGAAGCCATCCACCAGGTCCTCGCAGATGCCGCCTCGGCGGCAGGGGCTGCTGGAACACTTGTCGTACTGCAGCTCGCAGTGCCGGCCTCCGAAGCCCCGTGGGCATACACACTGGTACCCATTTACCAGGTCCTAGGTGTGTGGACAGGTGGGTGGGTGAGCCTCATGCAGCCCCCATCCCGCTTCCCTCGGGCCACCCTCCACCCTCCCCAGCCTCGGCAGGGCACATGGCAGCCGTCTCACCTTGCAGGTACCTCCATGCTGACACTGCCCGTGACAGTCATTGATGTCTAGGGGCAGAAGGGCACGTGGGCAGGGTCAGGGGCGCCCCCTCTGTGCTCCCCAGCCCGCCCACCTGCGCCGCCCACCCATACTGACTGATGTGGCAGTTGATGCCCTTCCAGCCCGGGAGGCAATCACAGTAATAGCCGCCAATCAGGTTTTTGCAAGAAAAAGCATTAAGGCACGGCTTCCCTTCACACTCATTGGCGTCTGTGAATGAGACAAGGGGAGCCGTGGGGCTCAGGCCCCACTTTCCCACAGTGCCCGGCACCTGGCACCTGCAGCCCCAGCAGCAGCAGCCACATGCGCAGCGCACAGCCCGTGCACAGACGGCCCCCAGGGAGCCCTTACCCAGCTGGCAAGTAGCGCCCACCCACTGCTCCGGGCAGATGCACTCAAAGCCGTCCACCTGATCCACACAGGTGCCGCCTGCTGCGCACGGATTGGAGGCACACTCGTCAATGTCTGCAGGGGGAGAGAGAGAGAGAGAAATGTTGGGGTGTGGCCAGCGAATGGAGGGCAAAGTCAGTGGGTGAGCGTGGCCAGTGACTGTGGGGCCATCTCTGGTCAGGATGGACGCACGGACTGTGGGGATGGGGTATGGTCAGTGAGTGTGAAGGCGTGGCCAATGAGCGGAGACACAGCCCATGGGGGTTCTGTCTGCAGTAGGGGTGCCTAGTCCCATGTAAAGAAAGGAACCGGTTGTCCGCTGTGGGCTCAGCCCTCTACCCACACCTGGAGGTGCTGCCCACTCTCCACCTTGTGGAGCCCCAGACACTCACCAAGGGCACAGGTGGGTCCACGCCAGCCCGATGGACAGTGGCATTCAAAGCCTGACGGCACTTCATGGCAAGAGCCCCCGTTGGCACATGGGTTGGAGGCGCAGGCGTGCTCGGCTGTGGAACCGGAGTGAGGAGAATAGTACCTACCGAGCTCAGGCACCCTCCCCAAGCCCACAAGACCCAGAGTTCAATGTACAAGGACAAGGCGGTGAAAAGCGGGCGCAGCCAGGCTCCCTGGGAAACGGCATTCCGACATACCCCGCTCGCAGTTCTTGCCCAAGTAGCCCTCGGGGCAGGCGCACAGGTATTGGTCAGGCTCCGCATTGATGCAGGTACCCCCATTGACACAGGGGTGGTGGCTGCCACAGTAGTTCAGGTCTGGGCACAAGGGTAGGACTCTCAGAGATGGGCCCAGCTTCAGAGCTTAAGGCCTGGCCCTGCCCACTGCCCACCATCTACCTTTGTCACAGAGCAGGCCACCCCAGTTGGTCTCACAGTCACAGTGCCAGGGCTCCATACAGCTGCCGTGCACGCAGCCAGGGTAGGGGACACACTCGTCACAGAACTTGCCCTGCCAGCCATAGCTGCACCTGGGAACCGAGTGATGAGGCCATGAGCTGGGCAGATGAGTAAGGGGTATGGGAGGCAGGCACAGAAGTGCAGGCCACCCCACACACACACACACACACAAACACACACACCGGGTCTTGGCCCTAGAGAACAGCTCTGAGCCAAGCAGGGGTTACAGCCCGCCGGCCAACCTCACTGTCACAGGCATTCCCGGCTACTGGCCGAGATGGTCGGCCCAGCTGTCCCGTCACTCCTCCCTGAGCTATTCTAGGACTCAGCCCTGAGCCAGGCCCCACAAGCAGGCGCCGGGAAGGAAGGCCCAGCTGAGGGAGGCCCAGGGATGTAGTGCCAGGTCCTGCTCCCCAGGTGCTGCTGGGACCACAGCAGCAACCAGGGTCTGAGAAGGATGAGGAGACATCAGGAGAGGTCATGGCCACCTAGCCCAAGGGCTGTGTGACCTGAGGTACTGCCCATCTTCTCCTTGCTACTTAAAGGCAGAGGTTTCTCTGATTCCTAGGGAAGTCCAGCCACGGGCTGCCTAGTCGGCCCGATGGGAGGGCCACACTAAGTGGGACTGAACCCAAAATGTGGACCTGAAGGTTTCAGCTGACACCATAGCCTTAAGACCTGGCTTTGCCCATGCTGCTGATTAGTGCCGCCCTCTGGGGAGTCCCTCAGGATGTAAGTAGGTGGCCAGCAGAGGCAGCAGGTGGGAGTACAGGGCTCTCCATGCTGCCCTCTGGGCCCTGGACAAGACTCTGGGGGGCCCCTTCCTTAAAGGCTAAGGTCCTGTGGGGCAGGAATGACGTGCAGGCCACGTCACTTCCACACTGACACCCGCCACAGGAGTTATTTTTATAGAAGGAAAAACCACAGCCCTTCCTGAGCTGCCTGGAGCCACGCACACAGGCAGTTATCAGCCTGGCTCACCCAGGCTCACGTAGGGAAACTGAGGCTGTCTAAAGGATGTAGTAGGCTTCCCATCTCTACTTGGAGTCTTCTCTCCAGGTGACATGGGGAGTTGAGGGACAGAAATGAGGCTGTGACTAGCCTTGGGTCATCCACCAGGGAGCACCATGGCTAGCTCAGAGCCCAGACCCTGTGAGTCCCAAGGGTGAGTTCTCCACCCTGGGCGGGACATCCCGCACCAGACCCCACCTTGTGGCTTTTCTGCCAGCAGTTCCAGGGCCTGGGGAGGGTGGCAGGAAAGCGCAGCCATCTCCGCAGTAGCATCCGGTTGGGGAGGGGTGTCCTCTGCTGAAACCTGAGCCCTGGACAGCAGGAGGCCATTTGGCCTCCCCCTCCAGCCCAGGGAGAGGCGTGGCCCTCACTTACTGCCCCATACCCCCCAGCTCATCTCCCCAGTGTTCCTGTCTGTGTGCTACCCACAGCCTTCCTGTACTGTCGGGGAAGCTGACTTCTTTCATCTCCCTCCTGCCCAGCACTGACCACATGGGGATGCTGGTAAGGCCACCAAGGTAATGTAATACTCCCTGGGCCACAAAGTGAGCGTGGGGTTGAGGGCAGGCTCCCGTGTTTACCACCAGTGGGCCGCATCTGCCCGTAACTCATGCCTAGTTCCAGCACACTGCTCAGAGCCAGGCTGTAAAAGACTACACCAGGCAGAGAGCTATCCCCATGGACAACTTCTGCTGCCCGCCCCGCCCCTGCCTCCTCCTAGGATGTGGCCCATCCTGAGCCAGGTGCTCCACACACTGCCTCGAGTCACACTAAGCCTGTCTGAAACCAGCGTGTGCCAGTGGTGCTGGGGGAATCTCCACTGCACATTCATTTCCGTTTGCCCTGGCTGCTGCTCACATAACCACCAGGCCATTGCCACCACACCCCTCCCCAGCCCACCTCAACTCCCCACCCCCTGGCCATCCTCTCCAGACTAAACAGTCTATGCCTGTGTGAGTCACTTGCCTCACTGTCCGAATCTGAGAACACACACGAAGCACGCCCATCCCTCAGAGGGCACCCAGGGATGGTGAGAACCATACCTTGGTAGGCCTACGGCTGCAGCTCCACCAACCTGAGTGTGCCTCATCTCCGACCCTTTTCCTACACCCTCCAGCACCTCAGCTCACACACCCGAGGGTGACAACCTTCGCCCCACTCTGCTCGACCCTCTACGCTACCACCTTGACTTCATTACCTCCACAAGGCTTCACGGGCCTCCAAGGGCTTCTACTCTCTGCTCCAAGCTGCAGGACCCCTTCCAGCCTCCCTTTAGCTCTGTCAAGCCCCTTGCCAAGCCGCCTGTCAGTCTCTGTCTACATGCCTCCAATGCTGCCATCCAAAATTATCCCCAGCCTCTTCTCTCCACCTGACCACTGGGCTCTGAACAATCCTGGGTGCCACGTGCTCTGCTGCCTTAAGGCCAGGCCTATCCAAAACGCCCTTTTTTATGCACGCCAGCCTGCCTCTCCCATAGCCATCCCTACCTCGGCCACCACAGTGCCACAGTTTAGTAGCTCCAGCTACCAGGTTTGCGGGTCCTTCTTGGCCATCCTGCGCACCCACATCATGCTTATCATCAAATCCCTGCCCCTGAAAGTATCGGCAGGCCCTGCCCACACCTCCACCCCACTGGCCCATGACTCTCCTTCTGTGGCCTCCCAAGTACCTTCCTCCTCACTGCCACCCTGGCTCTTCCTACCCAGTGGCTATGTGGTTCTCCTAAGCCTCTCCTGACAGAGCCTCTCTTCTCCCTAAGCCTGCACACCTCCCTCTGTGGACTGTGTCAGTCTCTCCCAGTAGTGTGCCACCATGACTTCCTACTGTGCTCTCTGGGCAGCAGACTCCTCATATTTATGAGCATTTACCTTGGCCTCCGTCTCTCGGTGGTGTGACCACCTGGCTACCTCCCTTGTCCCCATCTAGATGCCCTATGGGGAAGGCGTCACTGGGCACAGCACATGCTCAGGACAACACTGCCCCCTTCACAGCCACGAGGTTCACAAGGGCAGGGCCCCACTTCAGCTCTGTGGCATCTGCCTCCCTGCACGGTGGGTACCTGGCATGAAACACATACTCCGTGGCCTACCGAAGCCCTCAAGGTGCCCCAGCTGCTGCAGGCTCAACAGCAACTCGGGTAGAGAAGGGCAGGCATGGTGCTCACCTGCACTCCCCAGGCACGGTGCATCCCCCGTGGAGCAAATTACATCCTTGTTTACACACGGCTGGAACAGAGGGGCAGAGAGAGAGGCAGAGCTGCAGCCAGCCCTGCTGGCCCTGCCCCGTGTGTGCTCCCGCCCCCACACTAGGGACCCCCTCACCTTCCTTGCACTCCTTGCCCATCCAGCCATCCATGCAGGCCTTGTTGCCATACTGGTCGCAGGTGTAGTGGCCGAAGAAGTCGTTGCGGGGCCGGCAGAACTTGTTGCAGGTCGCACTGTAGTAGTTCTCGTCGCAGCGCACCCGGATCTGCAGCTCCAGGTGTGCCACGTGGCCGCTGAAGTGCAGGCTCTTCCAGCGGTCCTCGGGGTTGATCATGCCGGCGTGCGACACCCGCTCGATCAGCAGCTCCTCTTTGGGAGCAGCAGAGTCAGCCAGCGGCATCGGCTACCCGTCGGTCCCCCGGGGGTGCAGCACAGGCCTACCAGGCAGCTTTGGGGGCCGCAGGGCAGCCGGGCAGAGGAAGGCTGCCACCCCTGCAGGAGCCAGGGGCAGAGGGCAGTGGAGACACTGTCCAGACCTCTGGGAGGGGGGTGGGGGCAGAAACTCTAACCCAGGGCCCTGGAAGCTAGCACTCCTGCTCCACCCTCACGAAGAGAGGTTCGGGTCAAGAGGGCTATAAGGCCTAAGCTTCCTTCCACACTCGTTGGGCACCACACCAGCCATGGGCCATCATTCTCTCCTTCATGTCCTGCCTCTGGCTTCTAGAAGCACCCTACCGACCTGCCTCAAAACACAATTCTGGGACCCCACTTACACAGGCGGGACTGTCCCGCAGCGGGACCTCCCAGTGCACAGCTCCCGCCACTGCCGTTTGGGAGCCTCTATGGCAGCCCGTCACAGAGCCCTCCCGCTGCCGTAGAACAGGACTACATGGGTATTCACTGCCTTGGGCTAGAGCTCTCCTAGTGCCTTTGCCTCAGGCCTACTGGCCTGCCCTTGTTAAGGCCCCTGATTGCCTTCCTTGGACCTTGGCTGACCCCTACCCTGAGCTCCCTGCTCTCCCGGTTCACATATCCTTGGTAACATCACTGGTGGACTTGGGTTTCATGGTCAGATTGCTCTGAAGGTCTCAACATCTGACCCTAACCTCAGGTCCAATCCATCAGCCACCCTGTGCCTCCACCTCTGAGGACAGTCAGAGACCCATACTCTCAAAGCCGGCTGTTTCATCTTCCCTGTTGGCTTTATTTTGGCCTTGCAGACTCTGCCCAGACAGCAGCCAGAGCACTCCATCCCCAGGAAGAGGCCAGTATCCTCACTGGCCCCATAGCCTGCTAGACCTCAAGAGAGTCTTACTGATGGCCTCAGCCCCCACCACAAAGAACTCCACCCAGATCTTCAAGCTCCACCCAGATTTTCTGATCCTGCCTCTGGGTCTTTGCACCTGCTATCACTCTTGTCTCAAGGAGCTTCCCCATCTGTCCACGGAAAACCTCTGCCTCATCACTGAAAGGCTGACGTGACCTCACCACATACACACACCTCACATAGAACAGTCAGCTTTGAGGTGGAGGAAATGCCACAAAGCCAGATACCCCCACAGAGGGTATCTCATTCCACTGTGTCACCAACATGGACCCCGAAAGAGTGCACTGAGGACACCAGGAACGAAGGACACTATACGCACAGCTTTGCAAAGCTACAAATATGGAGAGCTCCTTGACACCAGAACAAGATCCTCAAGATACATGAGCCGTTGCCCTCAGCGGCCGGAGGACCGGGGACCTGCACACAAGCACTCTGGCCCAGGGGACAGTTTCTCAGCACCTTGGGGGAATTCTTACTGGCAGCCTCCGTCCACCTAGCCACCCACCCACATCCCCCAGTCCAGGGCACACTCACCATCTGGAGTGGTGTCATTGTCCCAGTCCCAGGCCTCCACAATGAGGGTGAAAGAACGCTGCAGATACAGAGGGCAGCTGGTCAGGGGCGGAGGCTCCCTCCCACCTGCTGCTATGCAGGTGGGGGTAGGGTGCAAGCCCCTGGCCTGTGTGGCTCTGGCTGCTCAAGCCTAGCAGATGACCCTGTGGTGTCCTCCCATCCCCATCCCTGTCCCCAACACTGGCCTGTATCCTCCACAGACCCCAGATATCCCAGCTTAAAAGTGGAGGACTCTCCCTGCTGTACCTCTTAGGAAACTCTGACTCCTTACTCTTGGGGGTCCCCAAGGCTGAGTTCAGCCCCCCCATGCAAGCTCCTGAAATCAGGAGAGGATAAAGGGAGGGGATGAAGCATCTGTGGGCAGAGCAGTTCCTATGGGAACACATCCCTGCCCCTCACTAAGGTTGGAAATATGTACTGCTCTATATTTTAAGCCCACGTGAGAGGATGGCGCCCTGGCTTCTCAGCAGTCCCTCTAGCAGGCGCATGGAGGTGTTTTCCCAGAGCCCCCAACAGACAAAACCAGCAGAGTGTAACTGTCAGCCCAGGACACGGGTTAGGAGGGTCTCTTGCTGTTCAGGTAGGGGATACTGAGGCTCAAGAGATGCTCTGCTCAGAACAGCCTCAGTCTCTAATTATGGCCAGCCCTCACCATCTGTCCCTTCTGCCCCAGGCCACATGATGAGTACTGCTGTTAGCTGTTACCTTGGCAACATAAGACCCACCCCTGTGAGAGGGTGGCCTAAGCCCACCACCCTTGTCCCCCAGGCACGGCTTCCTCTGCAGCCTGGCTATGCTGTTTTCTCGGTCCTCGAGCCCTCCCCTCAAACTCACTGGAACCCCATCTACCCTGGTCTAAGCCTTCTAGAACTTATCCCATTCCCTACTCAGGCTGCCACCCCAGCCTCACTGGGCAGGGTGTTGGGAGACTCTGTCCAGTTCCTGTCTGCTGGCACCTCAACATGGACAGCCCCACTTCCTACTCTGGCACCTCCTCCTCCAAACACCTGTCTTAAGACACAGGGCCCATGCCACTGTGAGCAAGGCTGAAAGCAGAGGCCCACTGGTCTCCTCTAAAAGCCCCCTGGGCGAATGAAGCCACTGTTAGATTTCTTAATACTAAGTGCCCCTTAAGTTCTCTTCCCCACCCTCATACCCTAGCTGCTCCTCTCCCTGGTCTCCGAGCAACCACGGGTCTCCCAGCCCCATCCACCAAAGCCTAAGAAATCCTCACTGTGCTCTCTTCATCTGCCTGTGTACAGAGCCTATTGGGTGCGCCACAGTTTCCACCTGCACTCCAGCACACCATGCCAACCACCTGGAAAGCCATCCTCAGCGGCAAGTGGGGCACCTAGTCTCTTCCCAG
Organism: Psammomys obesus; assembly: GCF_907164565.1. Lineage (NCBI taxonomy): Eukaryota > Metazoa > Chordata > Mammalia > Rodentia > Muridae > Psammomys > Psammomys obesus. The sequence continues at coordinate 272,037 of NW_026596134.1, read as the reverse complement.
GCCTTACCTTCCCTGTTTCTTCAGCGTCCTTCACCCACCCACTGATTAGAGTGCAGAGCATAGTTCACACATTGCCTACAGCCCCTGTACCAACAGATGGAGCCAGAGAAAGTGAGGGAAGAGCCTGGGTCATACAGCCCCAGGAGAAATAGGCCATAGCCCAAGGGAGAAAGCCCTGTGAGGGCTGAGAGCGCAAGGAATGTGAAACAGGGAGGGCCAGTGCACAGCGCTCCACAGACCCACTATGGACATCCTCACTGATTCCCATCAAAGCAGGTGGCCAGTGGGATCTGAGGCCAGCAGCTTTCAGCACTCTGCTGCTGCACAGGAGCAACGAGGGTAGGCTGGGCGTGAGCTCACTGCCATCATTGCTACTAGCCAAGCCCACCAGCTAGGTATAGAGGCAATAGCCACAAGGCAGGCATAAAAGCTGGGGTCTAGATTCTCTGCACACACCTGGGCTTCAGGCAAGCCAGGAACACTCCCAGGAAACCCATGCCAGCCACACAGGTAGGGTTACCACCACCTCAGCCTGAGCCCAGGGCTCCGATTACCTGCTCCCGCAGGGACACGGGCCCGCCCGCTGCCCAAGAGGGCCTGTCGCCCGCCAGCTGGGCTCCCTACACCTGGATGGCAGGGAGTCATCCAGGGAGAACCTGAGCCAGCAGGCAGGCGGCACCTGTGGCTTCTCCCCACCTGCCAGTGGCCCCCCAGCTCCTCCCTTCCCCCATGCCTCCAGGACCACATCCCTCACTACAAATGGCAGTGTGCATCCCTGCCTGGGAAGCCAAATCCTACAGGTGACAGAGGGACAATGGTGCCTAGGCAAGAAGCCTGTGGGATCTTGGGGTCCTTGGAGTGTGTGTTGGGGGGCAGGCTGGGAAAGCTGGAGGACTATGGGAGAGACAGAGAGCTATCACCTGCCCAGGTTCCCCAGAAACAGAGAGAAAATCCTGGTCCCTCCTCCTAGGCCGGCCCTCATGGGCCACCTGCCTGCCTGCCTCTGGAGGTCTGTGTACCAGAGCTTCTTCCCACAAACCTGGCCCCAACCCAACTCCAGAACTGTCTGGTCAAACTCCAAGTCTACCTGCAATCCTCTCACGCAGCCCTCAGACAGAGCTAACAGAACAGCAGACAAACACAGGAAAGGCAGACCTGGGCCCGGTGTGCCACCTGGCCCCATTGCCAGGGTACTCAGCAGCCCAACATCAGGTGCTAGTCCAGCTTTCTAAGCTAGCCCCTGACAGAGCTCAACACTTGCTGCCAATGCCCCGATCCCTAAACACAGACACATTTCTTGAAATCAAAACTTTGGAGAGGCCTAGGCCCCTGTCAGCATTGTCACCCAAGGGAATGGGGGAAGGGCCAACTCTCTTGGGCTCCAGTCTACCTGCAATCCCTCCACCTAGCCCTCAGACCAAGCTAACAGGATAGCAGACAATAGGCCACCCCATGGCAGAGCTTAGACAGCCGCACCTCACATGAGACTAGCTGAGGCCTAGCCTACGTGCCCCACTCACCCACTGCTGGAGAACCCAGGTTCCCTCTTTGAAGAAGGAAACACCCAATCAGCCAATGGGTACCCTAACACTCCTCATGGTCATCTGGGATTGCAGCTAACTCAGGATCAAGACGGAGATGGCCATACCCAGCTCAGGATGGGGTGTGTGGACAGGACTAGTCCAGGATGGGGTGTGTGGACGGGACTAGTTCAGGATGGGGTATGTGGACAGGACTAGTTCAGACCTTCAGTCTTAACTAACAATGATGTCTAACAATGATGTCTCTGGGTTTGGGGATTAGTGTTCCTCATCTCCTCACTACCAACTCTCTACGTCAGGCCCTTGCCTGACTCTCTGGGACCTCTCACTGGCCTAACCCACTTCCCACTCCATCTAGATCCCCCAGATGCATCTGCCAACCCAGATGCTCACATTCACCCTCTGCCCATCACACTACATCCCTGTCTTCCAACCACTTCTGTGGGCCTGGGAACAAAGGGCTACCCACTTCCATGTCTGAATCCTGCTCCGACCGTGAGGGAGAAGGTCAGGTACAGAATTAAGTGCCACCTGCCCCTAGCTCCACCCAAGGACTCAGGGTCTCATGGGGATATGGGAGGCGTGGGACGTCCACAGGCGTGATGAGGAGGTCAGTGCCCGTCCTCGTCCCAGAAGGCACGGAGGGCAGCATGACCCTTCAGGGTACATGCTAGGCACAGATTCCAGAATAACCCATCTGGGTCACACAGGGCCAGGCCAAGTGTCCATGCACCCGGCCTGCTCCAGCACCCTCCGCCTGACTAGTTACAGCACCCTTCAGCCCTCTGTCTTAGTGGGACAGTCCTCCCCTGACCACCTTGCCTTGCCACACTCAAGAACACACTTGGCCATGTGCTGAACAGCCACTAGGGGAGAGGAAGGACTTACACAGGACAAAGCCACACTGGGGACTTCAGTTTAGGACATGCTGGGCATTCTACAGACCTAGGCTTCAGGACTCCCTGTCAAAAGGTATTGCATCCACCTCAAGGGAGGAGAGCCAGGCTTCAGAGCTGTGGCTATCTCAGCCCTTCTGAGACACAGAAACCAGGTCAGCCTCAGACCCAGCTCACACTCTCTCATGAACCCCAGATGGGCCACGGAGCTCACACCACCAGTCTTCCAGTTCTGACAGTGCAAACATCACTGGTCTGCCACCAAGGAAACAGACTGGACAGGGCCGCACCCCTGGGCTCAAACGCCAAGCTACTCAGGCAGAAGGCCTGTAAGCAGAGACCTGCCCTCTCTAGCAGCCTTTCACAAGCAGAGCCCCACTATACGGGTTAAAAGTGCCTTTCTCCTCACTCAGCTCACAGGAACCCCCTGAACACGACATCCACTGGAACCCAAAGGAAAACACCTACTCTTCTCAGAACCCTCTGTCAGCCACCTGCTCAGCCCACAGAGCTCAAGCATGTGTGGTGAACATGGCCTCCCTGCTGCTAGGTAGAGGCAGGCAGCAGAGCCACTCCAGGGAAGACACACATCTCCTGGGACCATCTGCAATCTGATGTGGGTTGCTGCGCCTTTCTGCATCTAAGAATCCACTCAGAGGCTCTGAGATACACCCAGAGCCACAACGACACCAGTGCAGGCTGGGGGAGGGGGGAGAAGGGGGGTGGCTTGTGACGAGACGGTGCTTGCTCTCACCCATCTTCCACACCATCCCATCTTTCCTCCAACTCAAGGTACCCAAGTCCCAGCTGGTCCCTGCTGCCCCCAGAAACCAAATGCTCCAGTGGACAACTGGATTCCAAATGCACCCTGGCTTCCGGGCAGAGCTGAGCTTGTGGCAAACCAAGCAGCATGGCCGCAGGGCTGTTGCCGAAGAGCGGAAATACCAATGGACTGCCATCACGGCACCAGCTCGACACCTGGCAGCCAGGTCATGCAGCAAGAAGGGGAGAATGGGAGCTAGAACTGTCCCCCAAACACAGGATACCCTTTAACCCCAAACCTCCATTCAGGCCTAGAAACTTGTCCAATCCTAAGGCATTTGGGGAAGCCAGCTGGAAACAGAATGAAGGAGGTTAAAATGTCCTCAAGACCAGGTACCCTGACTCCAAGAAAGGCCAGGGCCTGTTCCATCCCGTCCCACACCAACCAGCCGGCCATCGGGGCAAAGAGCCACAAGGGACACGCGTTGGCCCGCCACATTCCTCCAGGCCCTCCCTGCCCCCACACCCACCGCTGCCAACTCGAGCAGAAAACACATCCTCAGGTAGCGATTTAGAGCCACGCTGGCTCGGGCCCAAGCGCAGATGACAGGCTGTGGGCCCTGCTCAGACCTGCCTGCTGTGCTGCTGTGGGGGCGAAGGGGGCGGGGCCCAATAGTAACTGCCTAGGGCCCCTCCCAGGCCTGCCCCTGCCTTTTTTCATTTCAGGGACACACTTCCTATCACAAGCCCCCAGGAGGTGGCCTGGCTAGGCCCTGGAACAGAGGACACCGTACCTAGCGAGCAGGAAAAGGTGTAAGGATGGAGACGCAAGCTGGGTGGCCTTGGAAGAAGGAGTTTTCCGGGGCTCAGAGCAAGGGCAGAGCACAGCAGGGGAAACCCTGCCCTCCCAATCTTGGCCATGGCTGGCCCCCAGCTCTGCATCTCCCTCAGGACCAAGGTACCAGGCAGACTCACTCCCACGGTCTCGGTGGCTGGACCAACCGCAGGTCCTCTGTCAGGAAAGCTCTTGGGTCACTGTCTGATATGCCACTCCACTCCCTAATCAAAGGCCTCCAGACCCACCCATACCAGCTGTTTTGGACCTGATTCTCAAGGCTACGTCCACATGCACTTCCGAGCCTATCTAATGCCACACCTGCAGACAGTCAGGTAAGGGTATGAGCCAGGACCAGAAAGCAAACAAAAGCAAGCACCATAAGGCTCCCTGCTCCCAGGCCTTTCCATCACAGGCATGGGGCCTATCTCCCCCAGTGCTGGATCCACACCATCCTTCTTCCTAGCATGCCCAGGCTTGGGTTCCTGCCTGAGCTGGCCAACCCTAAGCAGGCAGGATGCTTCCCAATTCCAGAAACTAAGTGCCAGAGAGGGCTACAACTTGGAGCCTCAGTTAGTGTCTCTTCCCTTTGGGAGGGGGTCTTCCCATCTGTAGCAGCTTCTGCCAACACACATACACACACCAGGCCATCCCAGCGCAGGTCCCAGGCGCCTGTCCATGCCCCCCGGGCATCCAGGAAACTGCAGGGCAGGAACAGGCTGGCCGCGGGCCCGGACTGCTCCGCCAGGGCCTGCCCCAGACCAGCCCCAGCACGCGCAGGGCACATGCCTGCGCAGCCTGCCGGGCCGCAGGCGCCTCGCACCTCCCCACGCGCAGTGCGACGTAGGCACACTCCGAAGCCGCCGTGCAAGAGGGCCTTGGCCACCCCGCCCCGCCGCGACCCCGAGCCTATCGGCCCCCAGGCTACCCCGCACGCCCACGTGGCCAGGCGCGAATCTGGTCGCGAGAGCACGCGTCCCAGGCCCGCCCGCTGCGCGGCGCCCCCTGCCGGCCCCGCCCCGTCTGGGCGCGCGCGGCCCGCACCCGCGCGGCCGCAGGTGCTGAAGGGACCGCGGCGGGCGCCGAGGCGCGCAGGGAAGCTGAGTGCGGGGGAGGGGCGCACGTACCGGCCAGGCGAACTGAAAGGGAATGACGACGAGGCCCGGGTCCTGGTGGCCGCCGGTCCGAGACCGCGCGCGCGCTCGGTCCCCCGCAGCGCCCGCCGGCGGCAGGTAGAAGGAGTTGCCACCCAGCACGGGCGTGGCGCCGTAGCCGTAGCTGCAGGGCCCCGTGGGCGTCACCTTGGCCTGGTATTCCTTAAGGCACACGCGCACGTACGTGTCGCACTCGTCCCGGCCGCAGCCCCCCGCGCGCGTCGTCCGGCCGTCGCCGTCACAGCAGGCGCCGCTCAGCAGCTCCCCGTTCACGTTCCGCAGCGCGCTCAGCTGCAGCTCGAAATAGCCCATGGGCCGCGCCGCCTAAAAATAAGGCAGCGGGGAGTGCAGGGAGGCGCGGGCCGGGGGTCGCCGAGCCTCCGCCCCGCCCCCACCCTCGCGCCGTTCCTAGGGCTCCGGACTGCGGCCGCTTGCGCGCCGCCCGGCCCGGAGGAGCGGCCCGGCCCGGTGCGCCCCGTCCGCGCCCGTCGCCGCCGCGCGCCCCGCTCACCTGCACGCACAGAATCAGCAGCAGCAGCAGCAGCCGCCGAGGCAG
>NW_026596134.1:177101-265893 GCF_907164565.1 Psammomys obesus | reverse complement strand
CCCGGCCTCGGCTCTGCGCGCCCGCGCTCCCGGCACCGCAGCCAACAAGTTCGGGACGAGACTGACAGCTCGCTCGCCCATTCGTCACCCGCGCACCTGCATATGCATGAGAGGGCGGGGCCTCGCAGTGGGGTGGGGCCGTTGGGGGGGCGCCAGGGGCGCCCCTGGCTTTAAAGGAGGCGAGGGCGCGGTCTGTGCTCCGGGTGGCGGGGCGCAGGGCCACCGGGCTGTGGCTTCTCCTGTGCTCAGGCTCGCTGAGGTGGGGCTGCTTCTGCTCCAGAATTCTCGCCCGGGTTAACAGCCTGGTAGTGGGGCGCCCCCTGAGGTCACCTCCGTGGTCTCCTCCCATCAGACCGCAGCCACTCTCGCGCTGCTCTTGGTCCCAAAGGAGATGCCGCCTGCTGTACCTCTGTCTCACGCAGAGCGGGTGGGGCCCTGGGACCCTAGTGCGCCCAACTCCTGGTGCGCCCCCTTCCCGCGAGGAATCTCCCCCCACCCTCCCACCGCTCCGCAGCCTCCTGTCGCTTCCACGCCGGCTACAGGGGGCGCTACTCCCCTCTAGCCCTCCCTGCAAGCGCACAGGTCGGGTAGCCAGTCAACAAATGCTCCATTCTGCAGGCTGTGCTCCATTCGGAGCTGAGGTGGAGGTAGCCCTCGCCAGACTCTTATCTTCAAGGAACGTGGCTGGCCAGAGCTCCAAACTTGGGGAAAAGGAAACGGGCATGAAAGACAGTGGTCCGTGTCAAAAGAGCTACCCAAGGAGGATTTTCCAGCTGTCTGGTAGTCTTGGTCACAAGGCGTGGGTGTCCCAGCCCTCCACTACCATCTCCTGACCCTGTTGCTAGGCGATCACCTCCTCCCCGTGTCAATACCAAGGGCTCTTCGTCTGCAGACTCCCTCTCTTCTACACCGCCCTTTCCAGTGAGGTAACCTCAGTGATTGGAAATGCCCACACTCGGGGTGATGGCGTGTTACCCTACCCTTCAAAACCCCACAGCAGCTGGGCTATCCTTTCCCCGAAAGGACCCTCTCCCTGGTCTTTCCTACTGGACCAAGACACTGTCAGACAGAAGACATGGGGGATTCTGATTCTGGTGAGTCAGAGGCACGGTAGAAGGAAACTGGGTCAGGGGTACTTCCCTTTCTCCTGGGCAGTGCCAGGCAGCCTCCACCAGGAGCAGAGGCCTGGAAACGCCTTGGTCCCGTTCACCTGCCCTACTGCTGTCTAATGGCCCTCAGGATCGCCTTCTGCAGAAGCAGCAGGCCTAGAAGGGTTGGTCAGCATCTCGCATTCTTGCGGTGTTCCTGCTCCATTCAGGAGTACCAGGGAGCCCACAGGCAGGTAGGGTAGGTGAGGGGCTGGATACAAGCCGGGCTTGGCTACACACGGAGGCCCCCAACAAATAAGGGAACTGGAGAGTGTTAAGAGTCTTCCTGTCATTTGCATCCTTCAAGATGCATTCCTTCAGGTGATTCGGCCTCACCCTCCCTCTGGCCTCGAGACAGCAGGCCACAGAGGACAGACAGCCTTAGCTTCCACCTTGCCCGTGTTCACCACTTCTCTGAGGCACTCAGCCAAGCTGTGAACTGGGTGGCCACAGCCCTGGCCTAGCTGCAGAGACCTCTGTCTAAAGGTGTGTGATGGCTTAGACATATATTATAGACCAGCAAACCATAAGAGTCTAAAAACAGGTGGGAGGGGGCCGTGAAACCCAGAGGGTGGGGCCAGCAAGGTGAGGAAAAGGTTCTGGGGCTGAAAGGACATGACGAGCTTTCGAGGACACGATAGCCAAACCAAGGCGGTGGCCTGCTGCATCTTCCTGTGGACACTGAGGAGAATTCACAAGGAGCAGGGGCTGGGCTGTCACACGCTGACTTACATTCTCACTAAGACCCTGCTTGTGGCACGGAGGGGTGCAGGGGGCCGTCTGGGTAATGCCATGGTGCTGCTGAGAGTCACCGGTGCCTAGGACAGTGACTGGCATGCAGGGGCTAAGGAGAGGGAGTTTAGCAAGAAACAGAACCCAGGGAGACCCTTCAGCCCCTCCCTGTGTATCTCCCTGTTTCCTGTGGTCAGCCAGCTGTAGGGGGGCAGGCCAGCAGGCAGAGCCACAGCATGCTGGCATGGGCTGAGTGTAGCTGTCTGCTCAGCCTAGCCCCTGCCCTGCCCCCACTCAGAGCTGTGCTGTGTGTGTAGTGGGGGTCTGTCCACCGCGTGCCTTGGAAAGCAGGGAGATGTGGGTCTGCCCTTCCTGTCTACCCAGGCCCTCTGTGAGTGGGACCTGGACCCCCAGGCCAGAACAGCTGGTGACTGTTAGGGCAGTGCATTCACTATCTGGGTGACACCTGAACATGGCAGGTGTCACCCCCATAGTGGTGCCCTCCTCCTGTCTTCTGGGAGCCACAATCTTGTCTGGTGGTGACCGGGGAGTGCTCACAGTGTGAAAGGCGGCCACTCGAATTGAGAAGGACCCTCCTCTGGAGATCATGTCAAAAACTGTTGCCTCACACCCTGCAAATCTTACGCTTGCCTTCATGCTGCTCCCAGTGTACCTGGGGGCTCCGGATCCTGGACCTGACCCCATGGGGTCAGCCGCTATGCCTTTTCAGGAAGGCCTGCATCACCCACTACGCGTGACCCCCTTTGCTCTCCCACCTGCTGGCTCCAAGAACCCTAGCACTAAGGGGTCTAGACATGTTCTAAACGGGTGCTTAGCTTGAGCTGGACAGGCACAGGGGAGCCTTGGGACGAGGCAGCCCAGGATTTGGACAGAGCTGGCTGGGCTCCCAAGTGAGCTATGCTTCCGCTCATGTCCTGTGATGCTAAATATAGCGGCCAGGGAGGGGAGTTTCCGGTTACAGCCCCCCCACCCCAAGCCGGGAAATCGATGCCAGCTCCATTAGTCCCAGCAATGGTGCCTGCTGACCTGCCCGTCAGGCTGCAGATCTGAGGGAGGCATTGGACTTTACCCAAGCCCAGGTACCCTGACTCCTAACTCATCCTTCAGGCCGCAGAGCCCTCCCCTGCTCAGTGCCCATTAGCAGTCCCTCAGACAGCAAACACCTGAGGGCATTCCATTGGTGGGCGTCAGGCAGCTGCAGAAAGTCAGAGCAGGGCATAGATGGCAGGGTCTGTGTAGACTCCTGTCCCAAGAACATCAGAGTGGAGCTGGGTCACCCCGTAGTCAGCTGCTGGACACACAACACACACCTCTGGACCCTTTGCTAAAGGCTGTGTTGCTTGTCTGGCTGGGCCCCACCTAAATTGCTTGCAAACATTTGCATACAGGTGGTGCTACCTGAGCAGCCTACATGTCACAGCCTCCTCTGGGTGGTGCCTCAATGTCACACCCACCTGGGGCATTGGGAGGGGGTGAAGTCTGAAGTCAGTGCCCCTCATCTTCCAGAGCAGAGGACAGTAAGAGGACAGAGGACACCCCACCCAGCTCAGCATGTCTATCTCAATGTCTACAATTAGGACTCCAACACTTCAGCTCCCGGCCTCATCCAAGAGGTCCCTGGGACACAGAGCCCCAGGACACCCTCATAGATGGCTCATCACCTGAGCTCCACTGTACTGACTAACAGGAGGGGGGATCCCTCCAGGATACCTCACAGCCTTCGGGGAGGGGGGAGTGGAAATCAGTGGGCTATGACCTTGACTGACGCCCAGGAAGTCATAGAAGATGCTGACTGGACACAGCTGTGCCACTCTTCTGAAGCGCGCCCTTACTCTCAGATGGACCAACCAACAGATCTGAGTGATACTGCCCAGGGCACCATTCACAGAGGAGCCCTAAATATGTGCCTGTGGCCCATGCAGCCAGCTAGGTGGAACAGAGTGCTCTTCTCTCTTGCTCGGTACTCTGGAGACCTGTGGGTGGCTCTGAGCTACCTGCATACCTCTCATGTAGCCTCACCCTCAGGCCAGGGAGCAAGGCCTACAGCACTCTGAGCTGACACAGCCCTGAGGCGGTTCTGTGCAAGGACCAGGCTGCCCACATCAATATGACTGCCCTGGATCCCCATCACGAACCTATCCTGTGATATTACTTATGTCCTCCAGGCCAAGTGAGGTCCCCGGAGACAGCAGATACAGAGTAGCACTGGCTCTGGGTTCCTGGGCAGTGGCAGTTTGGTTCTAGCCCAGCCCCAAGCAGGGCAAGGACCCTGTATCTGCCCAGATCAGGGAGTACACATTCTGGGATGGACAGTACTGTGTCCATTTCTTCTCAATAGAGGCCCGGCTCAAGTCTCTACTCTAGTGGACACAGCTCATGTTATTTATGTGAATAAGGGCCCCATCCAAGGCTGAACACCTAGCCTGGTCCCCTTCTGAGCTGGTTATTCCACCAACAGCACCCCAGGCTTGTTGTGCCAGCTCCCTGACAGGCTCCCACAGCATCCACTTGCACAGTCCGTAGAGGAACAGAGGGGTTTGTATGGAGAACTTGATATCCTTCAAGACACTGGTCCTCACCCAGGTCACAGAGCTCAAAGCCAGCGGCTATCAGTAAAAATACAAGCTTTATTGAGTGCACAGGGCAGGAGGGGAGGAATGGATGGAGCAGCCTGTCCAGTCCCAGAGCTCACTGGAGACTCAGGTGAGGAACCACTTGGCTAAAGAACCAAGAGATAGCGAAGATGACACCGAGGGTCTTGGGAATGTCAGGGTTGTCTGCAAAGGTCTGGGCATCATCCAAGTTCAGATGCAAAACTTCGATGAACTCTCCCTCCTCGGCCAGGCCTCCACCAGGGCCACTGCGCTGAGCATCTGTCACCTCCGCATAGAACATGGTCTGCCTGGAGCCAGTGAGTCCTACTCCGGACCTGCCAGGTAGAACAGGAAATGCTGAGATACCATGGTGGCCCTGCAGCCACCCTGCTCCAATGCTTCTCTCTCTGGCTTTCTGAGTAGCTTCACCCTTCCCAAACACGACTCCTGGTAGGCACCTCCAGGTAGTCTGGCCCCTACAGTGGGGGAGCCTCATGTATGTTGGGCATGCCTCCTGTCACTAGGCTGTCATATGACAGAGGTGGGGCCTCACACCAATTAGGAAAGAGACACAAAGGGCACTGAAGTGATTTTTAAGATGAATTTGATAATTGGGCTGGAGAGATGGCTCAGCCACCAAATGCTAGGCTCACCATCCAACTTTCAAGATGAATATGATAACTGACATCTAGGGGAAACCAAAAAGAATGTCTTATGTAGATCATAGACCCAGGACCCTGTCCGGCTACCTGACTGAATTCATCCCAAGGGAGACACATGGATAGGCCCGGCCTGATCACGTGAGCTCACAAGACAGCTCCAGGCTCTAACCAGAGCCTAGACAAGCTGCTGTGTTGTAAGGACACACGTGGCCAACAGGGACCTGCGGGCATCACCATCTGAAAGCCGTTCCTGGTTATCAGCTAGTCAGGAAAAGGCCTCTATCCCAGAGCCACAAGGAGTTAGATTCTGCCACCTTTGCACCTGGATGGGTCATGGATGTCACTGGCAGCTCTGAATGCAGCTATGAGACCCTGAGTGGAAGAACAAGGACCCTGGAGGCACACTGTGCATATACAAAGGCCATGAGGTCACGAGCAAGCTCTAGAGTCTGTGACAGGCCCTTGGACTCCCCTAGGCCCCTGCTCACGACACCCTCCGTACCCAAACAGGGCCTCTGACTCCCATAACGCTAAGGCCCAAGCCAGCCCCACCTACATCGGGGGCTTCTGATTGCCTGGGGAGCCATGGACTGGGTGTGGTGGTAGAGCTTGAAGGCCTCCCCACACAAAGGACAGAATTCCAATACAGGTCCAGACAGGTGGTAGAGGTAAGGAATCTCTCAGCAGGACACTTCATGGAGGCAGGGGCAGAGCTGGGAAATACTCAAGGCCTCCCAATCCCCACGGGGAGGACCCTAACCTGAGACTGGCCATGTGCAGCTACCGCTGTCCCCACAGACCCTGACCTGATGGCTCATTTTCCTGGTAGTCATGGCTGCACCTGGGACTGAAATCAGCCAGTCTGTATAGCCTCCAGCCTCCGTTTCCCCAGCTTATGAAGGAGACATCTCCAGCCTGTGTTCTGGTCAGGCTAGAGGCTGCCTCCAGCCTAGGCAGGTTCTAATCTCATTCATATCACAAGGCACCCTTGCTATCCTTGGGTCTAGTCATCTATGGGCTATCAAGGGAGTGGACTGGCTTACCTCTTTGGTCTTGGGCAGGGAACCAGTACATGGGTCAGGTCTGTTCAGTCCCAGTAAGTCCCACAGGGACAGGTGCTCTGACCTTCACTTAGCCTAACCCTCAGTCACGTTTCCTCACAGCCACATCCTCCTCTTCAAAGAATAAATACGGGGAGGATGTTCACTGTCCAGAACGCTCACTGGCTCTCTAATATCTTCTCCAGTCAGGACACAGCCCAGAGGCTCTGCCTAGGAAACCTCTTAAGACAAGGTTCCCTGTCCTCAAACATCTGCCAGGACATCGCTCCCCACACCCCCAGGCTAACTTCCTTCCTGCCCTCCATCCCTGTCTGTCCCCGACACTGGCCAAACAAATCAAGGTCAGCCTCCTTAGATTCCTTCCCCCTGCCCTAAGCACTGCCATGTTGGAAGCTGAAGGATCAGGCATTGCTGGCTGTCCACATGGAGGACACAGCATTGGGTACAAGCCAGCCCTTCAGAGGCAAGATGGTCAACACTCCGGATCTAACATGGTCCAACCACAGCTAGGTACACAGGTGAGGTCCTCAGGGATGGAGGCAGGAGGTCCCTGGCCATGTGGAGTGTGCCAGGAAAGAGGTGCCAGGGACTCTGTTCTTCTTGGTTGGAGGTATGCAGCCTTGTCATTGTTGGTGTTGGTGGGGGTGACGGGCACCCTGAGGCAAGGAGTGGCTTTCCATTTGAGGAAAGCCCTGGTTGGCAGCCTGAGGGAGACATGAGTGGCTGGCACCTGGGCTTCAGTAGGGGTAGTCCCTCCTCCTTCCCCTCCCCAGGACTTGTCCTTCCCTCATTCCTGAGCCACCGGCTGAGAACAGAGCTGTGACTCACCCCACCCCCAGCGCCCGGTGCTTAATCCCACAGGAAGTGGGGCATCTGTCGGCAGCAGCTGCCACCCGGAGCCCAACCCCACATGGCTGGGGCTGCAGGGTAGGGGCACAGGGTTAGCATGCTTCAGAACCAGCCCAAAGGCCCCAGGTCTGGACCATCCCAGGAGCCAAGGCATGGTCCATCAATCCTCTTTCAGTCCCATGTCTGTACACCCCTAGGGAGGTCTCGCCCACTCCCTGATGGCCAGTCTCCTCCCTTGGACCACACCTGGCAGCATTCCACCCTGCCAAGCTCCTTACATGTATGTGGCAATTCTGCGCAGATCAGTGGGGACCAGGTGATAGCCACACTCTTCCCAAGCCTCCTTGCAGGCCACTTCTTCCAGTGAGAGCCCAGGCTGGTCCACAATGCCGGCGCACAGTTCCACCATCACTCCCACTGAGCCAGGCAGTGCTGGCTCAAGTTGTTTGGGCTGGTCCTGGTCCACAGCTGCCAGAGATCCTGGGAAGTGGCGTTCCACCTCGCCTGCATATACAGCTGGGGGGGTGGGGAGCACCGCCACATGGTAATGACCTTAGAGCAATCTACCCTGGGCCAGGCACCTCTTGCTGGACCTCAGTTTCCCCTACAGCCACCACTGCATCAGCACCCAGACCGTCAGGACCAAGGGCCTGAAAGCACACTGCAATCCCCCGTTCCCAACTCCTGCTCACCCTGCTAGTCTCACCTGGCCGGAACTGCTTCACCAACACCAGGCTTCTCTGAGAAGAGTTGAACATGAGAATGGTCACACTACATGGGGAACAGAGCTCGGTGAAGACACACTCCCCTCTCAGAGCCCCAGTCTCCATCCTCCCCTTCTTTTCCTCTCCTTGACAGGCCACAAAATCAGGCCATGTTCCAGTTCACAGGACAGGGGCAGGGGAGACAACATATTGGGCAGCTGGGAAAGTGGAGGCCCCTGCTGGCCGGTTTCCCAACTGTCACACCTCCATGCTCCAGATCCCTTCAGCTCTAAGAGGACCAACCTGCCACCAGGGGCCCCATGTCCCCTACTACTGCCTGACTTAGTCAACAGGCCTCAGGGACATGAGAACCAGAGCCCGGGTTGAGGTGGGAGTTGTTTGAAGACACCAAGATCGGAAGCTGGGGAGCTCCCCAGTGGCCAGGCCTGCCCCTCTCACCTGTCATGTGTCTTCATGAAGTCCCAGGACTTCTGGATACCATCCTGGAAGAGACGAGGTAGCAATCAGGAAGAGTGAGTGGCTGTCAGCAACAGATGGAGGTACATGGGCCAGACAGACTCGTTGTAGCAGCTGCAGGGAGGCCTGCTACTTGCCTACACCCATCAGGAACGGAGACCTGCAGCAGGTGGAGGTGGAGAAGGTTGCCCCGGAGGTCAGGAGAGTTCTGGGAATGGAAAGGCATTTCATGAGCACGAAGGGCTACAGAGACCTATGCTGCCACCAAGTGTGAGAAGGAAGCAGGAGGATACAGGAAGGGCAGACATGACACCTTAGGCAGGGCAGGGAGGAGTCAGGTGGGCAGAGCAGAAGTCAGCTTTCATTGCTGAAGGTCCCTTGGGCCAATGGACAGCTTACACTGCAGTTGTGGACCTGGTGAGAGCAGACGGATGGTGAATGCTTGCAAGCCCCACCCTGTTTCAGGCTCAGGCTCTCTCTTACACATCCCCTAGTCCTGCTGCTCCTGCATGGAGGGCAGGCTCCCTAGATCCATGCAGCACTCAGGAAACAGAGAAGGTGGGGCCTGCAGTACAGGGCAGCCAGAAAGGATGCCAACGGTGCTTTGTATACAAGGTTAGGAAGGCCCCCACCATTCCCATCATCAAGATGCCACTTGGAAAGACAGGCTGTCTCCGGGGGCTGGAGTCAGCAGAGGCATCCAGGGTCTCTGCTGTGGGGCTGGACCTAGAATCCCTTTAACCCTACGACCACCTCGGGGTCATTCACGAGCCCCAGCCAGCCTACCACAGATGCTGGGGCTCCATCCAAACTGCAAAATAGACAGGGCCTGTGCCCCAGAGACAGCGTGTGTTGCGGCAACAAAGAGGGAGGACACTGAGGAAGAGCTGCAAGGGCTTCCTCATGCTGGTCTACAGGCGGGAAAGCCACTGCTACTGGCAAGAATGCCTCACGGTGGAGGCCCAGATCAGAAAGACTGACTTGAGCCTGCAGGCAGAGCTACCTGGGAGGGCAGCGGCAGCCTGGTTTCCAGGGGGAGAAGAGAGCCAATGTCCTGGGCAGGTCAGGCTGCCCAGGAGGCCGTTGAAGCACCACCTGAGAGGCGAGCCCAGGCCTGCCCGACATCCAGCCACCCAGGCAGGCTCCAAAGAAGGCTGCCCGCCCAGGCTGCTGTGAGCCTGTCCTGCCTACCCCCACAGCTTCCATGCAGGTAAGTATCACCTTTTGTGACCTCAAAGGACCCTCTTGACTCAAGGTCAAACATTCTGTCAGCGCTGTGGGAAGGGGCAGAGACGCTGGCATTAGCACTGGGAGGGGGAGAGAGCACCAGAACATAGCGGTGGACACATGCTACATAGGGCCATGGGGTCCTTGCTTTTGGTCAGGAGCAGCAGTCAGTTAAAGACTGCAGATCACTACCCATGGCAAACCCAGCCCAGCCCACTATCCCTCAGCTCCTGAGGAAATGCCGCCTGGCCCCCCAGCCATGACTACGGCTGCCGCCTGCTCAGCTGAGCTCTGGTTACCAACACCATCAGCGGAAATGTGCTGGTGGGCTGCCAGCCAAGGCTGCAAAACCACCCCACAACACTTCCCAGGAAGTGAGGGAGTGCTTGCTATCACAGGCCATAGCAGAACCAGCCTGGACCACCCTGCTCCCCCCATTGCCCACCAGAGCCCCAGGTCCTGAGTCCGAACAGCCCATGTCACCAGCCAGTGAAAGGGAAAAGAAATGTGATCCTCCTGTCCTGACCCTTTGTTCCTCAACTGAACCCAAATGTTCCCCCAAGCCTGTGGTACCTTTGGCTGCACTCTGGGTGGGGAATTCTCTATCCTGGGGTGGGTGGGCAGAAAGGACCTCTGTACAGTAAACTGTAGGGGCCAAAGGGATTTTCAGGCTGGGGCCACAACGCTGGTCAGAGGAACAGATGTAACAGGGAGGGTGGGAGTGGTGGGCAAACACCAAGCCCTGGGTGGTTTGATCTGGGCTGAAACCTAGTCAGGGCTACACTGATGGGGTCAGGAAAGCAGTGTCTATCAGAAAGCATGGAGGATGGAAATAGGCAATGTGCCAGGAAAAGGCAGGGGCCTACAAGACAGGCCCATGCAGGGTGGAGGACAGGGACCACCCTGCTGGAAGACCATACGGTGAGAGGAGAGAGCGCTGGCAGCAACTAGGCTCAACAAATGTTTCTGAGCCCACTCTGTGCCCCACAGTACTATGTGAGATAGCTAGTATGGCCCTGTTGTTCTGGGCGACACCTGGAAACTGGGAAAGGCTTCTTCAAGGCAGTAGTAGCCTTTCTGATAAGGCTTGAAGGAGACGCTAGAAGGAAGGCACAAAAATGGGTGTCTCCAAAGGTGGGCTTCTTTTCCAAGAGTTCTTCCAGCCCTGATACCCAGGGTAACCATTGGGTTCAACTGCATAAAGGGATCGATGGGCGGTCAGAAACGGAGGGCCAGTTATTCTGCCTTGGAGAAAAGATTCTCCTCGCGAAGCCTTCCCTGGCCATTCGGCACAGACCGAGTCTGAAAACCGTCGCTCAGGACTGCAGGAGGGCGGAGCTCAAGCTCAGAGAACCGGCTCCGGGCGGAGGCAGGAGCTCGGGGGCGGGGGCCAAACCCGGGGGCAGGGCCGCATGGCGGGGGTGGGGGCTTGAGGGTGAGCGCGGAGAGGCGCGCGCGGGGCGGATCACCTGGCGGTAATGCAGCGTGAGAGGCCGCAGGTAAGGCGAGTGGGCACAGAAGCCCACGGACACCCCCTCGACGCGCTCCATGGTGGCGCGGAGCAGAGCCTTCCTCCGACCGGAGCTGACGGGCGCGTCTACGCACTTCTGGGCATGCCCAGTTCACGCGCGGGGCGGGCCGGAGGGCGGACCACAGCACCCAGGTAGCACCTGCAGAGTGCGGCTCTCTCGGGCGGCGCTGTCAACCAGCCTGCATAAAGCGGATGAGAACTGGGTAGGATGGAGGAGGGCTTCGTGGTACAGATAGGTGAGTCGAGCGGGTGCTCGTTCCAGGTTAGTAACAACCCCAGCCTGGGGAGCCTCCCCAAGTCTGGGGAGCCATACGGTAGGGAGAGGAGGAAAAAGACTTCTCAAAACAAGTCAGAAGAGGAAAGGCCCTAGCCCAGATAGAGACTGACATGACCTGGACTGCCCCCTGTCTGTTTGAGAGAATCTGCGACTTCCTGTCTCTGGCTGTTTTTTACATTCTGCACACATTTCAGCCCAGCCAGCCAGGGGTTCAGTGTCTATTCAGATGCATCTGAAATCCCAGGCCACTCCAGATTCGAGGCGAGGGGACCTCACAGTATGGGACACATGGTCCTCAGAGCCTTTCTTGAAGACTAGCCAACACACAGGCATGCATACACACACCTGTCCTAAAGCACCGTGCTGTCCAGCTTTGGCCTGGCCACCTAGTGTCCTGGAGGTCAGCGTGACCGCCAACCAGGAGTGCCTCTAGCTACCCACAGGTGTGCTGCTTCTGTTTCAGAGGCTTCCTAGCAGACCCTCCTCCCTAGACAATAAGGACCAGTCACAGAGCCCTCTGGTTTCACCAGCAGTTCAGGCAAAGGTGGAAGTGAAAGGGCCTAGTGTCAGTGGCTGGGGCCTTCATGCACTCATCCTGGTCTGCCTAGCAGGAAGACCCCCTCAATGTCACAGAGCCTTAGTTCCCTCCTGGTGAGGGAAAGTCACATTTTGCAGTTAGTATAAGCTGAGGTGGCCAGAGTTTCTGGGATTCACAAAGGGCGACCCTGTGTGAAGGAGCAAGAAACATGCCTACCCAAGGGGCTTTGGCCAGGGCGCAGAGTGGTGGTGGTGGTGGGTGGTCATGGTCTCCGTGGGAGCAATGCAGGAGCCTGGATGGAGAGGGGCTTGTCAAGAAGGGGGAAATGGGAAGGCACCATGCTGCCAGTGCATGCGAGACAAGAGAAGCCACCTCTGTGACAAGCCACTTCCCAGAGAGCCAGAGTCCCCATTGAGCACAGACCCAGGACAGTGCAGACAGCACAAGACACAAGGCCATGAGTCAGTATTGTGCCCTTTCTGCAGAGTCAGTTCAGGTTACAACACTGTGCCCGTGGCCAGGGCCAGGTGTCTTCAGGCTTGCCACAAAGGCCACACTCTAAAATGTGTCTATCCTCTATCTTCACAACCAGCATTGCTGGCTTCTTGCACCCTGACCATTTCTCCTCCTGGTCTCTGGACTCTGACCGTTCTGCCCCCCTCTTCTCAGGACAATATGATCACATCTGGGGTCCCTGATAATTAGGGCTACCCTCACCTCAGGGTCCTCAAGCAGCCACACCTACAAAATTCTGTCACTTTAGTCCCCTTGTGAACACAGAGCAGGCACACAGTAGGGCAGGCCCTATACCCAGGGAGCTGTAGGACACAGGTGGTCTGACCACTGCTGGCTCAAGGACGGAAGATGCCCTTGGGGAGTGTCCAGGGCCTGCACATGTCTAGGTGGGTGCTGGGTTCTAGAGTGACAGGAAGCCTATAGGTCTGGAGACTTACAGATATGGTACATGAGGATCCCAGAGTGGCTGGAAGGACTGAGTCCAGACTGGGGACTGGGTAACTCTGGAACATGAAGTCCTCTTATTTTTCACAGCCTGACAAAGCTGAGGTCCTTAGCCCTATCCTCCTGTGTCAGCTGTGGCAGAGCACACACATCTGGGAGAAACAGCCACCCTCAGCTCTCTCCATGCTACTCCATTCCAAGCAACAGCTGTGCCTAGCACCACTTATTGGAGTGTGCATATAGAAGGTGACTGACACTGGGTACAAAACCCCAGCCGGGATCAGCTTCCTTTGGCACCAGCAGGTTGCTTTGCTGTCTGCTTGTCTCCAGGGGCAGCTTCCACCCACTTGTAGGCCACTGAGGCCTTTGTGGGACCTCACTTCCGTGTGTCGCCTTCCTTGTGCTGGATAACGGCCTGAGCACTTTGTTGACCAGACCTTCCAAGTGCCTGTGTGTTTGCTTGGGGCAGCTAGAGTTGCTGAGGAATGAGAGATGCAAGGCCAAGGTCAAAGTGACTTCCAGGATGGACAGAGGTGAAGCAAGGGTGGCCCTGGTGGATGGTGCTAAGGCTGTCAAAGTTCTCTACCTGGCTGTCTTTTTCTGCATTTGAGTTTTCCCAAGACACTTTCCACTCCTGCCTCTTTCTCAGTCTTTTTGAGAGTCTTACTGTATAGCCTAACCTCACTTGAAACCCCTAGCCTATCACCCTACCTCATCCTCTCAAGTGCTGGGAGGATAGTTACCAAGCCACCACAGTGGACTCAGAACAGATAAAGGTGTTTGCTGTTGGATGATGCAAGTCTGAAGACCTGAGTTCAATCTCAGTATCCACCTAAAAGTAGGAGAGAAGTGACTCTACAAAAGTTGTCCTCTGACCGCCCCCCAGGCTGTGTGACACCACCCCACCCCCACCATCATACCTATTTGTGTGAACATACATGCATGCCCCTCACTCACAGTTGTGGGCTGTCTTCCTCTACTATCTACCTTTTTTATTCTGCCTCCCTCCCCAAGAACTGAGATTGTAGATGTGCACCCTGGCTTTTATGGGGGTACTGGGGTCTGAATTCAGGTCCTTGGTGCTTGTGTGTGAGGCACTTTACCCACTGAGCTAGCTCTTTAACCCCTCACAGAGTTTACCTTACTACCAGCGGTGGCCTCAGCCATCCTGAGAACATCTTGGGCATTCATGCACACTCTCAGCCAGGCTCTGTGAAGGGTTGCAGCAGGCTCCTGTAAAGTTAAGCCTGAAAGACATAGAGTCAGAGTATTGCCCAGATTTTCTGGCCCAAACAGCTGGAAGTGAGGCCAGTGGAGCAAAAGCAGGTCATGATGTTCTGCTGTGGGGTGGAGTTGGGGCTTTGGCCTCTTCTCACTGTAAGGCATCTCAGGGGCCGTGGGTATCTACAGCAAAAGAATGAGGCTGGAGCCTTGCCAGGTACCAAACACAAAATTAATTCAAATGGATCAGAGGCCTGGGCATAAGAGCCAAGGTTTAAAACTCCCAGGGAGGGGGGCTCAGAAATCCATGACATTCTACCTGTCAGTGATGAGCAAAGGGAAACCAGACAGCTTGCACTTGTAAATCAAAATCTTTGTGCATAAGAATGTGACTGTGAATGGATGAGTGACTAGACAGATGTGTTCTGCCATGCAGTGAATGGACTATTGCGAGGCCTCAAAAGGGAAGAAAACTGTGGCACATGCTGCAGATGATGAACTCAGAGGCAGAATGAAATAAGCCAGTCAAAAGAACCATGTGCTTCCATTCATTCATGTGAGGTCCCTGGAGTAGGCAGATAGGTAGATGTAGGAGATGGAACAGGTGCCTGAGGAGGGGTGGGGGAGATACATAGTGGGAAAAAATTTTAGTTTGGGATGATGACAGTGTTCTGGAGAGGAACATAATGATCCTGAGCTTAATGCCATGAACTACACACTTAAAAGTAGTTACAGTGGCCAGTGTGGTGGCATACACTGTTAGCCCCAATGCTCAGAAGGCAGGGGCAGGCGGATCTACCTGAGTTCAAGGCCAACCAGGTTTACAGGGCGAATTCTAGGACATCCAGGGCTACACAGAAAAACCCTGTTTTTAAAAAAAGAAGGGTGGGGATGGGAGTGGGGGTGGGGTGGTGGTAAGCTGCAGTCCCACATAGGAGATGTAGAAGTTCAAAGCCCACATTTGCTATATGAGGTACTGTCTTAAAACAAACTACAAAAAATGTGATTATAACGGTAAATGTTGGGTATGCTTTAAAAAAAAAAAAAAAAAGACAGTCTCAAGGTTAACCTTGAACTTTCAGCAGTCCTCCTGCCTCGGACTTTCAGACTAAAGTGCTGGGATAGCAGATGTGCACTGCATAGGAACCATCAACAGTGAACGAGCTCCTCAGGGGGTCCTCAGCTGTGTCTTACTGCAAATTCATAAAGCACTGCTTTGAATTTTACTGTGGCATGTGTTACTTTTTCAATTAAAAGATCATTCTAAAATGGTTAAGGTGGCAAATTTTGAACTGGTCTACTTTACTACCATTGAAACATTGTGAGAATGGGAGATGTCAGCTGATATGTGTGTGGATTTTGTGTTAGAGGTGAGGCAGAAGATAGCATGGGGAGGATCCCAGGGGGACTTAGGAGAGAGGTGGCAGGAAAGGGACATGAGCAAAATGACCCCAGACACCTTGGCTTGTGTCCCTTCCACTGTCTCCTCCGCTCCCCACAAGAGGTAAGATGAGGCTGCTGAGGCCTCCCTGTTGTCTCCTCCCTCCTAATGTGTTCTAGGAAGCTCTCTTTGGGCAGGTACCTAGCTCTGAGTCATTCCCTAAGGCCAGCGTTAATGTTGAATCTTTCCAAGCCGTGTGGCCGCCCCCGGGGTACATGGGACACTGTCGTGCTTTCTTCACTAGCACTGGGCTCCCCCCAGCTGGCCAACTGTCTCTGTGAGCTGATCTCTCCACTTGTCACTGTAGACTCCTGGTCTCCAGAAGACAGCTGTGTTGTGGACTCTGGAACCAGGAGCCCCAGGTCTCCCTGCATGCTGTCTGGATGTGGACAGTTCTCACCTGCCCTCATCAACTCTGTTCTGTCCGAGGAAGTCTGGTGTCACCAGAGGGGCCTAGTGTGCTCACCTATGGACCTACACAAGTTAGGCCAAGCCTGTGAGTCTGTGTGTGGTGCTGAAAGTGAATACAAGCTCTGTTTGTACTACTGACATCCTTGACCTACTGAGGCAGGTCCAGGCTCTCCCTGGACAGCTTAGGAGAGCTTCCAGGTGGGCAAGGGTGTTGTGGCTATTGTAGCCAGGTGGGCAGAATCTGGGCCTCAGATGCAGCTTGGCGGGTAGAACTCAGAAGGGTGAAAACAGGGTTGTCCTTACCTTGTGGGAATGCTCAGACCCTCCAGAGCATGTCCAGCCAGAGGAGAGGTGCTGGGACAAGGGACCAGCCCACCTGACTCAGTAGCTACTTCGATGCTGCACTGCTCTAAGGGTGTTGACAGGGGGCGCCAGTGACCCCCACTTCTATGAGGCCTTGAGTCTTGCGCAGTCTGTCAGTAAATACAGTCCTCAGTCACAGGTGGGCACCTGAGGGCCAGGTGACAGTACCCTACTCTGCTCCTCTCCACCTGTGTGCCCATTCCCGCCCTGCAGCCACCACAGGGTTACCCCTTGCCACAGGGGCTGTGCAGACTCAGAGCCAAAGCAAACAGAGGGCTGGGGTCTGCAAGACTTCCTGGGTCAGGCAGCTGCTGGACAAACCGTGTAGTGGAGGGGACAGTGGTCAGCCCTTGCTTCCCCTTCATCCCTGGGCTCCACTCCTGTGTGTGGGCAGCAAAATGGCCTGGCTGACCCAGCCCCCATCTCCCTAGGGCACCCTCTCTTGTGGACGTGCTCCTGTCACCTTAGACTAGTGGCTGGACCAGGGCCCCACAATCTTAACCTCCAGGCGCCCCTGGGTCTCAAAGGGAAGCAGTTCAACCCAGAGTGCTAGCCTGCTGGTTTCTGAAGGAGCCCACCCGGAAAGCCCTGGCCATGAACAATGCCTGCGTGTGACGGGCTTTCCCTCTGTGAGAGAAAATAGTTCCATAGAATGGCAGTTTCCTGCATTTGTGCCTGGGCCTGAAGGGGTGACTCATGCTGAGATGGCCCCAGAGCCCCTCCCCACCCCCAACTCCCAGGCAAAGCAAGGGTCCATCTGTCCCTGCAACCAGCTCCTGTCTCTTGGGCTTTAACTCCCATCCCAGCATCAGGCATCACCCAGACTAGCAGATGACATGGGGTCTTCCTGGTGGAAGCCTACAAGAGCCAAGAGCTGGGTGAAACCAGTGAGGGGGACTGCAGCTAGAATATCCAGGAATAAAAGGTCTAGGGAGAGAGGCCAGTACTCCAGCTCCTGATAAGGTCACTGTTCTTTGGGAAGATCTTTGCGCTTTTTTGTTTTTGTTTTTTATTTTTGGTGTAGCCTTGGTTGTTCTGGACTCACTTTGTAGACCAGGCTGGCCTCAAATTCATAGAGGCCTGCCTGCCTCCCTGAGTGCTTGGGATTTCAGGAGTGTGCCACCGAGTCCAGCTAGGTCACTGTTCTTTGGGTAGGGCCCTGTGACAAGAACTGGCCATGGTCTGCATGGCAGAGAACAAACAGGGATACAGGGGTGCAGACATCCCTTGGCATGAGAATGGGTGAGCAGTGGTGGCCAACTAGGACCCTGTGAATGGTCGAGCCACTCTGAATGGCACTGTAGCCCTGAGGTGGTTTTCTGGAGCAGTGAGTGCAGCTTCGGGAGAGGTGGCGGCTACTCTAGCGCGGGGTAATGCAGCCAGGACTGGGAAGACACAGGATGCCAGGATACCTGGCTCTTCTGGCCTACTAGTTGTCACATGGGCAGCACACATCACCTCTCGGCACACCATGTGCTCCAGGAGAACCGTTAGCTCTGGTTCAGTCCTCAGCCCATCAGGCTGCCACCTGCCTCTAGCCTATTGTCCCTGCCTGACCAATCTCACTTGAGGCATGTTGAGTTCTCACCTGTCTGCCCTAGGAGGCTGCAGCCATCTCCCAGGTCCTCTGAAACCTCACTGTGCATAGCCTCCCTTTCTTCCAATTCTTGCCTCTCTCCTAGGTCCACCACAGTACTCAGAAAGGATGGCCCCAACCTCTTCTGGGCTCACAGTGGTCCCGTCTCATGCTGCCTTTCCTCGTTTCCAAGGTCCTTGGCTCAGGCAGGGCTCTCCCTACCCTCTCTCTCCCAGACCTTGCGACCTCCAGCTGCTCACACTAAGAGTTCCCATGCTTTATTCACATCAGCATGGTGGGGCTTCTATCCCTAGAAGGTCCAGGCCTTTGATAGCACCTACTGCTTCTGAAGGACCACTAGGTTCTGTTCCAGGAGATGCTGTCTGCCCATGTCTTCTTCCATCAGCACCAACTTCTTATTGTGGCTAGAGAGACTCAGACATAGGCCATGCCCGAGAGGCAAGGAGCTGGCTGGGCAAGGCAAGGAGCTGGTTAGATGCTCATCAGTTCAGCTTGAGCATTCTTGGTCCCCCTATGCACTGGGGTAAGTAGTGAGCTTCTTCTCATGCCAGGGAAGCCTGCCATCCCCAGCCACTTGCCATCATTTTGTGATAACCTGTTGTCTAAAAGAATCCAGGTCAGGCTTTTTGGACAGCAGGGGCAGCTCTGCCCACTTGCCTAAGCCCTTCGTTGCCAATTCCTTGTATGAAATCCCTATTTGAAATAGCGAGAGATCCTGAGTTCTGATTAGGGAATGAGGTCTGGAAGAGAAATGGTCAGAGGGGAGGCCAAGAACTGTTTTGCTCTACACTAGGTGGTCAAGGGCAGCTGGGTAAGGACCACAGTGGACTGCGGACCAGAGGGCAGACTCCTCCACAAGACTCATAGGCCAGGTGTGGGCCCTCAAGAGCTGGGCAGTCGGACAGGCAGGGCCACAGCCAGTTCAAGGATCCCCACAGTGCCCAGGAGAGGGAGCGACAAGAGGATTCACAGTCCACACCACGGTTCCTTTTCTAGTTGAGTCCCAGCGGCTTCTTCCTGCAGAGGAGGCAACAGGAGTGGAGTGTCCACACCTGGACATCTGAGTTCCAGCTGGAACAGCGGTTCTTAACTTTCCTGAGCCGGTGACCACGTGCCCGGGTTCAGCCGGGGGCAGCAGACCTGGAAGGGTCACCCAGTCTGGGACCTTCCTCAGCCCCTCCCCCAGCTCCATAGGCTCTGATCTCATTAACAAACCCAGCCCCCACCACCGCTTCTCTAGGAGACATTCCGACTCTCCCATCCACCCAACAAGCCGCGGACGGAGCCGAGCCCCCGAGACAGGACCCCAGGCCAGGCTGGCCTCTGCATCTCGGTTTCCTGCCGCCCGCCCCCTGCTCGGTCCTGCAGGAAGTGGCCGCCTCCTGAACAAAGGGGCCGGCGGACAATGGCCATTGAATTGGGCTGGGGCGCTCGTGCGGGGACGGGCCGCCAGCTGCCCGCACTGATAAGACCCTGCGCGCCGGGCCCCGTAAGACACGGAGCGGCGCGCGCAGCCCTTCCCACCAAGCGCTTCCACGGTGGCCTACAGAAGCTCAGCGCGAAGCCTAAGTCGCGCCGAGGTGTGCGCGTGGGTGGCTGAGACCAATGGGGAGTCGGCGCGCCCTGCTTTCGGACCAATCTCGGGAGCGCGCGGGGGAGCTGCCCCGCCCAGAGCCTGGCGCAGCTCACCGCTTCCGTACCGCCTCTTCTGGCTCCTCCTGTAGGGAGGCTAAAGATCGACTGCTCCGGTGCTGCCTGATACCGCAGACCAGAGCCAGAGCTGGTGTGATGTTTTGATTTTTTTTTTTTTTCTCCTCCCAAAGCCTCAAACGTTATCCGTGTTAATGCCGGGAAACGTCCTCGCAAAGCTGCGCTTCTGTTTTGGGTGGCCTGGGTGCCTTCGTGTGGCAGATATATCTGCAAGGGTTGAGGATCTGGAGGCTCGCGGTGCTGACTGCCTAGACTCTACGGATGTGCCCACAGCAGGGGTCATTCTGGAACAGCATCTGCTCCAGCCAGACCCCCGCTTGTCTTGCCACACTTTATCCTTAAGGTAAAGACAGGGCCATCAGAACCAGGCCAAATTCCTGCTCCCGGCGACATTGAGGAATATCCAACAGATAGATGATGTGAGCCCTTTGGGACGACATCTGGAAAACTCACCTCCTTGGGCGGAGTTCTCCTGCTCCGGCCGCCTGGACGGCTCACATTGGGGCCAACTCTGGAGGGCAGGGGAGTTGAAACTGCCCTTTTCCGAGCTCCCAAGTCCCTACTCTAACCTGGGGCGGCTCTGAATGAGCCCACAGAGCATCTGTTGTAGTTGTCAGGAAGAGCTCAGTTGCCCCAGAATGACAGAAGCCATGGGGAAGAGACGAGATGGCAGGTGTAGGGGCAAAGACCCTAAGTCTGGGAAACTGAGACAGACCTCTATTCCTGGGCAAAGGGAGATGGCCCTGCTCATTGGCAGACCCCGGGCAGAAGGGGCTGCTTCCCTTGCCACTGCCCAGACCACAGCATTTCCTGCTTCATCTCCACAAGCAAGCAGCCCCTCCCCTAACAAGTTTGGGCCTGCTGCCTGCTCCCTCCCCCGAAAAAAAAATGGGAAAGCAGGATGCAGTGGGTAGTGGGGACAGAGGAACCCCAGAGGCTGCTTGGGCGCAGCTGCTCTGAGCTCTGGCGGAAGGGAGCAAGGAAGGCTTCTTGAAGAAGGCAACAGAGAAACGATGCAACAGCAGCAGCAAATAGAGACTAGGGTCAGGGAAGAGCTAGTGCTGGGAAAGAGCAGCGCAGAGGAGTAGAACAAGGGTATTAAAGTGCTAAGGGACCCGATGAGACACCCTTAGCCCATCTGCTCTACTTCATGTGTGTTTCCAGAGTTTCTCTGTGTAGCCTTAGCTGTCCTGAATTTGCTTTGTAGATCAGGCTGGCCTCGAACTCACAGAGATCTTCCTGCCTCCACCTCCCTGAGTCCTGGGATTACAGGCGGGCACCACTGTGCCCAGCCTCTTGTGTTATCTGAAGCCACTGTGTTGGCAGCCCTGGGGAGAAGGGCAGCCCAGGCAGGGAGCATGCCACGCGGTAACCAACTGTCAGGGGCCCCAGGGACTGGGTGGGAGTGGCTTAAGACTAGCGTGCCTGGCAGACAGTGCTGCATGAGTGGCCCTGCTGATGCAAGGGTCAGGCTAAGCAGTCCCGTGGTGGCCTCCATGGCTCTGTCAGCAGGCAGGCTGGGTGGTTGTGGCCATAGCATGGCTGAGCGCTGAGGTACAGAGTTCTGCACTCATTGGGCAGCACCGGGAGGCCACCATAGATAGGCCACCATAGATAGGATTTTGGGTGGGGCCCAGTAGGCATCGTCTGCAGTCACAAACCAAAGACTGGGGCACTGTGCCCTTCCTAGGAGTGGCCTGCCTTCTTGGCTGCCTTCTCCACACTGTCCCGATTAGAAGACCCTTCTCCTGGCAGCTGCCTGAGATGTCTTGCACCTACTAGGGTTTTTTTCTTGTCACACTATTCAACTGTATCCTGGTTTATGAGACATCCAGGCCAGGCTGTAGACACCTGGTCCTGCAAAAGCAGATGCCCACAGGTCTCCTGGCCCTACCACTCAAGTCTGCAGGAAGTGGGAAGCCCTTGGCTTCCAACCCTGCCTTTTATCAGCCTTCATGGCTTCCTGCCATAAAAGTGGCCTGCTCCCCCACCTTGGCGCCAGGACGTCGGGTCAGTGGTGACTCACCCAGCGCCCAGCATGAGGACGCCTTGGCCCCATGTCCTCCTGCCTACCTTCACAGCACATGTGCCTGGCCATTAGGGCTCACAGCAGGCTGACTTGTACTTCTGGGCCATGAGCTTGCTGCTGCTGGCCTGTCCCACTCTACAAAAAGTAGGACACCACAATCTATGGGCACTTCCTACCCACAGAGACCCATGCCATCCCTTGTCATGAGGTCCTGCCCACACCTCCCTACACCCTACAGCTCCATCAGCTTTACCTTCACACGCTGCCTGCCTCTTCTGGATACCTAAGATGTTTGTGCCCTGTTTCGGTTTGGCTCTGGGAGGATGTCCTGTAACTCCTACATATCTCTGACCTCAGGGCCTTGGGAAGACTCTCCCAGACCTTTTCCTTCCCGGGTACCTACATTCCACAGGCTTCTCTGAACATTAGTGGGCTCTTAGCTGGCCCCTGGCAAAACTGATCCTCCATCTTCACCTCAGTGTACCCTTTGCCTAGTGCACTCCAGGATTTTAAAGATTGTGTATAAAGATGGGAGCTGGGTTTGGGGAGAACAGAGAGGCGCTTGGCCCCTACATCCAGGAGGCTGGGGGAGAAGTAGGGAAAGCTAGGATGTCTGTGGGCTCTTGCCTACAGGTTAAATGCTTCTCTCCTTTGCACAGGGCTTGTATTCTTCGTAAGCCCTGCAATCCCGCCCTGCTGGGCCTGGGTGGGGTGCTGTGACGGTTGGCCATCCGACGAACCAGCCGCCTAGGAAGAAGCAACGTTAACTGAGACGCTCCTCCACAGGTCTGCCCCGCGGCCATGTCTGTTGGCCAATTCCTTGATTGATGTTTAATGTGGCAGGGCCCAACCCACTGCAGGTCATGCCACCCTGGGAAAGTGTCCTGGGTTGAAAGCAAGCCTTGGTGAGCAAGATGCTAAGCAGTGATCTTCCATGGTTCCTGCCCTGAGTCCTTCAATGATGGACTGTCAACTGACATGTAAGCCAAAAGAACCCTTTCCTCCCTCACAGGGTGTGTTTGCTCGGCACTTTAAAATCACAGCAACAGTCTGGAGAGATGTCAAGGCCGGGAGCACCTGTTGCCCTTGCGAGGACCCAGGTTCACCCTCACACCTACACAGTGTTTCACAGAGAGCTGTAACTCTATATCCAGGGATCTGATACCCTCTGCTGACCTCTGCCGCACCAAGCATGCCGTGGTGACATACCTGTATGCAGCCAAAATACTAACACATAAAATTAATAAACCTAGTGAAAAAAATCACGAGAAGGCAAACCCTGACAGTAGGGTGTTAACACCTGTGTTCCATCCAGCCTGAGCATAGATGTGTGCAGCCTGAGCCTGTGACAATGCCTCCACTCCAAGGGCTCAGTTTTCTGAATCACTGTCAGTGGGCTGGGAAGTCTTTTTTTTCTGGGGGGGGGGTGTGGGGGTAAGGGGTTTCCTTTGTTTTGTTTTTCAAGACAGGGTTTCTCTGTGTAGCCTTGGTTGTCCTGGATTCGCTTTGTAGACCAAGCGGGCCTTGAACTCAAGATCTGCCTGCCTCTGCCTTCCTGAGTGCTGAGATTAAAGGCATGAGTCACCACTGCCCGTCAGAAGTCTTGTTCTTGAAGACTACTTGTCCAAGGCCAGGCTGGGGCACACCTGCCATAAGCCTCCACAAGCTGTTAAGCCTGATTAACCTTATCATCCTAGACTCTTTCAGACTGAGATTCTGTGGTTAGCCATGACTGTCCTGGAACTTGATCTATAGACCAGGCTGGCCTTGAACTCAGAGATCCATGGACCCTTGCCTTCCATGGAAGTACTGGGATTAAAGGCCTGGAGCACCATCACCCGGCCATCCTAGATTCTTCTGCTCAGAGACCCCTGTCCACCTTGCAGACCCCATTTTCCACTCACCCCTAGGAGCCTCTGTCTAGACCCTAACTTGGGAGCAAGCAGTCCTTTCTTTAGCCCACATCCCGTGCCTGTACAGGGTACCTCCCAGCTCTTTGGCATGTTCTATTCTTCCCAGGCACTGTTTTTTTTTTTAACAGAGAAGGCCAGCATGCTACACCACTCAAGTACTGCCTGGCTGGCTAGCAAGCACTGCTCCATTGTTCCTCTATTGCCCTCTGCAGTTTCCTCTGCCTCCTTTTGTTCTGTCTCACTCCGTATTCTAGGCTGCCTCTGCTTCCAGTACTGTGCTGGGACCAGACATGTGCCATCACACTAGTTTGCTTGCTGTATTTCTGAATTCATGTCAATGGGCAGACACATCACATGCTAATGTCTCCCACAAGCAGCTGGAGGAGAGGGCTGTCCCCTGCTATCACCGGCTTTACTCGGAGGCATTGCCAGTGTCCGCCCGGTGAATAACTCATGACTGAGAAACATTTGTTTTTGTGATTGGAGGTGACCGGGGCCTCGGGGTGACCTGAGTAGCCAGTCTTTTTTCTCTCAGCAGGTGATGGACATAGGATGGACTTCAGCTTTCCTGCCATACTTGTCATGGAAGGGCGTTTGTGTGTGTGTGTGTGAGCACACATGTGCTAACAGACAGGAGTCTGGTTTAAAAACTGCTTTCTACTACTATTATTTGGTTTTTCTGTTGTAGCCCTGGCCTTCTTGGGACTCACTCTGTAGACCAGGCAGGATTCAGAGTTCTACCTGCCTTTGCCTCCTGAGGTCTGGGATTGAAGGTGTGTGCCACCACTGACTGGCTTATTACCTATTTTTCACCTCCAAGTGGAGTACACTGTCTGCCCTCCTGTGAAGTGCGCTTGTCCGGTAGGTGATGAGGGCAGTGGTGCCTGGCTTTCCAGGAATTGGGAAGCTCAAGCCAGCATAATCTGCAGCAAGGGCTCCTAAGGTAATGAAAGCCACCTCAGCAAGCCTAAACCACCCTCCTCCCTGCCCTGGACAGGGTTTCTCTGTGTAGCTCTGGCTGTCCTGGAATCACTCTGTAGAACAGGCTGGTATCAAAGCCTTACCAAGTACGGGGATTTCCGACATGCCCCACTGCCACCCACTCTAACCCTCTGAACACATGCCCTGCAAAGAGCATGCTGATCCTGCTTAACGGCTATCACAGGCTGCACCTCCACTCATTAGTCTGACCCTTGCTTGTACCTATGCTAGGGCGCATGGGTCAACCTAGCTCCCCAGGGCAGGGGAACCTGGCCATTCCCCCAGACATGCTACGTGGTCAGGCTGTGATAATCTCTCCAGGCTCTGCTGAGGCCAGGTGCCTGGCAGATAGCTATTTATAACCTTCATACTAGGGAACAGGAGTTACACCTGCCTTCAGCCTGCCAGACTTCTTCATACTTGGCCCAAGCTGGGGCCTCCTGGGCCATCAAACAGCAGGGCTGGCCCTGGAGCTCAGCTTCGCTGCTCAGGGGCCACTGACACCCTCTTCATTCTGCTGCCTTCAAGGTGGGCTGGGACATAAGGCACATTATGCAGTAAAGCCCTTTGGAGACGCTCTGGGAGGACCTCCATGCTCCTCTCCGGCCAGGGTCATCTGGGATGGGAGGAACCAAGAGTATGGCAGAATAAGGCTCAGGACAGGCAAGACTCAAGGTCAGGTTGAGGACTGAAAGTAGGAGGTGGTCGAGATAGATGAGGTCCCCCAGCTTGGGGCCACTGCCCTTATGGGTCTTAGCCAGGCCCATTGTTTGGGGACAATAGCTCCCCTGAGCTAGGTTCCTCTCTCAACAGGAAAACCATAAAGTCTGCCCATTACCACTGCCCACGGCCCCTTTGAAGGCCTGGGCAGGCCTCTGGCGCCAAGTGCAGCTTAGAACCTGGTCTCACCCTTTGCCAGCCTGTCCCAGGCACCCTAGGGACTAGCTGGCCCTTCGGGCATGTGGCTCAGGGTACAGACAGGCTCTGATGAAGCAAACCCGATCAAGTGGCCCACCTCACTAGAACACAGTCGCAGGCAAACAGCTGAGGCCCCTGTGTGCACAACTCATTCCCCATAGACTGAAGACCCCCAACTACTGTACTTAGACTTGATACCACAGTGGCCCCTAAGATGCTTGGGCACTTTGACATAGTGGCCGAGTCCTGTGGGATAGATAAGGGGTTCAAGCTGTGGTTCTCAACCTTCCTCATGTTATGAACTGCCCCCTCCAAGCCATAAATCACTTTTTCATTGTTACTGTTATGAATTGTAAATATCTGTATTTTCCGATGATTTTAAACAACCCCCCTGAAAGGGTCATTCGACTCTCAAAGTTGTTACCCACAGGCTGTGAACTGGTAGGTTAGAGGGTGTTGGTACCTTAGGACTAACGAAGCCTGGGAGGCGTGTTGCTCCAGCTGTGTGCTAGCCCGCACCCCTGGCAGTCCTCTAAGCTTGCCTGATTCAGGAGCACCTTTTATTTGTTGGACTGCAGAGGGGGAGGGTCCAGGGATAGGGCCAATTCTACTGCAGCACCCAAGCAGTGAAAGTACCTGAGGCCAGCTCTGACTGCTAGAGTACATCCAGCGAAGTCCTTCAGAAACACCGCTGCA
Organism: Psammomys obesus; assembly: GCF_907164565.1. Taxonomy (NCBI): domain Eukaryota; kingdom Metazoa; phylum Chordata; class Mammalia; order Rodentia; family Muridae; genus Psammomys; species Psammomys obesus. The sequence goes on along the minus strand of NW_026596134.1, from coordinate 239,832 downwards.
CATAGCCACGAGAGGGCGCACCCACACCCACCACCCACGCTTGTGGCCAAATAACACCAGTTCAGCTCCAGGCAGCTGGTATACACATGGATCCCGTACCTCTGAGGTCCAGTCCTGGACCTGGCTCCTCCTTCACTCCACTGTGCCACACCCGCTTCTGCCCAGCTGGCCTGATACTGCTGAAACATCTGCCCTGCTGTTTCACCACCCCCACTGGGGTTTACTGGCCCAGTGCAGTGTAACATAAGGACTTGCTGGCTTTGGGCTCTGGTCTGTGACCCCACAAAACAATGGTACTGAATATTAAACTCCACCTAGGTCAAGACCACCGGGGAGGCTCAGGGGCAGCAACCATCTGAAGTGTACACTCTCACGACTGACTAAAATCATGCTTGCCTGCCTCCAGGGTCATGTGGAAACCCCAGCCCTGACAGGGATAAGCAAGGTCAGCGTTATCCAGGGCTTCCTTGGAGCAAGACTGTTGTCCTTGGCTGGGCCCCTGGAGGAGGCTGCTAAGATAGGTGCAGAGGAGCGGGCCAAAAAGAGCCACAGTAGGTAAGTAGGGATACCCTCAAAAGACACCACTATTGCCATAAGTAACCTGTACTGCAGTCACCGCACCTGGGACAGCCATCAGAGGCCCTCACTCATGGGGTATGGAAGACTACCTTGTTGCCTTCCACCCCAGCAGTCACAAAAATGGGTTGGAAACTAAGCAAGCAGGTGTTTTGTCTGTGCCCAGAAGAGACCCAAGATTTGGGTTCATGCCACAGGCTTGCCTGACAAGAGTTATACCCCAAGGCTTCAGAGAGGGCCAAGGAGGGACAAATGAAGTCAGACTGCCCTCTACCCTAACTTAGGTAGGGTATTTAGTTCCAGCTGAGGTGTGCCCAGAGCTTGCAAGGATTATAGAGGGGCTATGGGACTGAAGTAGGCTGTGGCTCTAGATATCCAATGGGGTTTAGCTGTCTGGATCTCTTCACTAAAGTCAAGGACTTCAGGGGCTGGCCCAGTCTTGAATCCCTATACTGGAAGGACCCCTGAGAAACCACCCTAGCTCCAGTTCCAGCTACTGCCTATAGTCCCTTTGTCTAGGGCCTAACTCAGCAGAAACTGCTGAGCAGAGAGCAATTAGAACCCAGGTCATCTATTCTGAAGGAAGCGATCTACAAACAGCAACCTCCTTCAGTGCCCCTTTCTTAACTCCTGTTCTATGCCTCTTAAAAGGGAGGCCAGAGGAAAAATGCTGGGTTTAACAGGTATCCTAAGATGCAGGCACTCCATTCCCTCAGTAGCAACACCCATTGAGGCCCTGCTTCTCTGGCCTCAGGGAGTTTCTTGCAGGGTCCACGCCATCTAGCCAAGCATTTGGTAACAGAGACTTCAAGCACAGAGGCAAAACTTGGAGGGTGGCAGATAGCCATCCAGCTGGACCCATGCTCCATTCCATTCATTTCTCTCCCACTGGGCAAGGCATGTATGTCCCATGGTTCCTGGACAGGTATCTGGGCAAAGGAGTGGCCCAATGGGGGACTCATTTCACTCCTGCTCTAGTAGGTGTGCAGTGGGTCAAACAGCTGGGTTAGAAAATCAGGGCCCATCATAGGCTGGACAATGGGCCCCACGCTCTGGAGGGAACAACTCCAAGCGGGAACAGTGGCCAAAAGCTTCACGTGGCTGTAACTTCTCATTCTGTGGCCCGGCTCCTGGAAGGAGCCCCAGTTACCCCTAAAGACAGGCACACACTCTGCCGAGCCTCAGCCATCTAGGGTTATCAGGAACCTTGCTGACTGTTCCTGTCTTGTCCCAGTGACCACCCAGTTTGCACAGGATGGTGGTGAGAACCAAATACTAGGCTCCTCTGTTCATGTTGCTGGCAGGGAACTTGGACAGTGCATCCTATAGGTAGTTCCCCTGCACCTCCCTCTGCTTGGCAGGAGGGCAGTAGGAGAGGACAGGGGAGTCTGGGAGATTCCCTGTCTGTTCAGCACTGAAGTGTGCACACCAGACAAGGTCCCAGTCTAGAATGCAGGATCCAATGGCTTCCCTCTTCCCCTTTTCTAAGGTTCAGTGTGGTGAGGCCTGGTTCTTCCCCAGGAGGCTGTCTGAGGCACTCTGGAAGATCCCAGGCAGAGGGATCCTACTGTGATAATCCCAGTCAGAAAAGAACACACAGAAATGGATTAACTGCATGCAGAATGGGGTCATAAAGACACAGTGCCTCCTGGAACCTCACATTAGTGCTGCTGGTGGCTCAAATACAAGGCTGTGACCTCAGCTCAGAGGCATCTTGCCTACTTCACTGCTGCCCCCTACTGGGACCTTACTCCTCAACCATTTTAGGACCCTTCCACAAAGAAGATATGTCACCTATCTTCTAGGGACAGTCCTCACCACTGTCCCCCTCCCTCGGCCCCAACTTTCTTCAACTCTATCCACAGTGATAAGGAATTCAATTACTTCACACCACCACTCTTGCCTTACTGGCCCTTGCTTATTTCCCAGCACAGACAAGCCCTCCTCCTGCTGTCTCCTGGCAGACAAGGCACAGCTGGGGAGCCGGTCTCAGTTCCTTCCCAGGGTACTTGTCTCTATGTCCTCAGCTCTTACCTCTCATCCATACTCTCTCTATGCCACAGGCAAGTCCTAAAACACTCTACCACGGTTCTGACCTCACTTCCGGGAAGGGCCCTTGACTACAGTTACGCATCCCAGGTAGAATCCAAAGCCATCCTGCAATCTTCTCATCAAAATCACTTCCTATCTGTCCTGCTGTCTACTTCTGTCTGCAGCTACCCCCGGCTCAGCATCTCAGGCCTGGCCCCACCTCTGAAACAGTCAAGTACTCAGTCTCAGCCCAGGAGACAGCTTGTAGGCTCCTTGGCTCCTTGGTTCAGTACTAAAGGCTCATTCTAAGTGATGGGGCAGGAGTAGGACCCAGACTCCACACAGGTTGTGCTGGACATCAGCAGGAAACTGCATGAAGGCATGCTTGGCCTGCTGGTCTCTACTTTCTGGGCACTGATTAACTTGACTAATCTGCCACTGAGTAGCCTCAAGGGCTCATGAATACACTACTTATGAGTCCTAAGCAAGAGGCTAAAGACTGTAATGGTCTCAGTGGCTGAAGACAGTAGATGGGCATTGGAGATGGTGGGAAGCTGGAGCTGCAGTTCCAGGCAGGGGCTCCACACTATGGCTGCCTAGAACAGATCATTAATGGCCACATGTGTCCTGCCCAATACCTCTCTCTCCAGGATGGGAAGGGCAGGGCAGAGAACACAGGCAGCAGGTAAGACCAGGGCTCTGCTTCTTGACTGAAGCCCTTGTGCGTCCATCTTCTTATGATGGGAGCATGCAGTGACTGCCTGACGATTTCTGTTGAACAATGACTAGTGGGCTAGGCCATGAACTGGGATCCAGACCTGGCTACTCCCTGACTATGTTTCACTACACATAAACACACAGCTAGTTTCCTTTGCTGGGCAAAAATATCCCTTACATTGCTCAAAACATGATTCCCAACAGTAAGTCCGATGGGGCCACAATGTGGCCATGGGAAGAGTGCTTCAAATCAAGTGGGGCAGTGCTTGACTGGTCGAGTCTCAGGAATCATGCCTGTGAGCTGTGGTCCCAGGGCCCATCTGACCGCCGTAAGACAAACACACTTGGAGTCCAGCACCAGGATGCTGCCTGGCCTTGAGTTCCACTCAGTAGCCGTCATCCTCATCACCATCACAGCCATAATCTGCAAAGCACAGATGACAGTGGTGAAAGTCCAGGTAGCCTTCTGCTGCCATGGGGAGCAACCCTCATGCCCCAGCTCCCAACTCTAACCCCACTGCTCATCTCACAGGCCCTACCAACTGAAGGACCATCATTTCAATCTAGTCCCACATGTCTTTGGGCTGGTGGACTGGCCTGTGGAGAGGCCTTGGCTCCTTGCTGGGCACTGTAACAAATGTCATGGCCAGCCCATGACATTTTCCTATTGGCTGACTCCCAACAAGTCTAGAAACCATGATCTTCATAGCAGATACCTCACTTTCCCTGTGGAGCTGGCCTCCTAGTGTTTGCCTAGTTCCTTCTAGCATATTTAAGGGCCTCAGAATCAATATGGCCAATTTTCAGTGTCCCTGTTCTAATTCCTTTTTTTTTTTTTTTTTTTTGCAGGGAGAAACTTAAGTTTGTGGCCAGTGGGCTCATTCATACTTGAAAATAACTCAGGTAAATGGCTATGTCTTTGTGACTCAGAGTCCCTGCATTGGGCCCATGACCAGGTAGGCCCTACCCACCATTGCCACCCATCATCTGAAGAGCGCTGACGCAGGGCTCCCCATCTTCTTCCTCAGCATCCTCCTCATCTGCATCCTCCTCAGGATGGTACGACACAGGGCCACTCTCCACCAAGACTGCTGACGGCTTGATGGGCTCAGCTCCCAAAGCAGGAGAACTTAAGAGCAAGGCCTGGAAAGAGAGGGCCCAACTCTGGGATAAAAGCAGAATGTGTGCTACCCTCCTGACTATAAGGGACCCTGAGGTTCTCTCAGTCTGTGCATGGACACTCCTCAGAGCCCCTGCCCCACATCTGAGCTGGTCAGAGGGTCAGCCACATCCTACTATGCATGAACGCCTTCTGGTCTCCTGGAGCAATGAAGTGCCAGCCCTGTTTTTCCCAAACAGTATTATCAACAGAGGGAGCGCCCTGTGGTATGCAGTCTAGCCTCTGCCCAACTAGTCGACAGTGGGGTTAGCTCACCCTCAGCCCTAGAGCAGCAGGATATAACCGGCCCTTACCACTTCTGTGACCCAGAAGCCCTCAGACCCTGAGCTTCAGGACTCTCTGCTGAACTGTACAGTGCCGACCAGCACTGTAGCAGCAACAAGCTGGGCCTCTCCAAGCCAAGCCTAATGGCAACTTGTGATTCTGAGGCCCTGCCCCAGCTGTGCAGGACAACATACCTCTCCCACAGCTGCCTTCTTAGTGGGCTGTGCAGACACCAGAGGCCTCAACCTGAAAGAAAGTATAGAAGCAACTTCAGTTCAGGCTGGTGGGGGAGTTATAGTGCGTGTGTGTGTGTGTGTGTGTGTGTGTGTGTGTGTGTGTGTGTATGTGTGTGTGAACAACACAGGAACTGAGGACCTGTCTAGGCAGGTTCACAGTCTATAGCCTCAGTTCATGCCTGCCCGAGAGCCATCATTGACTGGCAGGACTGAAGACCTTGACTAGGCAGATGCATGGTCTCATGGTAGGTCCAGCTACACAATGGGACCACCCTTGCCACTCCACAGGTATTCCTTCCCAGAGACACAGAACTTCCACTGTTCTGCTAGTTTATCACTGTGGTGGGCTTGGCATCCACTCAGGGCACACAAGGAAGAACTCAGTGGTCCTATCCGCATACCTATAGATAGAGCTTTGTGCAATGTGCCTTTAGCAGGACGGCTGATCTCTACCTGACTGTATTCCTCTCCACTCCAACACATCTTCCATGGCATCTTACTCCAGTCTCTTTTCCTACCCTTAGGCCTTCTGCTGACCGTAGTTCTTGCCTGTTCCTCAGTTTACTACCTGGAACACCACTGCTGTTGCGTCCAATCCTCATCTAACCTGTTGTCTTGCATTAATCAATGCCTGCCATCATTCTATTATGGGTGGGAGAGATAGAAACACAATATAAAAATGCAGATCCATCAGGCTCCTCCCTTCTTGGCCATGTGCAGGTACATGAATAGGATACTCACAAACTCTGACTCTAGCAAGCTTCCCATCTACCTGGCCGCATGACCACAAAGGATCCTGAATCACTACACTAAAACAAGACACTCTTAGCACTGACAGCAGAGGCTTAGTTGTTCTTCAACTTGGACCCGTGAGTGCTCAGAGCCATCACATACTCTCTGTGTCCATTTCTAGCTGCAGTTAGGCAGATAAGGATAGAGGTTCAATAAGCAGAATAAGCAGAACTGAGAATGCTTTCTGGGTGGCCAAGGCAGGGGTCAGAGCCCTGCTTCCTTCCCCATCTGACCTACCACATGTGCAAAGAAGAGCTACAATAGAAACTCAATCCACAGTTCTCTACTAAGTAATCTCAAAGAGAGAGGCTGTATGGTCTTACAAAGAGACTGAAAGGGCAGCTGAAAAACTCCAACTCCCTTCTGAGGAAGTTCCTGCCTAAAGCAGCCATGCTGGCACTCTTGGTACTCAGTATCGTCAGCATAGATGGGTAAGCAAACAGCCAACCTGGGCACCAAGGGGTCAAGGGAAGGAGGCCCTGTGAGCAACAGGAGACACACAACAGGTTCTGGGAACATAACGGATGGAGGGACATTAAGTACCTGCCCATATACAGAAGCAGCTGGAAAGCAGCACAGAAAGATCCTACAGAGGAAGACCCTATGACAACTGCACCACCAGCAGGGGCTGGGGGAACATGTAAGGACATGGCCTGTGACCAACAAGTGCTGGGAGTGACAGTGGGAAGAGGCCTAGCCTAGACATCTCATGGATCGTGGACAAAAATAACAGGCCATGTACAAAAATGTTCTCAAGAGTTTGGCCCACAAAACAGGACCAGGCTGTACAAAGTAAAGCAGACAGCAGCTGGGTGACAGGAACCTTGGGCCACCTGAGCCAACTGCAAGATGAGCTTCTGAGAGACAGTACCCACCCAGAAACTTGAATGTGATTTTCACCTTACTCCTTTTGCCAAAATAAGTTCCAGCTTGGATCAGACTTAAGATATAAAATATTAAGGCCTGGAGGAATGGTGCACACCTGTAACTCTATCACTCATGAGATGGAAGCAGAAGAGTCAAAAGCTCAAGCCAGTCTTGCCTACAAAGTAAGACCTTGATTCAGAACACACAAACACACATGCACATATCACTTATAGGTAGTTTACCCCTTTCACAATCTGCACACAGAAAAGAACTTCATGAACATGCTACCAACCTCAAAAGCTGTAAAATGGCCAGACTAAAAAGAACCAGCACACACTGCTAGTTTAGTATTGTTTGTTTGCTTTCTTGCCTCCCTTCCTCTTCTTCTTTTCCTCCTCTTGAGGTATGGTCTCACCACATAGCCTAAATGGCCTGGAATTTACTATGTAGACAAGGCTGGCCTTGAAATCAGAGATCCATCTGCTTCTGGCTCCTAAGTGTGAAGATTAAAGGCGTGTACCATCACTCCTGGTGCTCGCTTGTTTTCAACGCCACTTCACCACACCCACACCCCTACTGTGTGTGTGTGTGTGTGTGTGTGTGTGTGTGAGAGAGAGAGAGAGAGAGAGAGAGAGAGAGAGAGAGAAAATGTGTGTGTAGGGGGTATGTCACGCATGTATGGATACCACCTGTGGAGGCCAAAAGAGAATATCAGATGCCCTGGGGTTACAGAAGCTGACATGGGGGCTGGGAACTGAGCTTGGGCATCTCTTAACCACTGAGCCATCTTTCCAGTTAGTTTTTCATTGGGGACTGGGTTTTGCTATATAGCCATGGCTGGCCTTGAACTCACCATCCTCTTACCTCTGCCTTCTGGGTACTACGATAGCTTTGTATTCTACCAAGAGCAAAAGGGAAGCAACACAATAGACATAGGGATGTCTGGCCCAGTAAGATAAATGAATGCACCTCTGGCTCTCTTCCTTGGACAAGCTATGGCTAATTAAAACATGGAGACTGAGTAGGCAGCACCTCCTAAGAGGCTCAGGGCGGGCGGACGCTAGTCACACTGTGTGTCCCACCTGTCTCCAGAACTAAGAGAATGAACTATCTTGGGACCTCATTAAGAAAGGTGGCAGGTACGTCCCAAGAGTAAGTCAGCACAGGAGGACCACCTGCAGGCCAGCAACCTCCACATATCCCTGTGTCAAGACGCAGAGCAACCCTGACCCAGCTCTGGCCCAGGATCAATTTTCTGTCCACACCAGAGTTGTAACTATGGCTGCTTCCTCCCTCCCAGCAGAGTCAAAGGTGCAGCCTTAAGTTGTCCAGAGGACTGTAGGTGTGGCAGGGCTAGAAAAGCCCATTTCCACTGAGTGTCCAACTGCTTTCTGGGGATGGAGTAGATCCTGCTGCTCCCAGAAGCCTCTCAACCCTGGGACCCAGAAGTGAGGGGATCAAGGCACACTCACACCTGGAGATGGCTTGTTAGCATTCAGCCAACACTGGGAAAGTATGGCTCCTTGCCTAAAGCCCAGACAGTGGCCTGCCTAGTCCTCTGCTGGCCTCTTCCCAGGTGGTCAAGAGATGGTACCTCTTCCCTGTGCTTGTCCCAGGATCAGCGCTACTCCTGCTAGCTGCTCTTTTCCTCCGTGACAGCTTCTTGGTGCCAGCACGCTCTGGGGGCTGTGAGTCCTCTCTGGGTGGGCTGCCCCCACCCTTGCTGTTAAGGTCTCGCAGAACACTGTAGTTGATCTTGCTGGAGATTTTCTTCTGCTCCAGCATCTTCTCAATGGCCTCCCCAGCCGTGCTGGCCAGGATTGGCTCCCGGCGTTTGCAAGACTTCTTGGGCTGAACCAAACACAAAAGTGAACCCTTCCATCATGTGCTCACTTTACAACCACCATCCACTCTTGAGCCACAGTGGCAGCCCGCCCGGAGGAAGCTGGCTTGGATCACCCTGGAAGCTCCCAGCCCCGGCATACACTACCTCACTTTCTGCATATCTACCTTTCCAGCTAAGCCTTTCTTGTAAAGAAAAAAGGAAAGTGCCTCACAGAGCATTAAACATTATGCCTAGTGGTATGGAGTTTTGAGACCCATGTCCCTGCCTAAGTCTCTAGTCCTCCTTTGAGACAGGTACCACTTGTTCTCTGGGCCTCCATCCTGGACACTGAGAAGCTTTGTCAGTGTCACACCCTCTTCTCAGTTGGCTTCTAAAAAATCCAGCCTCTTCCTAAGGCTCCAGAGGAGCAACTGAGCCAAGTTACCAAGACTGCCCGCCTGCTATCAGAGTACGGGCATGAAGATAAGGGCTTTTTTTTTTTAATTTAAAAAAAAAAAAATTGTTTACTTTACGTCCCATTGACAGCCCCCAGCCCCCAACCCCCCCCCCCCCCAAAGAAAAGGAAAGACCTACCAAACCTGCCTTGGCGTATCAAGATACAGTAAGATTAGGCACACCTTCTATTGAGGCCAGACAAGGCAGCCCAGTTAGGGGAAAGGAATCTAAAGGCTTTGTGTCCTCAACAAGGACCTCATGCCCAGGGACCTCTGAGTCCAGCCCTGTATCTCATTTCTGTCTGCCTTAAGACCTGCACAGGATACCTCCTCACTCCAAAGTTGGGTGGACCAACCATCTGTGATGGAGTATGCAACTAACACAACAAGCAGCCAGGTATGTAGGTTCTACGGCTTCCACTGCCTGTCCCTCAGAGACTCCTATGGACGTAGAGGCAAGCTGTTCCCAAAGTCCTTTCCTCCTATTGGTCAACACTAAGGCTGAGATAGTCAGTCAAGAGGCACCCACCTTGTGCTCCTTATAGATGCCAAGCTCCTTTTCCTTTGCTATTCTTGCTTCTTTTTCTGTAAGTTGAACAAAATAGTTGGCCTCAGCAAGGGCGACGGGCCACGTCCCAGGACCTGTGCAGATGAGGGATGGATGGTACTCACCTCTCTGCTCCCGCAGGTACTCAGCATTCTCCCGCATCCACAATTCGGCTTTTACACGGGTTTCTGACTCATTTAGGATGTACTGAGGGAAGAACAGTGAAGTGGTATCAGCTATCTGTGGTTAGGCTCTCAAGAATTCAAGATCTCTCAGCAACTAGTTTCCTATTTATATGCTTAAACTGCTAAAGAAAGGATGTGGGAAGGCCTCCCTTCAGCACAGAAACCTGCCATCCTTTGTACTTCTCTGCCAACGTCACCCTGCAGCCATGAGCCAGTACTGATAGCTCTTGGACCTTGTGGACAGATCTCTGAGATACACAGCTAGTGTCAGTGTACAGCCTAGAACCCGGATATGTGAGAATTAGAAATGTACAGCACACTTGGGATGCAACAGGAACCATGGCCAGGTGCAGAACTCAGGCCTTTCCAATATGGTCCTGCTGGGGTTGCTTGAGGTTTCAAAAGGAAATGCATATGGTAATTGAGACTGCCTTGGAATGGAGTTTGGAGAAGGCTGTCTAGCAGCATGTCTGCATCTTGAGACACCGTAGGCACTACACCTTGAGACCACTCACCTGTCAGGGAATGTCTGAGAAAGCCACAAGGCTCGGAGAGGCTAAAGGCAAGTGACTGGTCCTGAAGCTAGAACTTAGCCTCCTTAAGTCCCAACCGTCACTGGGGACAAGAAGAGCCAGGCTCACTTACTCTGTCAATTTCAAGGTCATCGATGCCGCTGAGGTCCAGCTCCCCATCCCCTGAAGCGTCTTCTAGAGAGAAGAACCCTGGTCAGTGTCACAGAGGCTGCCCTTGCAGACACTGCTCACTATGGGGATGCTTGGGACTCAAGGCTGGGACAAAGGGGCAGCCCACCCAGGGACATCTGAGGTGTCTTCTTCAGCTCTATGGCTGAGGCCCTGGGGTTACTCATCAGTGGTCAGACCACCCCTCAAGGCTCTCTGAAGTCCCTTGCTTTCCGCTCCGGGCTCCCCATGCTCAGATTGCCAAGTCCCTTTGTATTATTCTGAATTACCTGCTCCCTCAGAAGCAGATACCCAACTGTCCTCTATATAACCTGGCCCACAGGTGACACATTCTGCCTCCCCAACTGAGATGTCTACCCCTCATACAAGCCCTACCTTTGAATGGCTCCATCCATTTGAGAGGCCCAACCCTCTTGCCTGATCAGGGGCCAGAGCCAGAGATTACAGGGATGGGACCAGTTACCCTCCCAGAGCCCTGTCCTAGAGCTTCTTCATAATGATTTATTTATCATCAATTTTATTTTGTGTGTATGGGTGTTTTTGCCTGCAATGTATGCCTGTGTGCCACATGTGTGAAGTGCCTCTAGAAACCAGAAGAGGGCATCAGATCTCTTGGCACCAGAGCTGCCATGTGGGTACTGGGAATCAAACCTTGGTCCTTTCAGAGGACAGCCAGTGCTGTTAACCTCAGAGTCATTATCTCAGCCCTCTTCCCAATGTTTTAAAGGTGAAGGGCAAGAAGCTGTAGGGATCTGGCCTACAGGGTGGCAGGGGCAATTGTTGGTCTTTATGTCCCCCCCACCCCCGGCCATGCTCAAGCTCAGCAGGTGGTACTGACAGTGAAGATGCAGCTCATCACAGGCTTTCCCACCCCAGCAAATAGGGAAGGATCAGAAATGACCTGGTCCCCCTCCACCTGTATGACTCCAGGCTATGCCAGACCCTCTCTTAGTCATTTGGTAGCCACTGAAGTTGAGCCACACCATAAGCCAGCTGGCCAAAACAGCTGGACTAGTGGGAGCTTACGATGGGGACAAGGCCAGCTGGCATCTCAGCATGTTGGCACATACCTAGCTCTTTACCCTGTGTGATGGTTAGTTTTAGATGTCAGCTAGTCACAATTTATAATCACTGGGAAAGGAGTCTCAACTGAATAACCATCATTATCAGGTCTTCCTGAAGGCAAGTCTGTGAGGCATTATCTTGAATGATAATTGATATAGAAAGATTCAGATCATTGTGGTGGCACCATTCCCTAGGCAGGGAGTCAGTCCTAAACTAGATAAGACAGAGAAAGCTATGTAGGAACAAGCAAGCAATGATGTGTTTATTTTCTTTTTGTTATTAACTACTGATGTGATGTGATTAGTTGTTTGAGTTCCTGCCTTGGCTTCCCTGACATGATGTGCTATAACCTGGAATTGTGAGCTATAGCTGCTCCCCATAGCTGCTTCTGACAGGGTATCTATCACAGTAAGATAAAGGACACTAGGGCACCCGGGCCCAGTGACTTGTGCAGGGCCTAGCAGTGCCTTACTCCAGCCCACGGTATTTCTGGTTCAATCCACAGCAGGGACCATTCAGACTATAAACTTCCCCTATCCCAGGCACTCACTGAGGTCCCCACTTGGGGAGGAGATGCACTCTCGAATGGAGTCGGAGATGCCCAGGCTGGCTGCTGTGGGCAGAGGGCCAAGTAGGGACTCCAGGGCGAGGGGCCTGCTGCCCCCATCAGGGCCTTCTGCTGCTTCTGAGCCACCATCATGCCCCAGGAGCTCTCGGTAAAAGTCCTTGTTCATGTGGCTGGCAGCAGCCTCCAGCTCTTCGTCCTCAGTGTCCTCCTCACAGAATGGGCTGCACGTGGCATCCTCACCGGAGCCTAGGGACACACGATTCGCACACCACCTGTCAACCAGGCAGAAAGCCAGAGAGAACCCACTTTTGTAACAGAAACATTTTTGCAAAGCTGCAAAATAACCAAGAACATAAAAACTACCAAAAAGCATGCCCTTTTTCTGCAGCAGAGAAAGCATGGTCCTGCCAGCAAACGGTGTTGGCTGCCCACGTGCAATAGCTCGGTTTATTCCTCATGCTCTGTGCAAAAGCTGAGCTAAATGTGGTATCTGAGAGTGCAAGAATATTCAGGAAAGACAAATAAAATGTCTGTGAGCTAGGGTTAGGCAAAAACACCTCACCAACACTAAAGCAGACCCACAAAACACACATAGATTTTGAAAAAAAAAAAAAAAACTATGATTTTTGTAAATCAATTATAATGCAGCCCTGTGAAAGATACTGTCCAGACACAGGTGAGGCAAGCTTCTTGTAGATAATGCCTGAAAGGACAGCCTAGAGCATGTAAAGAGTGCTTATGCTCAGCAAACATAGAACCCAAATTAAAATGGACCAAAAGAAAGACCTGCCAGACCACATGAGAACACACAGAGAACACACAAAAGGCAGAAGAGCAAAAGAGGGCATGACCAGGCCCTTGAGAGATACTCCAACTAGACCAAGTCAGAGCATGAGAGCTGTCTTCTAGGTCTCCGACGGATGAGAATTCACACTGTACACATCGGTGGCCTTACCAGGGACAATGAGAGAAAAGAGAAGCGCTGCCTCACACACGCCTCACACACGCGGACGGGGGAGAACAGTGGTGGCTGCTGTACAAACTGTTTGCCAACAGCAGCTCAACCAGACCCAGCAATTCCATTCTGCCCAACACCAAGGAAAAAATATTGACAGGGACTGCATGCATGTTTATCTGGAACTAACACAAACCTACTCAATAAGCGTGGTAAGCCCCTCACCGCACTTACAGCAGCCTCACAAAACAAAGGACCACACTGCCAATGGGCAACAGAAAATGATGCTGAGGAAAGACAAGGGAACGTTGTGTCTATAAAAAACTTCTGCAGAAAAGACTACTAACTCAATGACAGAGAGCAGCCAGTGGCAGCCTGGAACAGGATGGAAAGGTGCAGTGCCATTACAAAGGACACAAAGAGAGTGGCAGCGACAGGTCTGGAACCACAGTGACTGTGGCGCTGACCTTACCTGACATCAGGCATGTCCACAGTCAAAACTCAAAAAGCCAAAGGTGCTTCAGATCCATACACAGCCTGCAGCATACGCGCTACACCTTCTGACCTTTGGTCTGAAAGACACATTTCTGGCCCAGCCGGTATATTCTGACCCAGAATATCTGGCTAGTTGCTTTCTGCTGTGTTCCAAAGTCAGGATGTGTGGAAGAGGAACACCGATACAGTTCAAGAAAAGGAGGAATAAAAAAATTACAGCAAGGACATTAGAACAGACAGCTAAGACCAAGAGAACTCTACTAAAAAGGCTTATTGAGTAGATCACTTGACTTCAAACCACTTTAGGAAAAAGGATGCTCCAGATTGAATTAAGGCACAAACATGTCTCTGCTGTGTTGGAAAAGTTCCCCAGGAGGACAGGCAGACTTAGTGATGCCTGGGCCTGTGTGTGCCCCAGGGGATAGGCCTCTAGGCTTGATGGTAGCTGAGTGCCTCTGGTAGAAGATAGGCCTTGGGAACCATAACAAGGCAGCGGCTTTCTATGTAAATGAGGGGGCCGATGGCAAAAGGGAGGGAGGGAGGGTCAGAGCTCTCAAGGAGAGCCACTATGTGGCAGATTCTCAATATCTATTAATAGAGATGGTGGGACAGCCTCACCCCTGTGCCCATAGCACAAGGTGCTTCTCTGCAGTGTCTATGGATACTGCATACCCAAGAAATACCAAAGAGGAACAAATCAACAATATTTCCTGATTATTGCACAACACAAGTAGCAGTTAATAATCATTATCAGAACACACCTTACCCCCAGAATTTCCATAGCTCCCTCACATATAGAAGAGAGGAAATATCTTGACACCATGAAACAGGACAGTTCTCACAGGAAGTTCACTGCCCCAAATGCGGCCAGCAGACTCAGAACAGAGAAGTCAGCCAAGTGACCTGGACGGGGGAGGAAGGTTAGAAGGGCGGAGCCAGGCAGTAATAACTGACCTAGTAAATAGAAGGCAGCAGACTATGTACATGCAAGAGATGGCTTACTCAACAATCAATAACCTAGGTAAAAAACAAGACTATGTAGGTTAAGAAAAGATCACAGAGAAATCGAAAGCAGCAAACACAGAGATCAAAGCCCTCGATGGGTGTGAATAGAGCAGCCCCTGAGGCCCAAATGATGACTTCCAGGCACGAGGAAGAACCCAGTGCTTGTCAGCACACCGGATCATATTCACCCACTGCAGGAACTCCTGTGATCCTTTGAAACCCTCACTCGCATGGAGCTAAGAAAATTCTCGACAGCAGTGCATGGGAGGCCATTTACTCACCATGACAGATAAGGGAACAACTTGCCCAGTGCATGCACTCTAGTCCACAGGAGCAAGTGAAGATAAACTGCTGTCCCCAAAGCCAGTAAGATGCCGCAGGGTCAGGCAGACTCAAGAGAGAAATTAAGAGCTGCTAGAGAAGAGTAGTAGAATCACTATGTGTAGATGACAGAAATAAGTACTTAGAAAACCCAATGGCAAAGTGACTGAAAACTAGTGACAAGAGTTCAGTAGTCAGCACACAGACACAGAAGTCAATGAATTGTCAAGCTGCAAGTTGCTATGGGAACCAAAGAAGGAAAGACACTACTTACAACAGCCATATGGAAGACAGAAATATGGTACTAGCACAGAAGCAAAGCCCAGAGAGAAAGGAAGCTAGAGCAGAACAGAAAGACAAACTCTGTAGCTTCCCCCAAGCTGACAAGTGAGACAGACATAGGTGGAGAGGGGTGGACAAGGTGATTCTAATGTGGACACAGAGCACAGCAAGTGTCCGCAAACACTGAGGGGAAGCACAACGGACATTTCACTTGTCTGGCATGGCTCGGGAAGTTAATGCAGTGCCAGTCTGATGGGCAGAGAGCACAGGAGAGCAATCACAGGGATGCCCAGAGTAGCTTTCCCAGACCAGATGCCAAGAAAAAAGGAGGCACTTACACTTTCATTCTGCACAGCCCAGAAGAGAGTTATCTAGCAACACAAATGGTTATAGCAGCTCTGAAAAGCCCACATTGGGATTATGTGGTCCATCAGGGGCAGACAGCACAAGGGCATGAGTAAGAACACCCCTGGAAACAGCCTTGCAAACAGCTTGAATGGACAGCAGGGGCCTCATTGCAGCACATGCAAGGCTGAGGCTCTTCTGCAGCCAGTGAATGAATAAGTGGGGAAGAGTGTTCCACAATAACCTGATATGCAGTTCAGTGCCTCAGTGTAGGAAATGACAAGCAGCCAGGGGTTGGGTCATGGCTCAGTGACTAGGGAAGGTCAGGGGTGCTTGCCTAGGGCCCTCATGGCCCATAATGGCAGGGAGGACTCACCATCCTTTGACAAGTTGGCAAGAGCCCCTTTTGCTTTTGGTCGGCTGTTTTCTAACTCAATTTCAATGGCATCCTGGTAACTGGATATTTCACCTAAAATAGTAAGTAGAGAGCAAAAAGTAAGCATGTTGATTTTCTACCAAAAAGGAAGCACTTGCGTGAGAACTGGTTCGTTACCTTCAACTTCTTCTAGCTTTTTTGACAGGACCTGTTCCAGCTGAAAGACAAAGGGGTCTTTGGTAAGGGTCAAATGTTCAAGGCCTCATTGTTGACAAGGCTGTGGGATGCCAGAGGTCTGGGTAGTGGTCAGAATGGAGCTGTAGGCCTGGCCCTCTCCTTCCAGACAACATGCATGTGGCCCTGGACAGAAGCAGCCTTTCTAAATGCCCAAGAACTTAGAATCTAACCTCCCACCAGAGCCAACGTGACTGAGCAGGGTCAGGGCTGCCCCATCTGTGGAATACACTTCTGTAGTCCCTAAAACTCAGCTACAACCCACCTCTGGCCCTCTGTGCTCTCCCCTATTGAGTTCAGTCCTAGTATGAGAACATAGTCACAAGCTCAATGATGATTGAAAAAAAAAAAAATCTAGTTGCAGTGGCAGCTGCCTCAGACGATAAGGAACAAACCAGAAACAAAGCTTGGCTGTGGGGATGGGCTCAACGAGCCAGGGATGAACAGCTCACCAGGAGCCTGAATATGGACAGTGATTAGAGGTTCCACATGCAGCATAACCCCTAAGACTCTCATTCTCAAGATGCAAAGAAGACCAGGTTAGCAGCCTAGAGAACTCAACAGATAAAGATGTTAGAGAGCATGCTCTAGGAAACTAGAGTGCTAACAGAGGTGTGGAGCCACCTGCTTCATGCGCAGCTTCCTCTGCCCAGCCGTGTACGAGGGAGGGTCACACTCCTCCTCCAAGTCAATCTTCATAAACTCGTCAATGGTGAGCTGGCTGGTGGGAGTGTCTTCAAATTCTGTGAGCCTAAGACAGAAAAGCAGGAGAAAAGCCCACGGCACTCTCACTGCTTCCATATGCCTACCCCTGAGTCCTCGTGGAAGAGACTCAGGAGACCCTGCAAGGAAAGCCTATCTCCACCCACCCAACAACTTGAGCAGGCACTTCTGTGACAGCAAACAAAATATAAATCTTATCAACTTCTCTGCATTCTCCCCCCTACCTTTTTTTTTTTTTTAACACAGGGTTGTAATTTTAATGTAGAACATGGCTGTTTTGGCAACAGATCACATCCAAAGACTTTCTAGGTCTGTGTGATCAAGATGGAATATAAACACACCTTTAAACCAGGAAACAGAGTCAGGCAGATCTAAATTCAAGGCCAGACTGACACAGAGCAAGTATCAGGTAAAGAAAACTTTAGGTCCAGGTGTGGTGGTACGTCTTTAATCCCAAACAATCCCAAACAAATGAAGGTAATGTTAGTTGTACAAGGAAGCTCCCATGTTTGAAAGTGATGTCTAATTGAATGGCAGAAAGTGACAAATCAGAGAAAGATTTGACAGAATAGGATATGCCCCAATCTCATTAGAAGAGAGAGGAAAGGGCAACAACTTAAGGGGTGAGAGAGAGAAGAGGCAGTTTTACAGGGTCAATAACAGAAGAGACACAGGTTGCAGAGAGACAACTCAGCTGAAAACCAAATGAACTAGAGAATGAGAAGGAGCCAGGAGATCAGAGCCGATTGCTTGAGTTAGTTTGAGGCCAAGTAGAGCAATTCAGGGACTGAGAGACAAGCCAGATTGAATAAGTCAGCTGAGAGAGGAGTCTGAGCCAGAACAGCTGAGTTGAACCAGCCAGCCCAGAGCTCAGGAAGAACAAGAAAGGGTGAGCTTATTCAGCAGTAAATCTCAGAAGCAGAAAACATTCTAGGCCTAGGTTAGATTGTATATAGGCTAAAAGTTTCCAGGACTAGGCCTTGGTTAGGAGACACAGGCAATAAGCCTCCAAGACAACAATTGAAGCAGTCGAATAGAAGTTCCTCTTATACAGGATTCTCTGTGCGGCCTTGGCTGTCCTGGACTTGCTCTGTAAACCAGGCTGGCCTTGAACTCGGATCGATCCGCCTGCCTCTGGCTCCCTGAGTGCTGGAAATAAAGGTGTGCACCACCACACCTTCTTTTTCTTTTTTTAAAGATTGATTGGTTGTGTATATGAGTGTTCCATCTGCAACCTGCATGGCAGAAGACACCAGATCTCACTATAGATGGTTGTGAGCCACCATGTGGGTGCTGGGAATTGAACTCAGGACCTCTGGAATTGCAGCTAGTGCTCTTAGCCTGAGCCATCTCTCCAGCCCCCACACAGTTCCTAAAATAAAAACATTTAGTGTAGTTAATGGGGGGGGGGGGGGGGGGCTCATGTACACACATGTGCATATATCCCACAATGCAAAAGTGAAAGTCAGATGACAACTCGTAGGCTCAGTTCTCTCCTTCTACCATACCGGTTCTGGGGACTGAAGTCAGGCTTTAGGCTTGGCAGCAAAGGCAAGTGCCTTGACCTGCGGAGCCATCTTGAGGACCTAACCTTGGACTCTCCACCTCCACAAGCACTGTTGAGTATGAGCACCTACACAGTGGAAGGACAAACAAGTATGGCAGGTTGTCTCTTGACCTGCACAAGCATGCTTCAACACACTGTATTTTTAAAAATGTATTAAAAAAAAAAAAAAAAAAAAAGCACAAGCCTTTAATCCCAGCACTTCGAAGGTAAAGGCATGAGGATCTATGTGAGTTCAAGGCCAGCCCCATCTACACAGCAAGCTGTAGCGATACCCTATCTAAGAAAAAAAAATGCTTAAAGAGGGATTTATGAGACTGGCTCAGCATGTACAGGTACCGGTACTTGCTGTCCAAAGGAACCACATAGACACAGAAAACTGACCTCCCCACATTGTCCTCTGATCAACACATGTGCACAGTGACATTTGAATACACGCATGTGCACACACACACAAGTAAATCAATGTAATAAAAGCTTTTTAAGAGTAATTTTAAAGATACTAGAGGAAAAACAATTAAAACAAGTTTTCCAACTGCTTCTAAGAAGGTACTACAGCAGATGCCCTAAGCAGAAATAGTCATCAAGTGTTGAAACCTGTGACACATATGTTGGCAATGACAGGTTTCCCAGAAATTTCTTGGCATGTTCATCTAGCTCAGGTTATCCAGATGAGCTGGGGTCAACCTACTGAAAGCTAGGCACAGAGCCTGTGGCCCATGACAAATATGAGGAGGTGTAAATAACTCTAGCAAGAAGTCACTTGGGCTCTTAAGCCCAGAAAGGACCATAGCAAATGGCACCTCTTCCATCACACTGTGAACTAGAATGCTCACCTCTTCCGTAGTGTGGACTCGCATACTTTGACCACGCTGATGACTTCTTTGACGGTTCTCCGGAAGTCATGCATTCTGGCTGCAACCAAAAGCGCTAGGAAGGAAACAAGAAAAGCCATCAGAAAAGTCACACTATATATACAGAAATGAAAGCAAACAAAGTTTTGCCTTAACTCTTGCTACTGACAGCTGAACACCGTGGGTGGGACGTGTCTGCCGTGGCTTCTACAAGAGGATAGACCTTTGGTATAGACAGTCTTGGGCAATGATAGTCCCCGGATTGAGGCTACACCTCATTCTACTCTGAAACACAGGGAAATTGAAACAGAAAATTCAAGAATTTCTTATAACCCCTCAAAGCACATGAATTAACTTTGATGTGATGTATATGAAACCCCTGGTTATGATCAGGAGCAGACGAACCTGAGAATATAGTATAAGTGGGAAAAGCTGGGATCACAAGGCCAAAGATACTGTCTGACGTGTGAATTATGGTAATAGTGAGTAAGGGGGCCCCTGAGCAGGCTAAGTGTAGAAATCAGGTTTCAGATGCAAGGAGAGTCTCAGGCAGCATCACTCTACCACTGGCTGGGTGCAAAAGTGGTATCTGTCTTTGCAGAGAGATAGAAAGATGGATGCTGCAGAAGGAACAGGCTTCTGCTGGCCTGGGGCTCTTTCTGAGTAGGGGACTCTTGGTCTAGGCCACAGTCATCACCTGGAGGGTCCTTATAGGTGCAATCAGAACGGCTATGCTGCTGGGCTAGCAAAGGCTTAGTGTCTCAGTGAAAAGCTGTATCACTAACCAGCTGAGAGTTGCAACAATTTGCCAAGAGCAGACAGCTTGGGGTGGAACTCGGGCTACCACTTTCATCCCATGCTCTGAGGCCCTGTCTCTCATCTCAGAACCTGCAGGGCCAACAAATGAGCAAGCACCAGAGTCCTTAAGGAGTGAGGACCGTGGAGGTTGGGTCAGTCCTGCCTCTTCTACAGGGCAGACTCTGGAACTACAACCAATAACTCATTGGTTTGACTGCTTAAAGCTCAAGACAGATGATTAGGGTTCAACTCACCTACTATGTATGGGGCCCAAAATTTAACTGCTGGTAACCTCCCCACACATGCATGCATGCACTCATCAAGTGTCAGGATAGAAAATGCCACCCTAGTGCCAGACTGAGCTGTCATTTTAGGGCTATATGACCCACACTCTACCTGCTCCACAAAGGCCAGAGGGGCGCCGACCCGTGTGCATCCAATCTCTCTTCATTCTCTGCAGAAGCCTCAGGGCTGTCATGGATACCTCATGGTTCTTCTCCCCAAACTCCAGTAGATGAGCAAAGCGTGGAATGTACAAGCACGGGTCTGCACAGTAGACACAGCACTTACTGCTGATGCACATGTGGACAGGACTAAGTGACACCCTGCAGCTGGGTGACTCTACCCACTTTTCCACGTACACAGGCTCCTTGAAGCACAGCCTGTCTGACCCTTAGCTGTGCAGCTGTGTTTACTGGACCCAGAGCACCGCCACCTTCACATGACATGGTTCCAGGCAGGTAAGGCAACAGAGAGAGGGAAACCTCCTCCTAAGGGGGTGATTAAAGGTCAAAGAGCAGGACAGGGCGGGCTCTTTACACACACCACCCTCTGAGTTTCCTGCGTGGCTCTTGTCAGCTCAGCATCTTACAAGATGAACACGGGTGCACATGCTCACAGTTGCTTATTCTCCTCCTGCCTGGCACTCTGCTGGGGCCTGAAATTTCAGCCAAAGATTTATCAAGTCCATGACTGAGGCCAGCAAGAACAACCAAGTCACTTGATGAAGTCATTTCATTTTTACTATGCCATTAGTACAATGATGAGGGAGAGAGAGACCTGGGATTTGTCCAGGAAGAACCACTTATGCTCAGGCCTGAGAAGCAGGCAGGAAAGGAGAGGGGAGGGAGGGAAGCAGGAAGAGAGGTCAGCTACTGAATGATAACTGAGCCCCCTCCCAGGCTAACTGACCCTGACCAAGTGAGTCCATGAGACCGTATATACAAGTATGCACTCCAGCTCATGCAAAGACTCAGAAAAAGCTGAGTACGCTGGCCTATACCTGTACCTGAGCTACGCAGAAGACGGACAGGGAAGACCCTTTGGTTCAGGAATTTGAGGCCAGCCTAGAAAACACAGAGAGAGCCCCTTCTCTTAAAAGGAAAAGGAAACCACTAAAGGACTTAGGGAAGGCTTAAGACAGCAGAGAAGATGGAGGTCCTGAAGCAGCCTACTTGATAAAATAGTGGAGTGTTTGTGCACTTGGGGACAGAGCTGGATTCATACAAAGCAAGAAGCACTGCAAATACAAGTTTCTAAGCCACAGGATGGGAAGAAGAGGAGATCAGGAAAAGGACTAAGGTGGGAGACACATAACCAGACTGCATTTATTAATGAGACTTTAAATTCTTTGCCTCACAAAGTAATCCTTTCGCTGGCTCTGTAGGACGGTTATGAAAATAACATGTGTATTAAAGAACAAAGAAACCAAGCCAGGCCTGATGACTCATGCTTGTAATTCCAGCACTTGGGAGGCAGATGCAAGTGGACTTCTGGGAATTCAAGGTCACCCTGGTCTACAAGGGCAGGCAGGGCTGCATAGTGGGATCCTATCTCAAAAAACAAACAAAGGAATGAATAAAAAGACACAGGGGTAAGAGCAGTCTCTTTAGCAAACAGGCTTGGAAAACAAGATACTGGGACTATACACAGGCTGGGAACATACTGTCACACTTAAAACTTTGACCAAACAAGACCAAAGATGTACAAATTTCCTAAAAACAAAACAAAACAAAAAACCATGGAGGGCATGGCAATGATTTCACACAAGAGAAAATAGACAACATGATAACTTCAGACTGCAAAAGTTTCTACATAGCAAAGGAGTCTGTCCATAGACGAGGTTAAGTACAAAAATGGGAGAAAACATCTGTCACTCACTAAGATCAGGATTAACATCCATACTACCTAAAGAGCTCAATGCAGTGAAAAGGCAAATTGATTACAAAATGGGCAAACGACTTGAGTAGATACTTTTCCCAAGAAAGATGCTTGGCATCATCAATTATTGAGATACCACCTCACACCCACTTGCACAGCCTCTATTAAACCTAGAAAATTATAAGAAGCCTTGCCAGGGTGAGGAAAAATGAGCCTGTACATACTGTGGAAGAATGGAAAATAATATATCCACTAAAAAGGCTATTGCAAAGTTTCCTCAAAAAAGTGAATGTAGCCTGGCAGTGGTGGCACACACCTTTAATCCCAGCACTTGGGAGGCAGAGGCAGACGATTTCTGAGTTTTAGGCTAGTCTGTTTTAGAGAGTAAAGGGCTGGATATGAGTCAGTGATTAATAGTGCTTATTGAGCTGGGTGGTGGTGACATAGACCTTTAGTCCCAGCCCTTGGGAGGCAGAGGCAGGCGAATCTCTGTGAGTTCGAGGCCAGCCTGGTCTACAAAGCGAGTTCCAGGACAGCCAGGTCTACACATAGAGAAACCCTGTTTCGAAAAAAAAAATAAAAAATAAAAAACAACAACAAAAAGAGCGCTTATTGTTCTTGCAGAAGACCAGGTACACCGTGTGTCACACCGACACGCAGGGAAAACTTCCACACACATAAAACAGGTAAACGAAGAATGGCCATTTTCCAACTACCCCACCTACAGATAGAGACACAAAGAACTGCAATTAGGATAACTGCCCTCCTACGGTCACAACAGCTGGGATATGGAACCCATTCTGGTGTCCACCTATCGGTTGGATAAACTGACAAACAAAATACAACACAACGGAAGAGTCAACTTAAAAGGGAGGGTTTACATAGGGAGTTAAGAGTCTTCAGGCACATGAAGTCCTGATTTATAAGAGAAAAGGAAATTCTGACACACTACAAAAACGCACTGCCCTTGACTTTTAGACTCCATTAAGGAAGCTAAACACAAAGAAGAGGAGATTAAGCCTGTGTCTGAGACTCAGTTTTTTCACGAAGCAAAGCTAGCAGTGTCAGGATCTTTTACAAAACCTGAGCTGTTGACAAGGTCTTATTTCTGAGCGATAGATGGAACTACAGCCCTCTGGGCGAGCTTCACTCTCCGCCCTCCCCGCCAGGGAGGTTCCTCGGCGGGAGGAGTCGCGTGGTGACGCACAGTGACGAAAGACGCCGAGACGCCGGCGCCGCAGTGGGTACGGGCGGGAAGGCGCCCCCTGCGGCCGGGCCGCAGGCTCGGAGCGGGGTGCGGGTGGGCGGCGGGCAGGGCCAGCGTGGCCCCATGCTGCTGCCGCTGGCCTGCCTGCATGGGCGGGTGGCTCAGTGCCTAACCTCTCTGCTGGTACTCGCAGAGCCGTTGCCCAGGCCTCGGCGCAACGCGAAAGCGCATAGCGCGGCGCCAACCTGCGCGGAGGCCGCCCCGGTGGGAGTGAAGATGGCCGCGGAACTGTACCCGCCCGCCAGTCCCTCTGCAACTACTGCCACCGACATCGCCAACAGCAACGCGGCGGACGCGGCAGTGAGCAGGAAGGTCGGCCTATGCTGCCCGCCCTGCCTGGCGCCCGCCCCGCTGCCGCCCTTGCCCGCGCCGCCCTTGCCAGACAACAACAATCCCGAGAGTCCCAACTGGCAGTCCTTCCACCCTACGCTGCGCGAGAGGTGAGCCACCGCCCGCCCCCGGGCTCTGGAGCCCGGGCGTGCGCCGTTCCAGCCCTGTGTTTCTACTCTTTGCAGGAATGCGCTCATGTTCAACAACGAGCTCATGGCTGACGTCCACTTCATCGTGGGGGCTCCGGGGGCAGCCAGACGCGTGCCCGCCCACAAGGTAGGGGCGTAGGCCTGTCCTCGGGTGGGCCTGACTAGCCGTAGTCTCCCTGGGTCTCCTTTACTGCCTTGTAGGCTCAGGCGGCTTTCTTTCATCCACAGTATGTCTTGGCTGTTGGCAGCTCTGTCTTCTATGCCATGTTCTACGGGGATCTTGCAGAAGTCAAGTCAGAAATCCACATTCCCGATGTAGAGCCTGCTGCCTTCCTGGTCTTGTTAAAGTAAGTGTTCTGCTCTGGGGCTGGAAGGATGGGGTGGTTACCCTCCAGTGGTCCCTACATGTCTCCTACAACCTGAGAGGCTGTGCACGGGAGCCCATGCGCTCTTCTCTGAGGCCATCCCTGGCAGCTCCCCAGGAGAGTCCCTGCCTTACCCAGGTACATGTACAGCGATGAGATTGATCTGGAGGCGGACACAGTGCTTGCCACTCTGTATGCTGCTAAGAAGTACATTGTGCCTGCGCTTGCCAAGGCCTGTGTCAACTTTCTGGAGACAAGTTTGGAAGCCAAAAATGCCTGTGTGCTGCTGTCCCAGAGCCGACTGTTTGAGGAGCCTGAACTGACCCAGCGATGTTGGGAGGTCATCGATGCTCAGGCTGAAATGGCTCTGCGTTCTGAAGGCTTCTGTGAAATTGACCGGCAGACACTGGAGATCATTGTGACCAGGGAGGCCCTCAACACCAAGGAGGCTGTGGTCTTTGAGGCGGTCCTCAACTGGGCTGAGGCAGAGTGCAAGAGACAGGGTCTCCCAGTCACCCCACACAACAAGAGGCATGTTTTGGGAAGAGCCCTCTATCTGGTCCGAATTCCAACTATGACCTTGGAGGAGTTTGCCAATGGTGCTGCCCAGTCAGACATCCTGACCTTAGAAGAGACCCACAACATCTTCCTCTGGTACACAGCTGCCAAAAAGCCCCTCCTTGACTTCCCCCTGACCAAGAGGAAGGGCCTTGCTCCACAGAGATGCCACCGCTTCCAGTCTTCTGCCTATCGAAGTAACCAGTGGAGGTACCGTGGGCGCTGTGACAGCATCCAGTTTGCAGTGGACAGAAGGGTGTTCATTGCTGGGCTGGGCTTGTATGGGTCCAGTTCTGGGAAGGCTGAGTACAGTGTAAAGATTGAACTCAAGCGGCTAGGGATGGTCCTGGCTCAGAACCTCACCAAGTTTGTTTCAGACGGATCCAGCAACACATTCCCAGTTTGGTTTGAGCACCCAGTTCAGGTGGAGCAGGACACCTTCTACACTGCCAGTGCTGTCCTGGATGGCAGTGAGCTCAGCTACTTTGGGCAAGAAGGAATGACAGAAGTGCAGTGTGGAAAAGTGGCCTTCCAGTTCCAGTGTTCCTCAGACAGCACCAATGGGACTGGAGTCCAGGGTGGTCAGATCCCGGAGCTCATCTTCTATGCCTGAGGGGAACCTGCCACCACACTCTTTCTTCATGGGGTCCACCCAGTAAGTGCAGTGGAGGTGCAGGACACTGCCAGCTGCCTTTCTGATGCTACTAAAGGCTTGGCATTGCTGGATCAGCCAGAGTTTGGAACAGATGACTTCTCTACACAGCCAGAGCCTAGGAACCGAATTGCAGATGTCCCCTGATCCCAGATGGTATTCCACAGATAGAAGACAGACTTTGGGTACAAGGCAGTCCCAGATCCCTGCCCAGTGGCACCCAAGCTTCAGGAACCTTGGGTTTTCCTCCCCCTCTTTTGAATTCTGAGTGGTTCCAGCCTACCTTGAGGCCTTCCATTCAAGCCACAAAATGGTGAAAAGTCACTTAAAATAGTTCCATCCTATTTAAGTGAATTTTCATAATAAAGGTTTCACACAACCACACACAGATAAGTGACTGTAGGAATTATTAACTGGGGCATTCTCTTTCTCAGTTCTACTGAAAAGAACATCTTGTTTGTATGAAGTCTGCAGTACAGAGCTGTTAAAATCAAACCTCTAAGGGGAACTCATCTGTTCCCCTGATGCTTGTGTGGTATCTGGGCTGTGCTCCTCTCAGGAGCTATAGAACTCTAGAAGGCCACATGTCTGGGTGTTTGCATTTGTTAAAAGTACCTCAAAGGTTCTATTGCAGGGGTCCTATTTAAGGAGTGGGCAGTGTGCTCTGCTGCCTGCAGTGGGGTGTTCTGAGTGTAAAGGAGGATTCCTAGGCACAGGCCTCTATTGTCCCTTGCAGTTGTTTTATCCTGGAAAAGTAGCTGACCTCTGAAGGCCCACTGGCAGGGCAATCATCTCTGGGGAGACAGTATGCTCCTTAGCCCCAGTAGGCTTAAAACTAGAAGCTTGACACTGTTGAGACTCAGATCTCTCTTCCCAGAGTTTCTGCCCCAAGTGGCACCTTGTTACCATGAGTTGATGCTTCAGAAACCATGAAAACCACATCTTTGCATATGGGAAGGCACCTGATCCTGGGGCCGCCCTCAACTGTGAGGAGGCCCATGCCTTTCTCAAGGTATTTGCTTCACACAGGACAGGTTCCCAACATGAAGCACATCCCTCTGCTCTGAGCACCTTAGCATGCCAGTTCCAGAGGTGGTCCTTTGTGAACCCAGCCTACCTATAGCTGGGGCGTTGATGCACAGCTCCCTCGCCAGGAGCAGGAACGTCTTCCCCAGCACATACACATTCACCTGTGGCGAAAAGAACACAGGACTTCATTGGTATCCAAGGAAACATTTGCTGCTCCTTTCTTTTCTTTCTTTATAATTTTTGTTGTTTTTTGAGACAGGGTTTCTCTGTGTAGCCCTGGCTGCCCTGGAACCAGGTTGGCCTCTAACTCAAAGACCTGCCTACCTATACATCCTGAAAGCTGGGTAAAGGTGAGTGTCACCACACCCAGCTCAGCTGCTGCTTTCTTAGTGCCCGTTTCACTGTTCAGTCTCATTCTGTACGCTCATTCTGAATCAACATGGGACTAGTACATAGCACTACTGTACTAGCTTACAGTCCCAGGGATCTCTGTGTCCTTGCCGGAATCCCAAATGTTTCCCCCACTACCCTCAAGCCTGCTGCCCCGATTGGACCACCTGCCATAGCTCTTCTTTGCCACAGGAGGTAAGAAGTGAGAATAAGTTTATCCTGGAAGGGCTGTACCAAGGGTTGGAATGGTAAGAGCACTATCAGCTGTCAGGAACACAAAGGTTTACCCCATGTACAGAACCCCTAACATGCAGTTCAGTACCTCAGTGCAACCTGAGATACTCAGACCTGCCCCAATCCTAAGAAGCCCCTCCCATCCTCAGCTCCCTGAAAACCCAACACTGTACTTATGCCAAGCCATTCCTAGGACTCCTGGGCCTTACAGATATGACTGGTCTAGCCTTCTGCTTCTGGCCTCCTGAAAGAATTTCTTCACCTGATCCAGCCCAGCCTGTGGGCCTTTGGTAAGCCTTTTTTCCTGGCATGAAAGTGATATCCCTAGGTATTTGTGTATGTCAGGAGACAGCCCAAGGAATGATACACAGTGGGGTATTCATTACATGCAGGACTAGGGGAGAAGAGTTTGGGACTTGTCAACTTAGTGAGTCAACCCAGCTGAGGCCAGGTCCAGTCACCATAGGCAATCAGCCGTGGACTGGTCACCTTCCACCCTGGCTAGACTAGGTACTATCTTTCTGTGGTCTTCACCGGGACTGGCGGCTCACAGAGCACTTTCTGAAGCCCTTTCTCAAGGGTTGTCCACAAGACTATGATGTGCATGACTGTACAGCCTATGTGAGTATGCATGTGTGGTACGTAAACATGCAGGTGTGTGTGATTTAAGCACACGCATGTGATGTAAGCATGTGGTATGTTGTCTGTGTTATGCAAGTAAATATGCTTCCATAGGAGCACACTGTTTCTGTAACATCCTCTCATGCCCCTACAGATATCCAGGTCCCCACTCCAGTGGGGTGGCCAAGGCTGGCCCTAAACTCCACCTACCTACCTCAGACTCTTTCACTGTCTTAACCTAGGGTCCCAGTGGACATGGTTGACAACAAGATCTGAATGCTACAGAAAGCTCTCATGTTTTATTCAGATTTCAAGTGTAAATTCAAAGTTTTAAGAACACTTTCCAGGGGTTAGAGAGATGGTTCAATGGTAAAAGAGCACTTGCTTCTTTTGCAGAGGCCTTGGGTTCGGTTCCTAGCACCCACATGCTGGCTCACAACCACCTGTACCTCCAGTTCCAGAGGATCCAACAACCTCTTCCAGCCTCTGGGCACCAGGCACACAGATACTCCACACACATGCATGTTGGCAAATGCTCATACAAATAAAATAAATCTAAAAGAAAAAATTAAAAACAATACTTTCTAGAGATAGTTTTTGTGTACCACTGCACCTGGCTTCAGGCATAGTCTTATTGATAGGTACTATTAGATATCGCCACACTGAGAATTCATTCTGTGCTAGTGGCTGACGGCTACCTGCCTTTGCCAAGGCTTTAACTACAGGGTCTTTGCCAATTCTACTCTTTCACTTATTTCTTCAAAGCAGCCAGCCCCACCAGAGGCCTTCATGGACATGGGTGTATGTGCCCCACCCAGATAAGAACAGAACTGTCTGTCTTCAGGTCAGGCAAAGCCTGGCATGAGGGAGATCTTGGAGGAACAGAAGAATATACTGAGGATGTTCCGGGAAGGGACAACCTTACATGGTCCTTACCTATAGGTCCCCTATATCCCATTTTGCCAGCCCTGCCAAGAAGAAGTCTGTAGCCACCCAGACCACACAACTGGCCAGGCCTCGACCCTTCCTGGTGGCATGCCACCTCCTATCCTGAGAGTCTGTTTTCCCATTCCCAAAACTGACTCGTCCATCTCTGTTTTCCTCTAAGAGGTGTCCAAGCTACTTCTGGAGCTGCCTGGCCCTGGCCCTCATCTTTTCTGGGAGGCTGGAAACAGCCATGCAGCCATGCTCTGAACTAATGACAATGCAGTCAATGGTGGAGTCGATAGATTATCACAATTCCAACAGGTTATTTTTAGCTTGACCAAAAAATATTTCCGCTAGCTGCTGAGAGATGCCGTTTATAAAGACAGCTGGAAGGACAAAAATACAAGGCACCTTCTGACTGGAATCTAAATGTTAGTCTCTTGGGGTGGGGGGGCACCGGTACATGAGCAACCAGGAGCAGTAACCTGGCCTATCAGCTCTCAGGAGCCCAGGCTAGCACCCAGATCATTTCTCTTCAAGACAAAACTGTGGCATTCTACTTCCTAGTCCACGGAGTCACTGTGGACCTCAGGGTCTTGCCACACTCAGGGTGTGATCTGGAGACTTCAGTCGGTCTCTACCCAGCCTCCTAGCAGTGGAGTGACAGCGCGGTCTTGATGTCCCTCTCTCCCTCACTGACTGGAGATCCCTAGCTGCATCTTCCCATGTCCAGTCACTTAGAAGTGAGCAGTGCACTGGTCACTGTGCCACAAGCCTTGAATCCAGGCACCTCGGAGGCAGGCATAGGTCTGTGTTCCACACCAACCAGAGCAACATGAGACCCGGTGTTAGAAAAAACAAACAGCCAAAGCCAGGCATAGTAGCGCATGCCTTTGATCCCAGCATTTGGGAGGCAGAGGCAGACGGATCACTTGAGTTTGAGGCCATCCTGGTCTACAAATCAAGTCCAGGACAGCCAAGGCTACACAGAGAAACCCTGTCTCAAAAGCAAAACAACAACAAAACCCCACCCACCCAACCAAAAACAAGCAATGCAACAAAAAACACTTATCTGAATCCAGAAAGGTAACGTGGCCCTAAATAGACTATACTTATGAGAGTTTTCCATAGTTTGAAATGCATGCATGGGTCTAATACTCCCTTTAAAAAGGAATCTTCTTTACCTTGGACTAAGTTTCACATGAGTCTCTCAAGCAGTCCTAAGGCCCTAGATAATGCTGTGACTGTGAGCTGCCCTCCTGCTGAGGCCCCAAGCTCTGGCCACACAAACTCCACCACCCTGAACACCAAGGCTGCCAATTCCAAGAAGCACAGATTAACCTCTAGGTATATGGACACACAGGATGTGGCCCTGTAATGTCCTCAGGCCAAGAAAAACTTAAGGAAAAGGATCTACCTGGAGCAGGTCGCTGAGGTCCAGGAGCATATCTGCAGCTGGAGTTAAGGAGTGTTTGCAGAGGCTACCAGGGCAGCATACCCAGGGAGCTGACCTCACTGTCGGATCCCAGCTCATCATCTCACTAGTCCCTGTGTCTCTCCAGGCACTGAGGGAGACCTTGGAATCTATTTCAAGGACAGAAAGCTACAAGAGGGAGTGGGGAACAGGGTCAGAGAAACCAGAAATGGGAACTTCAGTTGCCTATTGCACAATGCCTTCTGTTCAGACAGCACAGAATTGAACCACCACACTTCAGCTCTATTACTTGGGCACAACTGGGGACCTGCTGGTCACCATTCTGAGAGTCAGCAGGCCAACTCCTAGGCCACAGACATAGACATTGTAGCAAGGCACAATACCAACCAAACACTACTAGAGAGGCTCTGATGTGAGACCTACCCTTGCTATGCATGTCAGTAAACACCACCAAGAACAGGCCTCAGATGAGTTCAAACACAGATGGCACACAGACAAAACAAAAAACAAGTCACTTGTCAGCGAGGTTAAGTTGCAGCCCAGCAGTAAACTTTGCTTAACAAGAACATGGAACTGCGCCCCAGTGCTACATATTAAAAAATTATACAGCCTGCAGAGATGGCTCAGTGGTTAAGAATACTTGCTGCACAGTCGTTGATTCCAGCACCCACGTAATAAACCAGACATCCCACACATTCTGCAATCCCAGCTCTAATGGGAGCAGAGGCAGGAGGATTGCTGAGGCTTGCTGGCTTCCATCAGAGCTAAGAAAATGAAGCCCCAGGCTCAAGGAGAGAGTCTACTTTGAAGAAACAGGTGGAGGGTACTAAAGGCTGAGTCAGGAGGATGTGAGTGATAAGCATTCTAGGCTGAACAGGGAGTCCCTGTCTCAAAAAATACTCCTCCTCATACCACACTGATCTGGAGGTTGGCAACCTGGAAACAAAATGAGGGACTCTGTACTTTCTACAGAATTTTGTGATGTCTAAAACTTCGCCTAAAAAAAAATGTTTATTTAAAAATATGCTGGGGCTGTGGTGATGACTCAGAAGTTAACAGCACCTGCTGCTCTTGCAGAGGACCTGGGTTCAATTCCCAGCATCACAAGGCAGCTTACAACCACTTATAACTCAGGTTGCAGGGGATCCAACACCTCTCTGGCCTCCATATGGTGCATGGACATATACATAAAATAAAAATAAATCTTAATCTTTAATGGAATAAAAAGTAATAAACAGGCCAGGCATGGTAGTGCATGCCCTTAACCCTAACACTTGGGAGATAGAAGCAGGTGGATCTCTGTGAGTTTAAGCCCAATTTGGTCTACAAAGACCCAGGGCAGCCCAGGCTACAGAGACACCCTGTCTGAAACAAACAAAAATTTAAAAAAGCAAAAGGGAGTGGTTGTAACATATGGTTTCAACAACTAGGAGTCTGACACAAGATCATTTAAACACCAGTTCAAGGACAGCCTAGGAGAGAGACAGACCATCTCAAGAAGGGACATAAAGACATTTGGTGTGCAAGCCTGAAAACCTGAGTTTGACCTCAGGAATCCATGGTGAAAGAAGTGACTTTTTAAGGTTGTCCTCTAATCTCCACAATGACCATATGGCATGTACATGCCCTGTACATACACAGAGACACACAGATAACTGACGTTTAAAAATATAGGAAATTTTGTATGGGCAATAAAACAGAGACCAAAACACAGGCAAAGCTTGTGATCAAAAGCTCTACAAAGAGAGAAACAGCTCATGTACACATGACATGAACTCTACTGCACAAGGGGTCACAGAAACCCATCCAGGGCACTCATAACACCAAACACTTGCCAGGGTATAGCTAGCCTTCCCCCACATTAGCCACTGGAGATAGCCTGCAGGTTCCGGTTCCTGTTCCCCCTCCTCCTTCTTTGTTTGTTTGGTTTTTTGAGACAGGGTTTCTCTCTGTGTACCAGAGCCCTGGCTATCCTGGACTTGCTTTGTAGACTAGGCTGGCCTTGAACTCTCAGAGATCTACCTGCCCCTGCCTCCCATGTATGCTACCATGCCCAGCCCAGTCTATAGGTTTCTTGGACAGAATAACAGCCCACCTGGAACCCAGCTGTTCCAATTTGAAGCATTCATTTGAGACAAACAAAATCACTAACCCACAAAAGACATGCACAAATATGCTTATAGCAGCTTCATTCAAAAGGGCCTCCTAATGAGACCAAATCAAGGTCCATCAACAGACAGCTAAGCACTGTCTTGTAAATACAATAACTCTGGTGTGAAAGCAACATACAAAATGCAAAGCTTGCCAAGTGACAAAACCTTAGAGAAAAGAGCTTAGGCTGTGTGCCTATATTTATGGTATACCCTAGAATAAGATAGCAAGTTTACAGTTGGGAGGACAGAACAACAATGGTAGCCTTTGAGAGCTGGTGAAGCAGGGTCTGATTGAAGGGGCATCGGCAGACAAAGGGGTCTACAGGTGTATAAATATCTCAGACCTCACCAAGTAATAAAGGAAGGCTTATGCACTTTATGTCAATTTTACCTCCAGAGCAAATCTTGTTTTTCCACAAAGCTGGGGTAGTGGAGTACCCTGAGTCCTACAGCTTGCTTTGAAATGTGTCAAAAATAAGATGCTGAAGAACAGCGAGTTGACAGGTGGTGAAAGTGGCTGGGGTGGAGCAAGGACCACAAACTCTTCTTGGGAGAATATAATCACTTTCACCCTGTGATGTTTGAAACTGTTCACAGTAAAGCTATGGGAGAGATTTTATGTAATTTTAAAAAGAGACTAGAATTTAACTTTCAACCAAATCGACTAAGTGAAAATCACCAGGCTGATACAAGTTTCTACAGGGTTTACAGAAAATTGAACCAGAGCCTTTTAGTGCATGGAGAGCAGCATATAGGTCCCCCAAATAATGACCAGAGGTACTGTATCTCCCTAGCTCCCTTTGATAAACCTCTGCTTTTAACATAGGTACTGGTGTGTCATGAAAGTCAAGAGAAAAGTCAAAATCTGACCATGCCATGAGCATACAAGAATCAAATTTCTAAGGGAAAGGACCACTCTGTGACCCTATTTGGACCCTATCATATTCTGACAGGTAGCACTTTTATTCAGCAAGCCTCAAACTCCAGTTAAGGAGAAACATACACACAGCAAGGAATGGGAGATGAAAAGCTGTTAGGTTGGACTTTCTGGAGGGCTGGAAGAGGCCAGAGTGTGTAAGACTCCCTCAGGCCATCGTAGCTCTGACAAAGTCTGAAAATGCCATCACACCAACCTGGCCTCTTCACAGCCAGTGCTGGAAGTTGGGATCAGTTTCTTTGCAAGGAGAGTAGACTAACAGGCAACCACATCCAACTGGCTGTGCTTGATGGAAGAACATTTGCAGACAAGATCTGATTTAAACTGAGAAACATTCTTGAATTCTCCACAGGGTTAAAGTTTAGAGATTTAAATGAAGCAGAACTAGAGAAAACAAGGAATTTTTTTTTCTTTCTTTCTCACTGCCTCTGCCTTGCAGCACAGAAGCTTGAACCGAGGACCTGGCACATATTGCTCTCTACTACTAAGCTAAATCCCTAGCCCATATTCTTTTTTTTTTAGACTTATTAAAAAAAAAAAAAATTTAAAGTATGCGTGCTCCGTGTGCATGTACACCTGCCCACCAGTAGAGGGCATCAGATCCCATTATAGATGGTTGTGAGCCATTGTGTGGTTGCTGCAACTTGAACTCATAACCTCTGGAAGAATAGCCAGTGGACTTAACTGCTGAGCCATCTCTCAGCTCTACCATCTTTCTCTATCCAGATTATTCTTCAACTCACTCTGAACTCAGGCTGACCTTGAACTTGAGATCCTCTTGCTTCAGCCTCTCATGAAGCTGGGATTAAAAGCCAAGCCCAGCTATGTAATTTCTTTATACAGCTTTACATACGAAATATTTCCACAGACATCCAGAGACAAAAATGAAAGAAATGGTTCTTTTATGTACAATCTGACAAAAAAAAAATGTGTCTGCAACAGTTAGCAGATGAATGGGTCAGTAGAGAACCACTCAACTAACACTGCCATTATAGGACCCCAAGAAATGAAGAAGAAAACTGGCCCAGCACGCTCCATAGTCCACTTCTCACCATCTCCTGCACCCTCTTGCTTTCACTGACTGTTCCCTGGAAAGTTCTTCTAAGCCCAGTCCACAGCGCCCTCTAGAGGAAGAACTCTGAGGATGCTCCATCAGGCAAAGGCACAGAGAATGCAGCAAACCACTCTCAGCTCCCTCTGTCTGCAGCCATGGTGTGTAATGCCCACAGGACTCTGAACACCTCCTGTCTACCATCAACACTGAGGTCTGCTGACTGCATGGTATTGATGCCCACTGTCTATACAATACCAACTGCTGTCTACCAGAAACTGATGGCTACTGACTGTATGACATTTGCTTTCTGTTTTCAACACAACCCTGAAACCTACTGTCTACACACAAACTCCTGTTGTCTATAAAAGGCTGGAGCTTGTTCCCTATATACCACTGGCGCAACCGTCCACATAATATGTGGACACCTGCTTTCTGCACAGCACTGACACTTCTGTACACAGAACTGAGGCCTGCTCCCTGCAGAGTACTGATTGATACCGGCTGTCTAGACTCCTGAGGTCTGCTCTCTGGCAGCATGATGACATGGAGGCATAAGGCTTTCTCTTCCTCTTCTCCCTGAAAAGATAACAGACTAAGAACCTCGTTACCAAACTCTGGGGCAGAGGCAGAATTAAGACCCAGATAATTCGGGCCTGTAGTTCTTGGCCTAGCACAGTACAGTCCCCTCACCAGAGGGTGACACAGACTTGATAGAGGGAGGATCCCAGTACACTGTCTTGAGCCCCTGTACTGGGACTATCAAAGAGAAGTAGGCTCACAGCTCAGAACAACCATATCTGGATTCCTGAAATAGGAGTTACAGGACCTGAGGACATCCTTCACAGTTGCCTAGGCCAATTTTATGGGTTGAACAGGGCCTGGAATGACTTGAGTTACCCCAGGCGTCAGGAAGGCCCAGAAACCAAGGGCAGGTTCTATGAGAACCCAGTTCTCAGGGTGCTGTCTACAGACACTAACTGGCTTCAAAGGCAAACAGAACAGATGCTCTGAATGACCCATGGGAACCTGCTCATGTGCTTCATTAGTCTACCTCCTCAGGACTGGCCCCTCATTGCTCTAGCAACCACCTCTGCCTGCAAGTGCGTTTTTTTTGTATGTGTGGCACACCTCAGACAACTGACACATCAACACTATCCTAAAAGAGTATCTGTCTTGTGTGGTGCTGTCTGACAACATGCCTCCTCAAAGCCTCTGCCTTAAAGACTGAGCCTCCTCCCATCAGATCTGGAGATGCTAAACCCCTGCTTCTACCTCTTCCCTCAGTCCCCTGAGTAGCTGGCAATAGAGGCCTATACCACCAGGTCCAGATGAGCCAAAGACTTAAACTGGATTGAAAAAACAGCCTGGTGTGGTCACACACCTTTAATCTCAGCACTCCAAAGGCAGAAGCAGGTAGATTTCTGATTCACAGTCAGTCTAGTCTACACAGCAAGTTCCAAGACAGCCATGGTAGAAACTCTGTCTCAAAAACAACAAAATTAACCATAAAGAAAAAGATGACAGCCAGATGTGGTGGCATAAGCCTTTAATTCCAGCACTCAGGAGACAGAGGCAGGCATTCACAGAGGTGAATTCAAGGCCAGCCTGATCTACAAAGTGAGTTCCAGGACAGCCAGGACTGTTATACAGAAAAACCCTTGTCTCAAAAACAGAACAACAACAGGAAAGAAAGAAAAAGGAAAATGATGACAGTGGGTATCTTCTGGTAAGCTCGAACATTCTGGTTTAAACCCTCTGTTTTTGAGGAATGATGGGTGGTGGCTGATGCCCAGGTAGAGGTGAACCAGGGATTGTAGGAGAAATTTCCCTATCATTTTCAGCAAACTTGTTAAAAAAAAAAAAAAATCCTGAAAGCTGCTGCAGGCCTACAGAGCTTGCTGCTGACCTAACTGCACAAGACCCCATAGGGCACGCTACAAGGCCTCTCTCCAGTCAGTGAGGATGCATGTGGAAGCCAGTCAGCTCAGGAAAACACCACCCTGGGCAGATCGTTACTGTCTACCACACAGAACCACATAGGCTGGTCGGCCTACTCCCCTGGGGTGTCAGCTGCAGGGTGGGCTCCTGCCTTAGACCCACTGCCTAGGGTACCCCTCTGAGGCTACTGATCACATGTAGATCTACTATAACAGCTTGGGTGTTCTGAATAAATACAGCTGCAGGCAAAATCATCCTCTTCCATGAATGTGTTATACACAAATCCTATAGGAACAAATCTGGGCATATAACTTAAGAAGTACATTGGTCATACTTTATCCTCTTGAAAAAAACAATGTCTCCTTGTATCTGACAATACATCTGCCCATCTAGATGCTGCCTGAAACAGGTCAGGTCCTTCCTAGCCCTGCTACCCCCACAACCTTCCTCTAGCCTGTGAAGAGAATTTAAAACCAAGGATGAGCCCACAAGGCCTGGCTCCTATGAACCAGACTCAGCAGGTCTCAGTTCCCCTAGGAGTCAGGGACTAGAGTGTGGGCTGGCAGGCTGAAAAGGGTAGACACAATTTGTGGGTGAAAGGCTCCGGCATAAGCTGGTGCTTTTTGGGTCATTGTAGACACAACTGTCAGGATGCACAAGAAACAAAGTTGGGCAAGATAGCCAAAATGAGCTTGAGTTTTGTAATAAGCCCTGTCCCTTCTGCATGGCGACTGCATGTGACTGGCCCACACCCAGGGTTCCACGTCTGCTAGTAGACTAACAGAATGACAAAGAACCCCAAAGGGCCTCAGCACATGTCCTTCCAGCACAGGACTCTCCCAAGTACCACCTAAGGCAATCAGGTAAGGGCTGGGTGTGGGAGTGGGTCCTAGAGGACCAGGCATCCCACAGGCAACATGGATGACAGCAGGCGATATAACTGCACAAGCATTTTCAGTGCTGTCATGACCCCATTGCCACACAGAAAAAGGATGGCAGGACCACTGGACCACAGCAGACCAACTGAAGGAACTGACCCAAGAGCTCAAGAATCCCCAACACCACTTCCTAGGAAGTCAGCAGATGCCGTATCTGCACAGAATGGGCACAAAAAAGCACACAAAGTTCTCTAAGAACATGAGACAGAACTTCAAGAACTCTGGGACTGGGGAGCTATCTCCATATATGAAGTGATTGGGACACAAGCATAGGACCTGAGTTCAGAACCCCAGTACTTACATAAGCACTGGTGTGGCCATGAGCATCTATAACCCCAGCTCTGAGGGGGTGAGGGGAGACAGTACATCCTGAGGACTTGCTGCACAGCTCTTCTAGACGGTGACAAATTTCAGTGAAATAATCTGTCGCAAAAAGTAAGTGGGCAGAGGCCAGGGTATAACTCAGTGGGTAAAGGTGCCTATCACCAAACCAGACAAGCTGAATTTGATCCCTGGAGCGGACCCGGTAGAAAAAGAGAACTGACCCTCACGAGTGGCCCTCAACCTGCATGTATACTGTAGCACGTGTGTACCCCCTCCCCCGCCAAATATAAAAGGACTATGTTGAGAGACAAAAGTCGAGGAACTATCTCAAACCAATAGGATGAGTAGGTGGACAGAAAGGAAGCAAAGATTACCTAACACTCAGTTGAGACAAACAAAATTGAAACAGGTAGAACCAAGTAACCTAAGACAAGTTAAGGTAGGAGGTGGCCAGAGGGAGGGACCTACTAGAGAGAAAATGCCTTGTGCTTTGTTAGACAGGGATCTCCAAGATCCCTGGAGTGTGGGAGAACAAACTGTAAGGGACATATATGTAAGGTACATATATGACGGTACTGGAGGAAGCTGGGAGATACTGAGGGACAAAGAGTGAAATCCCTGATATGCAAGCCTGTATTGCTGCACAGCAGAACCACACCTGAAACCTCATGAAGCGAAGCCAGTCATCAGGAGCCCTCTTCCTCCTCCGCCATGCAAAAGCGGCAGGGCTAGACTTAAAGAGTCTAGCCTGACTACCCATTTTGGCAGCTGTGGTGGCAGGAATGAAAATGGCCCCACAGGCTCAGGGAGTGTCATCATTGGAGGTGGCACTGCTGGAAGAAGTGTGTCACTGGGGGGGGGGGGGGACTCTGAGGTTTCAGAAGCTCAAACCAGGCCCAGTGTCATCCTCTCTTCCTGCTGCCTGTTGGTCCAGATGGAGAACTCTTAGATACCTCTCCAGCACCCTATCTGCAAACGGCCATGCTCCCACCATGATGATAATGGACCAAATCTCTGAACCTAGAAGCGAGCTCCAATTATATGTTTTCCTTTATAAGAGTGGTCATGGTCATGGTGTCTTCACAGCAACAGAAACAACTAAGATAGCAGCTTAGAGGGATAAGACATCCAATAAGGGAACTGTTGGCAACATTAACACCAAATTCCTGCAACAGCTCAATCAACATTTGAATATCACCCAAAAACCAAGATGGGACTCCCCCAACAAAGGATACGAGGTGTGCCTTCAGTTCGGCAAACCAAGTAGAGGCAGGCAGCAATCACATGGGCCATTTTCCGTCCTCGGGTAAGATGCTTGCTTACAGCCATCTTGAAGAAGTTGAAGGCAGTATCCAGGCAGTGCTGGTTCAGCTGCAGCTGGCTCCCCAGGTGGTGGATGTGGCGCCGCCCTAGGACAAAATGCAGAATGACCCTCAGTCACAACTTTTAATTTAAAATTAAGTACCACAGGACAACCTTACAATTAAAGATTTGAGCAAAGCCTGTTAAGTGCATGTACATAATTTCACCCACTCTGAAGACTGAGGCAGAAGGACCACAATTTCAAGACCAGCCTGGGCCAGGCATAATGGCACATGCCTTTAATCCCAGCAGAGGCAGGCAGACCTCTGTGATTTCAAGACCAGCTTGGTCTGGATAGTGAGTTCTAGGATGACCTAGTGCTACTTAGAGACCCTGTCTCAAACAAACACCTACCAGCCTGGACTACAGAATGAGTTCAAAGCCAGCCTAGGAGACTTGGTGAGACCATCTCTCAAGTCAAACTAGGGCCTGGAGAGATGGCTCGGAGGTTAGGAGTATGGGCTGTTCTTCCATACAACCTGGATTTGATTTCCAGCACCCACACAGTACACAGACATACATATAAGCATAATACCCACACACACAGAATTAAGAATTCATTTAAATAAAATGAGGTTTGGAGATGGAGCTCAGTGGTAGAGGACTTTCTTAGTCCTTTCTTACGCAAGGCCTTAGGCTTAATATTCAGTAATCAAAAAATAAATAAATAAATAAAGACAAATGACAGATGATAGTGATAGATTTATCCTTGTCCTAAGTTATTAACTTGACTTGTACATGCCAATGAATTTTCATTACAAACACCAAAATATTAGTTTCCTGATTTTTCACATGTGATAAAGCCCTGTTCTGATGCACTGCATTTTGGCTTGGAGCAGCAAACAGTGGCTCTGCCTCTTCTGGAGATTCCCTGAGGCCTGGAGTGTCTGGCAGGAATGGACCTCCCACAGCCGTGTGCAAAGCACCACTTTTGTTTTAACAGCATGAAACTCAGACCATCTTCCCAGAATGAGCTCTCTACCTAGTCCAACCCTGGCTAGCCCTTGGACAGGCTCCCCTCATGAGCCAGCAGCTCGGCCAGACAAGCTGACAGCCTAGTGAGCCGCTCCCTGCACTCCTGCAGAAGCAAGGGCAACGGCAAAGCCAGGTACCCTGTCGGGGACTTGAGGGCACCAGGCCCTTCTAGGGCTGCAGAAGCACCTGGAGCCAGGAGGCTGTCTGTCCATATTCACTGTGCTGCAGACAGGAGATTCAGGGTCTCCACCCACCATGTGTGAACACAGAGCAAATGCATCCTGAAGGCCAGGGTGTAGAACTGTGGGAGCTGCTGACACAAGCTCTCAGTGCAGACCTATGGGTGGGCAGCAGGGACAGAGAGAGCCCTCTAGACCCAAGATATACCCTAAAATACACAAAGGACATGTGGATGGCAGGAACTGTCACCAGCAACGTCTAGTCTCACTAGCATCTTCAGGACCTCAATCCCACTCCTTCTCTGACACTACAGGCAACCTCCAGCTCATCCACAAAATGGTAAACACCAACTTCCCTGATTCTGTGTTGACTGAGGGCTAGCACACTGCTCACAGCCAACAGTAACAATAACCCATTCCAGGGCATGGCCAACACTTGAACATCTGCACAAAAATCAGCTCCTCTTATCAGCACGCAGTAGTAACACACCAGAGGCAGCAAAGGCTACTCTGGGCCCAGAAACCCACACCAACAACCTGCAGACAGCAGACTGCACTGAGCTTGAGCCTGAAACCCACCAGCTATCTAAATTCACAATGCAAGTAGGACAGTTCTTCTCTAGGATCCCTTGTTCAAGGCTAGACCTATTCTAAAGACCCACAACCCCAGGCTAGGGCTTGCCAGTGTCCTATAAACAGAATCCATATATGATCACTGTAGCAGATACAAAGCATCAAATGGCATGATTACTGGCATCACTCCCAAGAGGAAAACACTGACCCTGTTACACTGAGGTCAGCAATGAGTCAAGCCTACCCATTCTCAGCAATTCTGGGGAGCCTAGCAACATATGACAACAATGCAGCACAGCTTTGGAAATAATTGAGAACAAAGGTGGGAAGCAAGGACTAATAATGTCTGCCATAGCCTGTGTGACTGCTAAAATAAGAAACTGTACAAGTTCATGGTTTTAGACCAACATAATAAGCTCCTATAACTTGATCTACAGATTCAATGTAACCCCAACCAGAGTCTTGGCAGGTTTCCCTTTGGAAAGTTAACAAAATAACTCCAAAACTGAAACTCTAAAGACTCAAATCAATGAAAAGTCAAGCCCAGAAGACTCAGTGCCATTCAAGTAACCATATTCCCCACAAGAATCTCTACAGATTAAGATAATCCTCTCAAACCCCAGCTTATTTCCTCACAGAAATTGGACACAGACTGTAAAATTCTACTGAAATTCAAGGGATATGGTAGGACAGGCCTTGTAAACCCAGAACTGAGTAAGGCAAAGGGCATCATGAGCTGTAGGCCAGCTTAGGCTACAGAGCAAGACTCTGTCTCAAAACGGAGGTAAAAGGGGCTGGAGAGATGGCTCAGAGGTTAAGAGCACTGGCTGTTCTTCCAAAGGTTCTGAGTTCATTTCCCAGCTACCACATCATGGCTCACAACCATGAAATCTGGTGCCTTCTACTGGTATGCATGTGTACATGCATTATATATAATAATCTTGAAAAAAAAAAAAAGGAAAATTTTTAAAAAAGGGAAGAAAGGGGGAAGAAAGTAAGCAACATAGATGAATTCAAGAGACTCAGAATAATCAACCCAGCACTCCTAAGAAAGCATTTTAAGTATACACTCCTCCCATTTTCAAACTTACCACAAAGCTAGTAACCAAACAGCATAACACATAAGACAAGCACAACAGAACGAAGGGTCTGGAAATGATTTTCAACAAGGGAGGGTGTCAACTGGGAAAATACCATCTTTTCCACACAAATGCTGGGTATGTACACAAAATGGTGTCAGATCTCAGAGTTACAGACAGCTGCGAACTGCCATGTGGGTGCTAGGATTTGAACCTGGGTCTTCTGGAAGAACAGTCAGTACGCTTAACCACTGAGCCATCTCTCCAGCTCCTATACGCACACTTTTAAAGACTTATAGCTAAAACCAAGTGTGTTGGTGCACACCCTTAATCCCAGAACTTGAGAGGCAGAGACAGGTAGATCTCTGTTGAGTACTGGGCCAGCCTGATCTACATAGAGAGTTCCAGGACAGCCAAGGCTACATAGAGAGACTATCTCAAAAAAAAAAAAATAAAATAAAATGGGAGTTGGAGAGATGGCTCAGAGGTTAAGAGCACCAACTGCTCTTCCTCCAAGGGGTCCTGAGTTCAATTCCCAGCACCCACATGGTGGCTCACACCCATCTATAATGAGATCCAATGCAGGTGTACATGCAGATAGAACACTCATATACATAAAATAAATAAATCTTAAAAAATTAAAAACAAGTAAATGAATAAAAAATAAAACAAAAAACCTTAGAGCTAAAATATATAAAGAACTTTTCAGTCAATAAAGGCAAAAACCTAATTAAAAACAAGCAAAGGATCACAACAGATATTTTTCTACTCTGACATTTTTATGCAACAATAAAATGTCACTTCTAACAGATCAAACTGTTAGAAACTTGCTGGTTCTATGCTTATCTCCAGAGGACCAGGAACAAACAGCTTTAGGCTGATACCATCTGAGGTCCCTTCACTGATGCGGACCTAACAAGGTCTGCAGAATGCCTAGAAGAGAGGATACACTCAGGAACCATTCTTCCCTGGTGTTACTGGCCCTGGGCTATAAGGGTGGCAAAAAGAGGCAGGCCATAGGGTAAGACATGGGGCAGGACAGAGTGTGCACGCATTGCAGAGCAGATGCAGTCACTGAAGACTGGTCAGCTGTTACCCTCACCCCAAGAATCCTGCCCCATCTCCCTCTCCTGTCCCACCCCACGACCAGCAGCATTAAAGCGGGCAGTACCATTCTGTAGGGTCTGTGCTCTTGATTCCTTTCCCAAGTTCACATGAAAGCCACCGCCTAGGGTTGGGGTTTTGCCAGCACCTGGAAATAAAAAGAGAGAAGTTAGCCAGAGCCTGGTAGAGAAGCCCCACAGCCCCTTTCATTGACTGTGAACAAAGCAGAACCCAGCTTCCGACAGGGAAAAGCAGCAGCTAAGTAACTTTGCTCTGCCTGGCCATCAGATGTGGCCTTGACCAAAGGCATCCCAAACCTTTAAAAAAGAAAACAGTAGGGCTGATGAAATGACTAAGTAGCTAAGAGCGCTTGTCTCCAAGCCTGCTGACTGGGACCCAGGCAGCATAAGGGGAGAACTGATTCTACAAGTTGTCTTCACACATACACCATGACACCTTCCCCAAATAAACGTAATCTTAAAAAAGAACGAGAAAAAATACGCTATTGCTCTAATTGAAGTGGATATGCACTTTTTTGTTTGTTTCTCGAAACAGGGTTTCTCTGTGTAACCCTGGCTGCCCTAGACTCGCTTTGTAGACAAGGCTGGCTTCACACTCACGTGGATCTGCTTGCCTCTGCCTCCCGAGTGCTGGGATTACAGGCACGTGCCACTGCTGACCAGCACCAAGACATGTGCTTTAAATACAAGTCAATCATGGGATCTAGAGAGATGGGTCAGCAGCACTGCTCTTAAAGAGGACCCAACATTCCCAGTCAGATGATTCTCAACTGCCTGTGACTCCAGTTCCAGGGAACTGACCCGTGGCCAATGTGGGTACCTGCACTAATGTGCGCGCACAGCTGAGAATAACAAAAATAAGATCTTAAAAAAAATTTACGTTACACTTAAAAAGAATGGTGGCATTAGCCAGACTGGGCATGGTGGCACAGGTCTGTTATCAGGCGGCTACGGCACATGGATCAAGAGCTGCAGGCCAACGTGAGACACACAGCAAGACCTTGCCTCACTCTCCTGTTGTCTCCAACCCCCACCCCCCCAAAGCATTCCATTTGAATTGAATGCTTACTGCAGTCTTTGCATTCCTCCACTCCAGATGCACAGAGCACACGCAGACACCAATCACTGCCACCTCCACAGGCACACCCCACCTCCATGTTGGGACCCCCACACTCTGGCTTGGGCAGTTCTACCTGCACCGGCTCTAGGATCTGCCTTCTGACTCTTGCTCCTGCTACCCCTCCGTGTGTGTGCAGCAAAAGGAAACACGGTGTGAAAAGTGCTTACTCAGTAAAAGTCACACCGGGTGCTAGCTCAAGTGTGAAAGAAGAAAGGCCAAATATGACCTCTAGAAACCACAAACCATACATTCACCTAGACCTTCAAACTTCAGATGGACTACACTCTACAAACACGGAGCATTTTGCCTCTCTTTCTGTCCTTCCAGACAAGATCACACTACATAGCACAGGCTAGCCTAGAACTCTGCCTCCCAACGCTAGGATTACAGAT
The DNA here is from genome assembly GCF_907164565.1 of Psammomys obesus. Classification (NCBI taxonomy): domain Eukaryota; kingdom Metazoa; phylum Chordata; class Mammalia; order Rodentia; family Muridae; genus Psammomys; species Psammomys obesus. Next base: position 195,606 of record NW_026596134.1, on the reverse strand, counting down.
AAGCACCACTTCGCCCAGCAAACATTTGCTATTTTCTACAAGTTTCTATAACAAAATATATAGGCTGGAAGTAGAGCACAGATGGACTTGGAAGACTCTGGCCTCCAATGGACAAGGGGGAAGGGACACACAATCACAGGCCACTTGGGGAAGAGCCTCTGATTTAGCAAAGGGCACAGAGGGGTGAGCCCAAGACATCGTGGGTACAAACAGACTGGACAAGCTTCAGAACAGACAATGCCACCCTCACAGCTGGGCCAGACCTAGGAGGAGGGCCAAGAGACTTCAGTGCCCAGGAGGGACAACCCATCGCACTGTCCTTCATTTTTCTCACAGTCTCAGAATAGAAAGTTTTTACAACTCTATTGGTTTGGCATTGAAAGCTAGTGACTCTGAGACCAGCCTGGGATACAAAGCAAGACCCCGCCTCAAAAAAAAGAAAGAAAGGAAAGGAAAAAAAGGAAAGAAAGAAAGAAAGAAAGAAAGAAAGAAAGAAAGAAAGAGAGAAAGAAAACGTTCTAAGGCAGGTGAGATGGCTCAGCAGTAAAGGAGCTTCCTACCAAGCCTGACCACTGAGTTTGATCCCCAAGAGCCTAACATGGTGGAAAGAGAGAACTTGAGAACCAACTTCTGTAAGTTCTCCACTGAATTCTGTACGTACACTGAGTGGCATGTATGTACACATATAAATAAATGTAATAAACATTTTAAGTTCTGACTAGTGGGCTGGGGAGGCCCTGGGTTCCACCAGTAACACCATAAGCAATCTGATTAACAGACCCTCAGGGACTATTCCCAGCCTACCAACAAGGTTTGCTGCTCCCAGTATAGGGGAGAATGAACCTGAGGAGGCAAGCACTCTGAGGGTAGTTCCAAGTCTCGGGAGGGATACAGATGCACAGAGGTCACCGTCCACTGACAAAGGGAGGCCTCAGAGGACCATGACACTGGCTGGGGAGTGTGTGCTATGGGGAAACCTTGCTTTGCCCCTGCCATCCTTGCTCATAAACCCCAGACTCTCACGGTGTGGCTCAAATTCCAGCTTCTCCAGCTATCCACTGTCTTGCTTTTGGCATCTAAGCCTGCAGTCCTGATGCCCACTACTTCCCTTTGCACAGGCTACTTGAAAAGGCCTTTAAAAATGTGGTCATGCTGATTAGGGAGCAGGGGAGTAGGCAGGTGGCCACATGAAAGATGGCTGTTCAAAGCAGGGGACAGCTCCCTCCTGTATAACCTGTACCTTCTACCAAGGCTAAGGGTAATGGCCCCACAATGCATTCCCTACAGCATCCACGGCTGGTTGCTGGAGTGTCTCTCCCTGGGGAGATATTCTGATGCCACCTAAGAGCCCATCTGAGCTTCTGCTCAATGCCTCTGAGCATGCTTTCCTAGGATGCATGGTGAGACCTCACTCCACCCTGGCTCCACACTATTTTCCCTGGTGTTATGAGACTAAACATAACCCATTATCACCAAACCATGGATGCACCTAGGAAAATGCTTCCCATGGAGAAGAAAGGTCCCACATGACCTGTTATTACCGTTGTTCTCTCTCCCACAGGCATCAACATCTTAGCAACTACCTAGGAGGCAGTAGACAATGTGTGGTAGAACCACTGTCACAGCAGTCCTGAAGGCATCCTTGGGAAGTCTCCTACAGAGAGGAAGAACTTGTGTGACATGTGAAACATACCACAGGGACAGAAAGACAGAAAGGAAAAGTCAACCCCAAGTCAAAATTTTGAAAAAAAAAACAAACAAACAAAAAAAAACAAAACTGGTAAACCAAGAAGAAAGGCAAAAGGGAAACACAAAACACCAACATCCCAAAGGAAAAGGGTGTCGCTACAGCCCCTTGCAGACAGAGAACAATGAAACCCTAAATCCAGTGGCTACATTGTAGAATTCTACCTAATATTTAAGAAAGGATACAATGAGTGGTAGGACACACCTGTAATCTTGGCTATGCAGAAGGCTGAAGCAGGAGCATCATGAGTTCAAGGTCAGCTTAAGTTACACAGTGAAACTAAGAAAGAGAAAATGAACAGAGTGCATTGTTTGTACACAGTTCCTTCCAGAAAGTAACTGGGACATTGCTCAGTTGTCTCTGGAATGTATTACCTTGCCATCTAAGGATGTTCAACTACAGACCAATATCCCAAGTAAACAGAGATGGAAATCCACAAGAACGTCCAAAGGAAAATACTCCGAAAGGGCTTACTTCTGGAACTCACAGCAGATTCGAGAATCTGCCACAGGAGTTGAGGAGATGGTCCAGTAGATTAAATGCTTGCTCTGCAGGCATGACCAAAGTTCAGAGTCCCAGAACCCAGCCACCTATAACCCCACCAATTGGGAGGCTGAGAGTGGGAATCCCTTGGGCAAACTGGCTAGCTAGAGTAGCCAGAATCAGTGAGCTCCAAGGTCAGCAAGAGACTCTTTCTCAATAAATAAAGTGTAGAATTAATAAGGAAGACAATTCCCAAAGCCAACTTTGGGCCTACTCACTCACGTGCCTGCACATGCATGTGAACCCATACACATACAAACACTACAACACACACAGACACAATCAGCCACACAGGGCATGGTGATGCATGCTTATAATCCCAGCATTTAGTAGGCTGAGGCTGGAGGACTTCAAATTCAATGTCTCCCTGGGCTACTGTTTAAACTCAAATCCAGCCTGGACAACTTTGGCAAAACCTTGACTCAAAATGAAATGTAAAAATAGGGCTAGGAGTAAAGAACTCAGTGGCAGAATACTTGCTTATCATGAGCAAGTCTGAGAACCACACACACAACACATATGACTATGCTAATACATAGGTACTCTACCCCTGAGGGGGAAGTGATTACAAATCTACAAGTCTAAATAAAAAGGAAGACAAAAGCTGTACAGCTCACAATATCTAATCTCAAGACATTAAAATATAAACACAATGTAAGGATGGATGCAAGACAGAACCCAGAAGCAGACCCAGGTGGCATACAACAATCTCTTGCTGAAGGAACAATGGCAACTCCATGCAAAAAAAAAAAAAGAAGAAAGAAAGAGAGAGAGAAAGAAAGAGAGAGAGAGAGAGAAAGAGAGAGAGAGAGAAAAAAAAAAGAAAGAAGAATCCCTTTCAGCAAACTGTATGGAACACAAGACCTCCACAAGCAAGAAAGGAACCTCAACCTGTACATCACTCTTTCCTCGAGGCTTAACTCACAATGTGGCATATGCTTCCACTGATATACGGATTTGGGAGCTGCTCAGTATGCCAGAGGCCCTAGGTTAGATAACCAGCATTGAGAAAATAAAAACAAAGCTACATAAAAATATAAAAAATAACTTTTAGAAGACAAATGTGGTGACCCAAACAAAGCCATTTCAGATTCATGACAAAAGAAAATTCAAGAAAGAAAAAAACGACAAACTGAAATGTTTCAAAATGTAAAACCTTTGGTCAAATGAACAACTTCTGCTTTCTGAATCATATATCCAAAGAAGGACTTGGAAGTACAACGCACCAAAGCCTCTCGACACTCTACGGTTAGAAAACAAATCCTAATTACAAAATAATAAGGTCTCCGGCGACTGGGCAGAGAATTGAGGCTGGGCATATCTATTTCATAGCCCTTACGGCAATGCCTACCGTCAGTGTCCAACCAGGAAAAAAGAAACGTGCATCAGATGCGAGCCTAAAAACCATGCCTGCCAGATTCCGGGACCCAGCTCAACTGCCTCCATTGGACCAGACCGCGACTTTTGCACCGGGCAGATCGCGGAGCTCACGTCGGCGTACGGGACACGGCGGGGAGCTGGCTGCAAGTTCCTGGCCTGGACCTGCCTCAGTTTCTCTGTCCGCCTGCCCACGGCCTGTCGCAGCGTGATCTGCTTCAGTCTCCCTGCCTGCCTCGACTTCCCACTCATCTCGCACACTCAGCCCCGCCTGCCCCCGTTTTCCCGAGCTGCAGGACGCACCGTCCAGTGACACGAACTGGCCGACCGCCGACGAGCCTCCGCCGCTGTTCTCCACGAACTGCACCTCGGACACGATGATGTTGTCCTCGAGCACCGAGCCGCAGGCCGTGCACACCGCGTCGCCGCGCGCCGCGTCTAACTCGATGTCCGTGCCGCCGCAGCTGCGGCATACGCGGCCCGTCATGTCGGAGCCGCGGGGCCCGGCCGGCCCCCAGCCACTCCGCTGCCCGCTCTCAGCCCGCGGCCCTCAGTCCGCAAGGCCCGTCGCGCCGCCTCCGTCCGTGCCGCACTCTCGCGAGGCCGCCGGCGCCACGCCCGCCGATTCGTCGCGGCAGATTCGCCTCGCGCGCCCGGGCCGCGCCGCGTCCAACGGCCGCAGCCGCGGGACCGAGAAAGGAACTCAAGAAGCGTCGGTACGCTGGGACCGAACCGCCGATCTTCCGGCCAGCCTGAAGCGAAGCTCCAAACGCGGAGCCCGTAGGCCTCGCGGGCCACAAACCCGCAGCGGGGCCGGTCCTGCGGGCGGGCGGGCGAGGAGGGCGGGGCCGAGGGGGGTGAGCGCCGTCCGGGACGCTACGAGGGCCGTGGGAGGAGCCTGGGGCAGGGGCGGGGCTTAGCCACCAGGGCTCGGACTAGGCCGGTGGGCGGAGCCTAGGGAGAGTACCAAGAAGTGTGGGAGGAGCTTGGGGGCGTGGCCAAGACAAGAGCTGTGGGCGGAGCCTAAGGCGCGGACGTTCAAAGAGAGGAATCTGGAAACGAAGTAGTGGGAAGGGCTTGTGGCCAGGCCCAGGGTTATGGTGGGGCCTGCATTGATTAGCACAATGGGCTGTGGGAGAGGCCTGGAGGGCGGGCGTAGTGGGAGGGGCCTGCCGAGTAAGCACGCCTAGGCAGCAGCGAGAACTGCTGAAGGGGTCAAGTTGTTGAGAGCCACCAGGAAATCTTTGCTCCGACCCAGCTGCGCCCTCCCCTCCTCCTAGGGTGAATGCTTGGCCCCCTCAGCTCTAAGTTCTCCCCAGGACTCTCTGTTTCCTGGCAGTGACTGGTCTGGGTAGGTTGATGAGCTCTGGCAGAGTGGAGCCCAGGCACAGCCCTTTGGATCTACAGGTGCGGTTCACAATCTAGGCTATACCAGGCAACCCTTGGGAAATTTAGCAAATCTTGTGCACAACAGGTAGGAAACTCCAAAACTGCACGATGTCACAGGACTTGAAGCTAAACTAGCAAGCGTCCTTTCCTGGGGAAGAGGAAGCACGATAAATATGCAAACTTCTCATGAGCTTGCAAAGCCGGTGTAATCCCAATTGAATATTAACAGGAATTTTTAAAAGAACTTGGAAGACACCGTGCAGTAGGGAGGCAGAGGCAGGCGGATCTGTGTGAGTTTGAGACCAGCCTGGTCTACAAAGCGAGTGTAGGACAGCCAGGGCTCTGTAACACAGAGAAACACTGTCTCAAAAAACAAAACAAAAAAGAACTTGGAAGAGATCTCAAAACATAGTAAAGAAAGGTTTGGTGAGATGGCTCAGCAAGTAAAGACTCTTGTCAAGCAAATCTGAGTGCCTTGAGTTCAATCCCAGGAACTGAGGTAAAGGTGGAGGGAGAGAATTGAGTCTGTGAAATTGTCCTTTGATCTCCACATGTGAGTCCTCTCCAACATCATACACACAATAATACATTTTAAAGTCAAAATGGCAAGTGAGGGATTTGAAGGATCTGGAGTACTGCATAGTTCCCGTGTTCTGAAGCCACTTGCAAGAGATCTCAACCAGCTGAGGGATTCCCAGTCAGCTTGTCCTCGAATGCTTTTAAAGGTCCAAGACAGCCAAGGCTGTGTAGAGGGGCCATGTCTCAGAAAAATAAAAAATTTAAAAAGCCCTTTTATATTGTAGTTTATAAGGCTCATCCTATCAAGGTCTTGAGGGCAAGGAACGTCTTGCTGTTATCTTTACCTGGCACAGACTTTCCCCTGAATGTCATCTTGTAAAGAGAAAACACAGCTCAGAGCTGGGGTGTATTGTATTTCAGCAGGAAGTACACCCAACTGCTTCATTACTGAGAAGTGTCAAACACACAACAAAGGTGAAAGGTGTTAAGTCCCTTTGCCCTGCATGGAATCTGCAGTGAAGACGTAACCCCGCTGCTTTACCCTCCCCACACTCCTTCGCTGCTTTACCCTCCCCACACTCCTTCCTCCTATGCACTCCTTAGCCTTGCATCCTCTTCTTCCCAGGTATGTGTGGTAGAGTCGGGCTCTCCCCACAAACCAGTCCAGCACCTATTTCCCTCAGTTCACTTCTTTTTTTTGCTTCAATAAAATTTGTACAGTGTATATTTGTTCGCTAGGGCTACAACAACAAAGTGTCACAGACTTGTTGGCTTAAATTTTTCTACTCTTGGGACTGGAGAGATGTCTCAGCATCACTGGTTGCTCCTCCAGCGGTTCTAAGTTCAATTCGCAGCAACCACATGGCAGTTCACAGCAACCTAAAATAAGATCTGATGCCCTCTTTTTTTTATGCAGGCATACATGCAGACAGAATACTGTATACATGATAATTTTTTTTTTTAAATGTGTTCTTGTGATACAGAGGCTGAGAGTCAAGGTGTGTGCAAGGTTGTGGCTCTTAAGGCCTCTTGTCTTCTGCCTCAAAGGGTTCACTCTGTATATGTCTGTGTCCTCATCTCCAGTCCTTGTAAGGACACAGACATAGTGGATTAGAGCCTTTCCTAATGATTTCACGCTACCATACTACCTCTTTAAAGGCCACCTCCTCCAACATGAATGCGGTTGGGCTAATTCATAGTGGAATACTCAGATGTTCCAGGATTGCCCAGTGAGCGCTGACAAATCAGCACAAGGTGATGGGCTTGGTGCTTCATGGGGAACCTATTTTTCAAGCATCCAGCTTATTGCAGGACTTAAATTGGACATAACACTAGTTTCCTGTGGATGGAGCGAACATTCCCCCTGAGTGAGTATGCCAGGGCCCTTCCCTGAGGCTTTCAGTGAGGGGTGCTGCCTCTCAGGCACCTCAGCACATGCCCTGCTGCTGCGTTAACCTGTCAGAGCGAGCCGGGAAAGATTACACATGGTGTGGTCCAGGGCTAGTGGCAACAGCATAATTAACATGAGTTTTCCTACAACCCAAATCCACGGGCAAATTTGCCTGCTTGTTTTCTTTGCTCCATCTTTTTCACTTGATGGTTCTGTTTCCAAACCTGAGCTGATTTTGTTTTTAACTGCTCTTTCTTCCTCCTCCCCAGTTTACCGTATCCCTGCCAAATCTCTCTTCGAAATGGCTCTTGCTCTGGCACCCTCCAAGGCGAATGGGGCTGACATTTCCTGTAGTCTCCTCACCTGTGGCTGGCCAGCTCTTCCACAACTCCCTGATGCCGATGCTCTTTTATTCCAGAGTCTCACATTTCTGCTTGCTCCAGGTTACAGCCTGGCATTGGAGGCCCATTCCATCTGGCCTGTGGCAATCCCCAATGCCTGTTAGATCTCAGTGCTCAGTGTGACGGTATCAAGAAGAAATGCTGTCCTAGAGCTGTAATCCCAGCAACTGAGCAGTTCAGGTTGAAGGATCATGGGCTGAAGACCAGCCTCAGCTACACACAGAGTCATGACCCAGGGTATGTATGACCCTGTCTGAAAAGCAAACAGCAAATTGTTTTCAGATTGGCAGGATCATTTTTACTAACTATAACTAGCTAACTTTAGAAATACAAAAAAGAAGCGATCCTTCCACTTATTCTGGTGAAACAAGAGTGAACATCGATGTGTTGTCATTGGTATTGTGTCTTCTGTGAATGTCACTGGCTGTTCTCTGTATGGTATCAGGACCTTGGTATTTTTCCAATGTACTTAATCATAGCATTATTATTTCTGTTGTGAGAAACACAGAGGAACATTAAAATTTAAACTCAAAGGTCCTTTTTTTTTTCTTATTTTTAGACCAGGCTAGCCTTGAACTCACAGAGAGGCCTCTGTCTCTGCCTCCTGAGTGTTGGAATTAAAGATGTGTGCTGTCACATCTGACCTTCTTTCTGATTCTTTGTGTGTTTTTTATTAATTTATATTTTATGTACATTGGTATTTTGCCTGCATGTATGCTTGTGTGAGGGTGTCAGAATTTGGAGTTACAATTGTGAGCTGCCATGTGGGTGCTGGGAATTAAGCCCAGTCTTCTGGAAAAGCAGCCAAAAGACTCTTAACTGCTGAGCCATCTCTCCAGCTCCCTCTAATTTTTTTCCCCCTGAGACAGGGTTTCTCTGTATAGCTTTGGCTATCTTGGGCTCAATTTTAGACCAGGCTGGCCTGGAACTCAGAGAGATCTGCCTTCCTTTGCCTCCTGGAGTGCTGGGATTACAGGTGTGTGCCACTGTGCCCAGCTTCCCCCTCTAGTTTGTTTGTTTGTTTGTTTGTTTTTGTTGTTGTTGTTCATGGCAGGATTTCTCTGTGTAACCTTAGCTGTCTTGGAATTGCTTTGTAGACCAGGCTGACTTCAGGCTCACAGAGAGCCACCTGCCTCTGCCTCCCAAGTGTTAGGATTACAGGTGTGCACCACTATGCCCTGTTCTCTAATTCTTTAGCCTAACTTAACTGTGGTCAGTGGGTTAACAAGCATGTTGTCTCATACCTCTAGTCCCAGCACTTGGGAGGCAGCGGCTGGCAGATCTCTCTAAGTTCAAGGCCATCCTGGTCTACACACATCGACTTCCAGAACAGCCAGGAGTAAATAGAAAAACTCTGTCTCAAAAAAAAAAAAAAAAAAAAAAAAAAAGTTCATGAAATAAGATAACAGGATGATTGCCTGGTGAGCCGTGTGTCCATTGCTCCAAGTCCTGCTGCTCATCAGCTTTAATTCCTGGCCTTTCACACCATTACATGGCATGAGTGTTCCTGCAGGACAACACTGGGAACTCCTCTTTGCTGAGTACCTCACGCCCAGGGTGGGTAGATACGTCACGACTGGGTTGTCATTTCTGTTACCAAGCATCCCTCCCGTAGCTCACCCTTTGAAATAACACACACACCTGCCCATGCAAACGCCAAAGACTGTTGCCAACCAGAAGAGGGCAGCTCTGCCATTCTCAGGTACAGAGTGAGGGAGCCCACAATCCTGAACAGAGTAGCCCAGGAGGGGGCGCCCGCTCCTGAGTTAATTGAGATCAAAGGGGCTAGCAGGCTGGCCTCTGGTCTGCATTCCGCTCTATCAAGCAGCCCATTGAAATGCGTATCTCAATTTGCAAAGAAAACAAAAGCCTGTTTTAGTCTTTGTGAATACTTTGACACATATTTTCCATTGGCCTCAGGACTTGTATCATTTCCCAGGGTTGTAAGGCTATTATCTACTAAATAAATGTATGTTTCTATAAAGATGGTCCTTAGCTGATAAAGGGGAAGTGCTGGGGCTGCCCTTTGCTTTTTTTTTTTTTTTTTTTTTTTTTTTCCTCAGGACTTAGGATGCTCCAGCCAAAAGGGCACCTGGCGCTCCACCCTCCAGTCTAGCTTGACTTATCTGACACAAAACATTTTTATTTTTCTGTCTCACGATGTAGCGTTGGCTGGCTGGCTTTGAAAGTTCTATTTCAACCATGGCCCCCAAATCACAGACTGCCTCTGCCTCTGGAATGCTGGAATTAAAGGTGTGCATCACCACAAACCCACAGCTGGCTTGACACAGAACAGTCTTGTTTCCCTTTTCAATATATTTCACTGTAGTTGTTTTGTTGTTGTTGTTTTGTGTTTTGTCTTGTTTTGTTTTTTTAAGCATGAAAGACAGGTAGCAGAAAGGAAAACAAAGGAACCAACTGAATTCCCAGCACACAGAGGTAGTCTCTTAGCCCTTACCTTAGTACAGCTTATGTTTTTTTGACTTGGTTTGGTTTTTGTTTGTTTGTTTGTTTTGAGACAGGGTTTCTCTGTGTAGTCTTGGCTGTCCTGGATCACTTTGGAGACCAGTCTGGCCTTAAACTCACAGAGATCTGCCTTCTTCTACCTCCTGAGTGCTAGGATTGCAGGCATGTGCCCAGCTATGATGCTTGCCTGCCTTCCCTCCCTCCCTCCTTCCCTCCTTCCTTCCTTCCTTCCTTCCTTCCTTCCTTCCTTCCTTCCTTCCTTCCTTCCTTCCTTCCTTCCTTCCTTCTTTCTTATAACTGAGGCAGGATTCTTTTTTGTTTTTTTTTTTTTAATATCTTTTTTTAAAATAAGATTTTATTTATTTATTTTATATGTGGGTGCTCTATCTGCATGTGCTCCTGCATGCCAGAAGGGGGCAGTAGAGGGTATAGATGGTTGTGAGCCACCATGTGGTTGCTGGGAATTGAACTCAGAACCTCTGGAGCAGCAGACAGTGCTCTCAACCTCTGAGCCATCTCTCCAGCCCTATGATGCTTTCTTATGGCAACTTGAATTCCTGTGCATCAATGTATTTGAAAAAAAAAAAAAGTATTTGGCACACATAATCATGTACTGGTAGGTATTTTGTAGTTTTTGAGAGTCTCACTATGCAGCAACCACGGGCTGCTCAATCAGCAGGTTCTTTTGATGTCTGTTCCGAGACCCTGAGGTTTCGTTACTGACATCCTACCGGACACACTGGAAGATGCCTCCTTTTCTTCCCAGTGTACCAGGAGAGATGGTGATGGCAGTATGGCTGCTGGCCCCTGGTGAGCCGCTGCGGCTGTGCCCACACCTCTCAGCTCAGCTCACGAGGAGGGCAGTGGGTCTGTTACAGTTGCTTTGCCAACTTGCCACAAACCAGGGAGCCTCACCTGAAGAACTGTCCTGACTGCTTTGACTGAGGTGGGAAGATCCCCTGGGTTGTGGGCAGCATCTTCAGATAGCAGCCCAGATACAAAAGATGCCTCAGAAGGATGATATCCTGCTTTTCCCCCATGGCCTTCCCTGTTGCTGCCGAGTTAATCTGCGCTGTCGTGGCTGCTCCAGATTCTCTCTGATATCAGGACAAGCTTTCATGGAGGAACTGGGGCTGATGAGATATCCACCTTGAGGACTGAGTGACTGCAGGTTGTCTGGCTGTTCCCCGGTGTGAGCCATTGTGGAATAACTCTTCCTGCTGAAGCACCCAGTCTCATGGAACAAGTGAGTACCTGGTTCTCAGCTCTCAGCTATAAGCCTGCTGTTGTTACTATTTTAAAACTGACTTAGATTCACCTGCGTGCATTCGTGCATGTGTGTGTGTGTGTGTGTGTGTTTGATCCTATTGGTTCTGCTTCTCTGGAGAACACTGAATAATGCAAGGTTTAAGAGTCGAGGCAGGCCAGGCATGGTGGTGCATGCTGCACTCCGGAGGTAGAGGCTGGTGGATATCTGTAAGTTTGAGGCCAGCCTGGTCTACAAAGCAAGCCCAGGAGAGCCACGGGGGGGGGGGGGGGGAGAGAGAGAGAGAGAGAGAGAGAGAGAGAGACCATCTTGAAAAACAAGACAAGGCAAAACAAACAGAAGAGGTGGGGCAGTTCCAGCAGGTGCAGCAGTACTGTCCTTTTTCTAGTGTAACTTCAGCACAGTCCTCAGACTTCTCTGTTGCCCTTTGTAGATCCACAGGTGTGCTTGGGAGTGCTGACCACTTTCTCAGTTCCTCCATAGAGAACCTGGTGTCGCTCTCTACACAGCTACAAAGACAGAGAGCCAGTATCCTTTGGCTCTCTGCAGATTCCAGTGAAAAGCTAGGAAAGCTCATTTCCCTTCCAGAGGGCCTGGTACTCATTCCAAGGGGGAAGCTCTGTTCCCATTCTATTGAAAACAGACCCTGGGGCCCACTAAGTGTCTCTCATGTGTGGATGCTGATGTCCACTAAATTCATATTGGCCCCTAAGCCCCCAAATGGTGGTATTGGGAGGTAGGGCCACTGGGAATGCTTATGGTTGGAATCAGTAAATGCACATATGAAAGGGCCCGGGAAAGCTAGTTTTCTCATCAACATGAGAAAACACAACAGAAAAGTATGTTGTATGAACCAGGAGAGAGCCCTCTTTGATACTGGATACCACAGCCTCCAGCACTGCGGGCTGTACATTTTTGTTATCAGTCAGCCAGTTTATGGAATCTTCTCAAAATTTTTTGGGAATACTTGCTGGACAATGGTGGCACACATCTTTAATCCTAGCACTTGAGAGGCAGAGGCAGGCTGATCTCTGAGTTCAAGGCCAGCCTCATCTGCAGAGTGAGTCTCAGGATAGACAGGGCTATACAGAGAAACCCTGTCTCAAAAAACCAAAACCAACCAACCAACCAAATGAATGAACAAACAAAACCAAAACACAAGAGAGATAGACAGAGAGACTTTATGTGTACAGGTGCTTTGCCTGTATGTATGTCTATACACATTTGTACCTGGAAACAAGAGTTCAGGACAGGCTGTCTGATTCCCTAAACTGGAGTTACAGATAGTTGTAAGATGCCTTGTAGGTTCTGAGAATTCATCCCAAGTCCTTTGCGAAAACAGCCAGTTCTCTTAACCACTGAACAACCTCTTCAGCCCCTGTGGCACTTTTAATGGCAGCTTTACTTACAGCACACCATGCTAGGTGTTTGTCTCACTGCTTGTGGTTGGGACAGGGACTTTTTCCTATCTATCTTATGACTCTGAATGCTCTTAACTTTGAGTGGTTTCATCATTTTCCCAGGCATTCTCCTTGCATTTCTTTGGTTTATTAAATTCTGCCCACAATGGCAATATTGACTTCTTCTCTGTTTTTAATTAATTGTTTGTTTTTATGTTATGTGCACTGGTGTTTGCCTACATGTATGTCTGTGAGGATGTCAGATCCTGGAGTTACCGACAGCTGTGAGCTGCCATGTGGGTGCTGGGAATTGACCTGGGTCCTCTGAAAGTACAATCAGTGCTCTTAACCACTGAACCATCTCTCCAGCCCCCTCCTTTTCTGTTTTAAAGATTTCAATGGCATATGCTAATGTAGCACAAGCATGATGCTAGTCCAAATGCCCATAGACAGAGGGCAGAGTAAATTAGTCATGGTTCATCCAGACTATGGGAGACAGGAAAGCCCTTTCACTCTAGAAAACGTTAAGGATTTGAGAGTTTGTGGCATGCCAACAAGGGCAAATAGGGAGCAAGTATGTGGACTTCAATCCAGACTTGAAAAGAAAGGCAAAGTATATGCAGTTGTAGACAAAGACAGTGGAAACCATGCATGGCAGCCTGTGATCCCAGCAGTGTGTGGGAAGAGAAGTAGTGACAGAGAATTTCAAGTTATAGGCCAGACTGGGCTACAGAGTGAGGCCTTCAAGGGAACTGGGGAAGGAAAAGAAGGAGGAGAAAAGATGGTGATGGGAGGGAGACTGAAGATGATACATGCATGGTAGGTTTGGTGTAGGGGATGAGTTTCCCATTTCCTATTTATTCCTTTCCTTTAACTCTGGGCCTCCAATACCTAAGGAAGCCTGCCTTTGCCTCCTTCTGTCTTCATGTGTGGTATTCAGACACTATTATCTATTATTCACCAATAAATTACCCCCAAAAGAAAAACAATACAACATAGAGATCATATGACCTAAATGCAGAAATCCCCAGAGGGCCGGAAGACAAGGCCAGAACTACCATTGCTATGACGACCCAGAGTCTGTCAGAAAGCTCAGAGATAAATGCAGATTTATCTCTGCACAAGCTGGTAAGCAGAACTTGTGGAATGCAGAACCAGGCTTTTCTTTTTCTTTTGTTTTTAGAGACAGCCTTGGCTGTCCTGGAATTCTCTTTGTAGACCAGGCTAGGCTCTAACGTACAGAGACCTGTCTCTGCCTCCCAAGAACTGGGATTAAAGGTATGCACTACCATGCCTGGCTTTATATGCCACCTTTTTTATTGTTGTTGTTGTTTTCAACTTGGTGTTTCTCGGTGTAGACCTGGTTGTCCTGGAACTAACTCTCTCGACCACGCTGGCCTTGAACTTAGAGATCTGCTTGCCTCTGCCTCCTGAGCGCTGGGATTAAAAGTGTGTGCTGCAATGGTCCAGCTTCTCCTGGATTTTCATTCTGACCTGTCTTACCTGGGCCTTTCAGAATGCCACAGTGACCAGGCTGCGAATGCTTGTGTACCTGCATTGCAGTTACTTTGGCCTAATGTTGTGGCTTATGAGCTGCTAGGGCAAAAGGAGGCCTGATCTAAATCCTTAGCCACACTGGACCTTCCAGAGCCTTGATAACACTGCCCTTTCCTGTGGCAATTCCATCTCATCCCCAGGCCTCACCCAAAACTCATCAACGGCCTACCACCTTCCTGCTTTGTGCACAATAAAGAACATACCATTTTCATATCAGGACTGTGTCCTAACTCCTGAAGAATGTCCACCTCTCTAGGGCAAGCAGTCCACTCTTGCACCTCCAGGGTTTGATACCAGCTTGATCACTTACTAAATTAGTCAGTGAGTGCATTTCTGAACCTTCTAACCCCAAGGCCCTACAAGGTCTTAGAAATGCCTTTAATGGCAGCTCCTGGTAGTAGTTCTTGGTGCACTCAGCATTAGTGGGATAGGCCCTGCTCCATGCATGCCAGCACCTAGCAGGGCATCCACACAGAAGACTCCATAGACTATACTGACGCATGAAGCTCAGGGCTTTGCCTAAATAGGTCACACATAAAATAAATCAGGAAGTGGATAGGTCCAGCCTGTGAACGCCTAACCTCTTGGTGGTTTCCCAAGGACAGTCCTCCAGCCACAAGCAGCTCATGTTCCAAATGCTATTCCAGAGGAGAACAAGGACTAAAAAGCTATATCAAGAGCAACATATGGGCTGGGCATGGAGGCACAGGCCTTTAATCCTGGTGCTCATGAGGCTGAGGCAGACTGATCTCTGAGTTCCAGGCCGGTCTGTTCTACATAGATGGCTCAGTTCAGCGAGGGCTACATAGAAAAACTCTGTCTCAAAAACAAACAAGCAAACAATAACAAAACATGAAAGAAGCCACAGAGGGAGACTGGAAGACTGTCATTACCTGGCATCATCTAAGGAATAAAACAAAGCCATGAAATATAACCAGGAGCAGCAGTGGGTGCTATGAGTAGCCAGATAATTTTTGCTTACTAGTTTACTTCCATTCTTAGGACTATTTCTCCTCTTCCTCCTTTTTGTTTTTTTGAGACAGGGTTTCTCTGTGTAACCATAGCTTACCTGGACCTTGCTTTGTAGACCAGGCTGGCCTCAAACTCACAGAGATCTACCTGCCTCTGCCTCCCAAGTGCTAGAATTAAAGGCATGCACCACCACCACCACCCAGCCTCTTTTTTCTTCTTTTTAAAATTAATTTTATTGTTTGTGTGTGTGCAGAGGCAAGGGGACAGTGTTGGATCCCATGGAGCTGGACATGGATGTTGGGACTAAACTCCTGTCCTTTGCAAGAGCAACACGTGCTTCTACAGGAGAGCCATTCCTCCAGTCTCCAATCTTTCCACTCTTCTTAAGCTAGTTCTATTCCATGTCTAACTTAGAAGGTATGCCTTTTTTATCATCTATTTCTGATGGTTGCCATGATTTTTACCTAACCTGTACTCTGTTTTCTCTTAAATTGTAATAAAATTGTTTTGGGTTTCTTTTTGAATCCTTTTCTTAATGAGACTGAGGACATTACAAGAGAAGCTCCGTTTCCTCTGTAACACCTCCAGTCCTGTTCCACTTCTGTGGACCATGTCTGCAACACTGTGCTCAGCTGTGAATGACCCAGGGATGGCACTCTGCCACAGCCTTCCTGCTCACAGCCTCTCCCTACACACCCACTTGGCTTCTGAAGGCTACTGAGGTTCCTGGACACAACATTCCTAACTCTGAGGGAGGCCTGAATGACCCACACTCCTTGTGACCAGTGTATCTTTCTTGTGTGATATTTCTGTCTCTGCCTCCTTGATAGTGGCTCAGCTATACAGGCCAGAGCTGAGTCGGAAACCCTGCAGAATATGAACCACGTTATCAAAGTATCACCAGCTCCCCAGGGTCTTGGCAACTTACCTGATGGACTGGAGCCCAGTTAACAGTGCAAAGGACACACCACAGTACAGCAGAAGGCTCAGTGCCCAGTGTACACCATGCTCATTCGGTAAATACATACACATGAGTCTGGTGCAGCTGTGGCATGGCCCAGGCCTGGGCTCCCCGTGATTCCGGTGCCTGGGACACACTGCAAGGTCTCTGGACCCTGAGGGTGCTCCCTCAGGCACGAGCCATGTCATGTCTGCCCATTTTCCTCAAGATGATCACATTCTCATGCCAGGTTCATCCTATTTTAACCCAAGTTAAACAGATCAGTAGTTTCCAAGGAATCCATGGTCCAGAGCACCAGCTGGGAGGGTCAGCTCCCCAATGTGCAGGCTGAGGGACATTCAGTGACAATCTGTGGGTCTGTAGGAAGCTGGCTAAAGTCTCTACTTCCTGCCACTGCCTGATGTCCTTTCCGGAGCCCAAGAATGTAATTACTAGCAACAAATGATTGCTGGTGAGCAGGCAGCACGTTGTCAGACTGTGTTAGTGGTTCCTGTGTGCTGACTTAGCACTACAGGGCTCTAAGGGACCCTCTCCCTGGGCCTTCTCCCTAGTCATGACCAGCCACAGAGTTGTCCACAGAGGCTCATCTGAACTAAGTTCCCATTTTAAAGGAAAATGTGTATGGGTAGGAGTCATGTCATACCTAGTTCACAGGAAAAGGCACTTTCCAGCTTTCAAGGAACTTGTCTTGGGACCTACAGTTTACAAAAGGAGGTTGGACACAGCATTATTTTCAAATACAGAGATAAAAAATTCAAATAGCAGGTTTGGTCGAACAGATTCAAACTACTATCTACTCGCTCAGAAATCATACACTGGTCACTACTATCACGTTTCCTTGACCTACCTCAACAACCAGCCACCTCCCCCTGCCCCCACCTTAGAAAGTGCAAACTGCATGTATCTCACTTTCCTCCCTTAGAATGAGAATGGGAAGATATGTCATATTCATTGAGAACCTACAATGGTGTCTAGTACAAGATAGCACAGCTTGACCAAGGCTACTGGTGCCAAGCCCCAGTGTGCACAGCTTGGTCACTCTCATTTCCTCCCTTGACCCTGGCTGCAATGCCTGCCTGGCGCACACAGACACAACTCATCAGGCAGCCCATTCTTCTGCCTGCAAATGCACCCTTGGTCTGTCCCCAGCGCTGTATGCCAATTGCTGAGGTCAGTAGATGCTTGTTCTTTGCTTCCAATCAAAGGCAGCCTGTCCACCAAGGCTGGCGAAGCTCAGTGAACACAGCCTTCGGTTTCCTAGGTACAAGCCTCACTACTGGCCCCAATAGGGCTGCAATGTCAGACAATATTCATCTCAGCTGGCCACAGACTGACAGAGCCTCCGGACTTTGTTTTACCACCCCAGTGAGTGAGGAACATGAGGGAGAAAACACAGGTCCCCTTGTTCTCTTCAAAGTGGGATTCTGGCTTTAAGCAGCTGCAGCTGTTAGCAGCTCCCATCCCAGAGTTACAGCAGGAGGCTGCCTCTGGCAGGGGGTGGGGTGTCCCGGCAGAGGAGGGACCACCCCCATAGGGCCTGCCTGGGAAGAAGAGCAGAAAGCAGAACTGCTAGGGTAAACCTGAAGGGCAAGGAGGGACAGCCAGGTCCGATTGGCTTGGGTTAGAATTGTTCATGACAATTACTTGTAGATAATAAGACGCGGGACCCAAAGAGAGAAAGGCAATTGTTTAAAGCTATAGATACAAAGAAGCAAGACTTGCCAGGAAAGCTCTTTCCTAAATTTGTTGACTTTGACCAAAGACAGCCAAAAAAGAACTGGGAGGGACATCTGCCTCTTTGAGCTGCTCCCTGAGCCCCAGAACCTAGCGGGCCTTCCCAAGGCCGTGCCTGGAGTACCTTGCCTGTTGGGCCCTGCGGGCAGTCTGATCGTTGTCCCCCACCCCTATTGGCCGGAGTTAGCAGTTCAATCTCAACAAGGCAGAATGCACCCTGTACCAAGTATTTGTTCTAACGGTGTGGAAAAAAACTTAAAAAATAAAGCACTGCTGAATGTAGGAGGAGGCTTGATGGGAGGAGGTTGCTGCAAGGGGCAGCTAGGGAGGACAGATGGTGGCTGAAACTCCTCAAGGGATAAGGGTGGGTGGGGCCTTATAGAGTGCGAGAGGCCTGTGCGGGGGCACCCGGGATGGCAAGGGCAGGAGGCACCGCGGTACATGCGCAACTGCGTAGGCCCCCCGGGCCGCCGCAGAGAGCGTGAGGGCTCGCAGAGCTGGCCACTCCGGCAGCCAAAGCATCGCTTGCCTGGGTCCCCGGGAGGGCAGAGCTCGTACGCAGCGGCGCGCGCGCGCTCCCGCGCCTGGGCGCCGGAGACGCCCTGGGGCGCGCGCCTCACTTCCGGTAGGCAGTGATTGGCTGCGCCGCGCGAGCCCTGCCCTGCCGGCCAATAGGCGGCGCGGTGCAGGAGGGGGCGGGGCGCGGGCGCAGCCTGGACACCGCCCGCGGGCCTGCCCGACTCCCGCCGGCCGCCGGCGCCATGTGACCGCGCCGCCGCCCT
>NW_026596134.1:175176-176701 GCF_907164565.1 Psammomys obesus | reverse complement strand
ACGCCCGCCGCGCTCCCGCGGCCCGGCGCAGCCCCAGGCCGCCGAGGGACGGCGGGGCCGGCGCCATGGCCGAGCGGGGCCGCCTCGGCCTGCCTGGCGCCCCCGGAGCGCTCAACACCCCGGTGCCCATGAACCTGTTCGCCACCTGGGAGGTGGACGGCTCCAGCCCCAGCTGCGTGCCCAGGTACGCCCCCGCGCAGCGCTTTGTCCGCGCGCACCTGCCCGCGGGCCGGGACCCCGGGACCTCGCGCCCCCGAGCGCGCGCGGGTGAGAGCAAGGCGAGGGCCGGGGCGGGGCAGCGGGCCTGTGGCAGGCCGGGCCAGGGCTCTGCCCGCACCTTGACACCTGCGTCCCGGGCGGGGCTGCGCGGCGGACCTCATGCGATCCAGCTCTCCGCTGGTGCCACAGCTGTCCTCCCGCGTGCAGCGGTACTGTCACACCCCAGAGGCCTGGGCCCGAGGCTCACGGGACACGCCACTATTGCCTCTCCCTACGGCCCGCGGGTCAGGTCTGCGCTCTCTTCACCTGTCGGCCTTGTGTTGGGCGCTGTGGAGAGAGCTCCTGAGTCCGTTCTACTCTTTTTTTGGAGCTGTTAATTTTGCGGTGGCACAAGCCTGGCCTCTCTCCCCCTGGGTAGGAGACCTCCTCCTGGTCCTATGGAAAGGGTTAGACGGCATTTACCCACCGGACTGACGCTGTATGGACCCATCTCTGTGTGGACCTACAGCTTCCCATTCTACTGCCCAGCTTGAAACTTTTTTGTGATTTCTTCTTTACTAGGATCCTAACAGGAGCCTCAGCTAGTGAGGGAAAAGAGGAACTCTAGAACCAGGCAGAGGGCTCTGCAGGCTTCCCTCTAGGGAGACCGGGAGAGTGGGCTTATCACCAAAGAGCCTTCCAGGCACGGAACCTGGACAGTGTGCCCCGGAGAGGATCTGAGTAGAGAGATGCTAGGAAGCTGAGGTACTTCACTGCAGGTGAACTCCAGGTTGGCCTGTGCTCACTCTGCAGCACTCTTTGAGCAGGCCTCTGAGTGTAGTGTTGCGGTGCTCTACAGAAGCTTAGCCCTTTCAGAATGCACAAGTACTCTGGGTCCGGCTGCGCTTTGGGGAAGGGAAGGATGGGTGCTGAACCAATTCCTGTGGGCTATTTGTAGGACTGAGTCCTGAGGGTCAACATTTGCCTTACTGGGGCCTTACTCTCTCAGGCCCCTAAAAGTGGAGGGGATGCTGGACCCCCCATTCTAATTCTGTCTCTCTACATCATTGCCCTGAGCACCCCACTTCACACTGGCCCTTGTATTCTTTTAGATGCTCTTGAGTTCCCTAAATGAGAACCAAGAGAGTCTTAGTCTCTCTCTCTGTGTCTCATTCTCATTCCCTCTTCTCTTCCCCTTTTCTTCCTTTTTTTGACACTGAATCTCATTATGTTGCTGAGGATGTTCTTGAACTCCTGTGCTCGTGTGATCCACCCCTCCAACACACACACACACACACACACACACACACACACACACACACACACA
>NW_026596134.1:96570-175166 GCF_907164565.1 Psammomys obesus | reverse complement strand
ACACACACACACACACACACACACACACACACACACACACACACACATAGACAAACACACTTCAGCTTCTCTTATAGTTAGAACTTCAGATACAGGCACATCTCCACACTTACCTAAGACTGACCCTTAAACCTGGGAAGGAAGCGGACAGAGGCTGTCTTACTTTTCCTGTAAAGGTAGATTGTGTTTGTTTGTTTGTTGTTTGGTTCCCTGTGTAGTGGTGGATGGCCTTGAATTTGTCCAGGGTGGCCTTAAGCACTTGATGTGCCTGCATCTGTCTCTCTGTGTACAGGGATTATAGGCATGATCCATCATGCCTCTTCTGGTCTCCATTCTTGCAGAACCTAGAAGACCCTCTTTCTACAGGAAAAGGCAGGGTGAGGGAAAGCTGGCCTAAGACAGGCTTGCACACAGGGAAAGATGATATTTCTGGGGTGAGTAGCAGCAGGTGCTGGGTGCCCTGGGCTTTGGTGTGAACAGAGGCCTGTGGCGTGAGTGAGGGCCTCAGTCAGGTGGAGCAGCTGTTCAGCGTGTGACAGTGTGCAGCCTCCTACAGTGCTGCCTGTCCTCTGCGCTGAGTGCTGCGTCCCGCCCTGCTCTGCTGCGCTGTGTGGCACCGTCAGCACCCGCGTACCCTGTCTCCCGGCACTATCTGCAGATAGGATCACGATGATGTTCCCTGCGTTCTCCTCACTCTTCACTGCTGGCTTTGCTCAAGTCTTTACTGGGCTGTGTCTGTGCTGGTGGCTGCTGCATTGCTGCTGCACAGTACTCCTCAGAATGATGATACCCGGACCTTTGTTGAGGGATATTACAAATCTGCCATGCCACTGAAGTAGAGGTTGGCCTGTCTGTCTCCTGTGGCCTGCCTGTCCCTGTGGCAGGCAGGACTGCCTTGACCATGTTTTGTCAAGTAGGAGGCTTTAGGGGTGTGGGTGTGTGTTCCCATAGTGTTACTATTCCGCTGCTTTCCGAAACAGTTGTACCAGCTCCAGCTCCAGCACCAGGGTGAGAATCCTCACTGCCTTGCATTCTTGCCAAGCTGGTGGGTGTGAAACACTGTTGTGGCTTTAGTTTGCATTTCTCTGATTATGAATCTAGACCATTGGTACTTCCTTGTTAGTGAAATTCCTATTCATGTCTTTCGCCAATTTTTCTTCCTTCTTTTCTCCTACTTGAGTCTCAGCATTTTTTTTTTTTTTTTTTTATAAAGGATAGTAATCTTTTCCCACATAAAACTGTTGAAATGCCCCTTCTCAATTACATGTGTCTCTCAGGGTTGGCCTGGAGTGAGGGGATGTGGAGATGGGAGTGGTATCTATCCCCTCACTTTTTCAGTTCTCCTTCCTTATTCCCTTGTAAGAATGAATTTTAGACTGTGGATTCTTTGCAATTTGGAGCTGTGGTTTGGTAACTGTTGTCACAGGGTTCGTGGAGGACCTGTGTCCCTGGTAGCAGCAGCAGAGGGAAGATGGTATGTGCAGCTTTGTAGGAGAGCTCCAGTTTAAGGTGGGGGTCCAGTCTTCCCCGGTGGTTCTGGGCAGTGTGGTAAACTTTCCTTGGACTCTCCTTGGAGATGGGTAGTGTGGAGGGTCTCCCCGTGTGCTGTTGCATTTTTGAAGTGGAGGCTGGCTCCTGGTGTTTACTGCGAAGGATCTCCTCGTCACGTTGAGTCCTTCATGCAGTGGAAGTGGATGCTCGTTGCCAGTGTTTCTGCTCTGCGTTTGCACCCTTCTTCGTGGGTGTGCTCTGTGATTTCACTGGACACGCTGTGCTGCCCTGACTGGCCTCCAAACTACTGAGCTCAAGTGACCCTTGTGCCTCAGCTTTTTGAGTGGCTGGGATCACAGATGTGACTGTGTGCCCAGCTCCAGTATTTTGGGGTGAGCAAGAGTTTTGATTTTGTGAAAGCCCAGTGTTTTATTTGCTTCTGTGTTCTGTCTTAGAAAACTCAAGGTTATGAATGTGCTTTATGTCTGGCTTTGCCATCGAGTGGGCTGATTGTGACTGTGGCATCAGACAGGCTCTGAAAGGCTATGCAATCCTCTGAGCTCCACTAAGCTGCATGTGTGTCAGAGACCGGCCCCAAGCTTCTTGTCAGGCGTGTGCCTTGCCTTGCTGAGGTCTGTGATGCATCCTGAGGAATGTGTGGCTTCTGCTGACAATCCATGTGTCTGTGTCAGACTCATCCCTTCCCTCATACTGCGGACGGCATGGTGAAAGACATCCTCCTTGTTGCTCCAGTTTAAGGTGAGGGCACAGTCCTCCCTCTTCCTGGGGTCCCGGACAGTGTGTCAAATGCTCCTTAGGCTCTCCCCAGGGATGGGTGGGGTCAAGGGCTTTTCCATGTGCTGATTAGACATGTAGAAACTGGGTGTTCTACCATGAGCTGAATATCAGGCATAGAACTTATATGGGTTGGTGTGGGTCCTGCCTTAACAACCATTTTAACTTTTTTTTTTCCCCCCTTTTCTAGACAAGGTTTTTCAGCCCTGGCTGTCCTGGAACTCACTCTGTAGACCAGGCTTATGTCAAACTCAGACTGAAGGCGTGTGCCGTCACAGCCTGGCTACTTTTTATGTAGCTCAGGCTGGTTTCTACCTTGTCCTTGTTTTGCCTCAATGTCCTAAGTGTTTGGGTTATAGAAATGAGTCACGGTATCCAGTGTTGTGATCATTGAGAGATCTGTTGTAGTTTTTGAAGAGACAGTTGGGAAAGTAAAGAGTCTCGTTCTCTTATAGGTGAATATGACTTTTCAAAACATTGTCGTTCCTTGGAATGGTGTGATGGCTCAGTAGGTAAAGGAGCTAAGCCTGGTGACCCGAGTTCCATCTGGGACACACACTGTATCAAGGAGAAAAATACAGTTACCCTCTTACCTCCACATGCTCTTTGTGGTACATGCTCTATGCCAGAAGTAAACTTACAAACCTTTATCTGTGGTGGCTGTGACCTATGCTCCCTTGAATACAGCCCCCATCTTTGGTTTGGGATTTTTTTTTTTAAGTTTTGTTTTTGTGATGTGTATTGTATCCTGGGCCTTACTTTCATGAGGCGGGTACCCTTCTACTGAACTGTTCCCCCAGCCCTGATGATTTTTTCCCTTTGCCTTCTTGTGTGGCAAGTTAGGTGATTGCGTTTTTTGTTTGTTTGTTTGTTTGTTTGTTTAAATTTAGAATTTATTTTTTAGGATTAAATTCATCACTATTCTTGGAGGTGGGGGTGTCCCAGAATGAAAGCTGGAAAGATGGCTCAGCTCATCCAGAGGACCTGAGTTCAATTCCCAGCAACTACTTGGTGACTCACAACCATTTATAATGTGATCTGGTGCCCTCTTCTGGCATGCAGGTGTACATGCAGATAGAGCATGCATATCCATAAAAATAAGTAAATAAAAATCCCAATGTGGGTTTATTGTGATGCCTTTTGTGTGTTGGTCTTTAGACTGACCTATGGCTCAAGAGTAAAGTACTTTGAGGTAACTCACAATAACTTAAGTAGACTTGCAGCCTCCTAGACGAGAGATACATTGCTTTTATTTTTGAGACAAAGTCTTGTGATGTGGCCCAGACTGGCCTGGAACCTGAGCTCCTCCTGCAGTACCCTTAAGGGGTTACAGCTGTGCACCACTATGCCTGGTCTTTCCTGTAGGAAGTTTAACTTCTGAGTTCTAGAGCCCTCTTTCTTCTTTCAGTTTTGGAAAGTTGTATTTTTTTCTGGGAAGTTTTGTACTTCATCTAGATTTTTCAGATGTACTGACATGAAGTTGTTTATAATAGTTTGTTGCTTTTCTGCCTGTGTATGCATCTATAATTACATTTCCTTTCAATCTTTCAATTCTGTTTTTTTGAGACAGGATTTCACTCTGTAGCCCTGGCTGGCCTGGAACTTGCTATGAAGATTAGGCTGGCCTTGAACTCACAGATATCTGCCTGCTTCTGCCTTCCAAGTTCTGGGATTAAAGATGTACACCACAATGCCTGACTCCTTTTAATTCTTAATATTATTTGTACATGAGGTGTGCACTCCTGATCCATCTCACCCAAGGCTCCGCTGGCTTTAAAAGTGATCATGGGTTTTGTGTTTCCTACCTCTTGTAGTTTCAGATCCCGTCTTCCCCTTCCCTTCCTTTTCCTCCTCCTGCTGGGGACAGGGCTGTGCATGTTAGGCAAGCACTCTCCTTACTGAGCTACACCCCAGCCCGCCCGCCCTCTCTCCTCCTCCCCTTCCTCCCTCCCTCCCTCCCTTCCTCCCTCCCTTCCTTTCTCCCTCTCTCCCTTTTCTTTTGAGATAGGGTTTTAGCCTTGACTGCCCTGGAACTCACTCTGTAGACTAATGTGGCCGCAAACTCACAAAACCCGGACCGCCTGGCATGTGCCACCACTGCCGGCTCCTCTTTTCATATAAGTATTTGTAGGTGTAACTTTTTCTTAAAGTAATGCTTTAGTTGTATTCATAAGCTTTTAGGTACAACATCTCTGAGATTGAAGTATTTACAGTGTTTTTGTTACTCCCAATTTAAGCTTATACAGTATTTTTAAGTGTCTTAGTATCCAAACGTCTATTTTTATAGTTTTGTTTTTTTTGGGGGGGGGGGGTCTAGTTGTCTTCTCTTTTTTTGTTACTAATTTCTAGTCTGTTTAAGCCACATTCATGAAATGGGTCAATTTGACACCAATCTCTTAAAGTGCTTTGGAATTTGCTTTATGGCTCAGGATGTGGTCAGCTTTCATGCATGGTTTGTCTACACTGGAGGTGAATGTGTATCTGGTAGCTGATAGGCATGGCTTGTTGTGAGTCCATTGGGACAAGCTTGGTTACAGTTGTTACAATCCTCAAATCTGTTTGCTTCTGGGCTACTCTGGAAATGAATTAAAATTTAACCTGAGAAAACATTTTCTATTTCTCTGTCAGGTTTTGTGCTACACATTTTTGAAGTGTATTATCATAAAAATGCACATGTAAGGAATAGAATGCTTTCTAGGTGTGAACTTCCCCGACCCCCACCCTGAGACAGGGTTACTCTGTGTAGCCTTGGCTGTCCTGGACTGGCTTTGTAGACCCGGCTGGTCTTGACCTTGCAGAGATCCGCCTGCCTCTGCCTCCCTGAGTGCCGGGATTACAGGTGTGCACTACAGCATCTGGCTTGTGAGTTTTTTAGTTATGTTTTGCTTGTGTGTTGATTTCTTTCAGGTTGTAGAATTGTTTGGGGTAGTAGAATCCGCCTGTTGATTTTTAAGTGCTGTCTTTTTATTGTGCGTGTGTTTGTTTGAGTGCACCTTGGTGCGCGTGTGAAATCAGGGGAGAGCTTGCAGGGCTCGGTTTTCTCCTCCCACCTGTGGGCTGAGGGAGTGAACCTGGGCTGTCGGGCTTAGTGGCAAGCATCTTTACCAGCTTATGCACCGTTTAAAAAGTTGATGCTCGACTTTTAAAACAAAACAGAGCAAAACCCAAACTATTCTTCTTTTCTCTCTTTCTTGTTTTGAGACAGGGCTTCATGTATCTCAGGCTGGCCTAGAACTCACTATATAGCAGTGAGCCTTTAACTTCTGAGCCTCCTTCCTTCACATGCCAGGTGCGGGGATCTCAGGCAAGTGCTACCACACCTGATTTCTGTGTTGCTGGTGTCCAGACTCTGTTTTGCATGCTAGGTACACACTCTACCAACTGAGCTACATCTCCAGCCAATAACCACCCTTTTTCTCTTTTCTTTTTATCTGAGACAATGTTTCTCCCTGCACTGGAAGGACATCCTGAGACTTTCCTCTGGGGAGGAGCTGCTAACCATGAGGTGCTCTTATATTCAGTGGTAATTAGTCTCTGTCCCCCACCCCGCCCCGCCCCGCCCCCTCAGGGCCTGGTGCTTGCTCCAGGGGCAGCATCTCCCTCAGGGCAGAGGTTCTGGTATAGCTGTGCAGGAGTTGGCTGTTGTCAAACCATGACTCACTGGAGGGAGGGAGGTTAAGGTGGCTTTGTGGCGGCTCATTGTGACAGCTTGTCTGATGATGTGTCCCGGCATATAGTTCTTTGGTGCTGGTCTCTGTGGGGTGGTTGGACTTTGTGGATTGGTGCTTTTCTTTAGTTCTAGGAGGTTCTCCGCCCTTTTCTCCATGATTGTTGCATCTCCTCTGCATCTCCACTTACTTCCACAGTCCTGGATAGACATGTGGACAGGCCAGCCTTTCCCACTAGACATTCCATGTTAGCAGATGAGTCCAAAGGTGTGATGGGCAGCAACCTGTGTGCCTCTTAGGCGATTGCCTGTTGTGTCCATATGCTGGCATAGCCCTTCCAGACTGATTCCTCTGCTCCCTCCACTGGTACCATGTCTGTTTTGCCATGTCCAGTCCAGGTCTGGTCTAAGTAAGTGACCAAAGTACCATGCTAAAGAATGTGGATTTCACTTTGAGTGATGGGAATAACCTAGATTATTTTGAAGGTTTGTTTGGAGAGTAGTGCTGCTTGGGAGCCCGACTTGATACAAGTTTAGCTGGAGTGGGTTTGAAGTGGGCAGAGGAGCAGTGTGTGGAGTCTGAGAGGGGCAGTGTTGGAGGAGGGGTGCTGAGGAAGGCATTGTAGAGGCTGACTTTGGTTGACTAGACTGTGTGTCCTGCAATTGCTTTTGTCAGGGCTGTGTACACATACTGAGTTGGCAGCAAAGTGAGCAGTGCAGTCGGCAGCTTCAGCCAGGACAGCACAAAGCTGGCCAGTGACTTTGGAAGATGTCCTGCTGGTCACAGGGTGCCTGGAGGCCAGAGGCTCTCTTGTGCTGAGAGGAGGTTTGACTGGGTCTGGCCACAGAACTGCCCACTGGCGCCCTGTGCACCTTTGAGGTAGAGCCTGTGTCCTTCTGCTCCTCAGAGTTCCTCTGTTGAGGGCAGGTATACATGACCTGAATGTGCTCTGTGTCTTCAGGACTGTCCCCAGCCCCAGTCACCTTA
Source organism: Psammomys obesus (assembly GCF_907164565.1). Classification (NCBI taxonomy): domain Eukaryota; kingdom Metazoa; phylum Chordata; class Mammalia; order Rodentia; family Muridae; genus Psammomys; species Psammomys obesus. The sequence continues at coordinate 168,225 of NW_026596134.1, read as the reverse complement.
AGTCTGAGGTACGCCCTGGCCAGGTCTGGCAGGGAACCGTTGGCTGAGAAAACCTGTCATGGTCTAGGCTTCCATGAGTGTCCAGATGGACTGACGTGGACTCTTTGTTCATCCAGCAGCTAGAATGTTGCTGTGTGGCCTTGGTCAAGGTCTGCTAGGGCCCCATGATTGCTTGTATGCTGCTCTGACTGTACTTTCCTTACCCTGCGGTGGGTCTGCCATTCCTTCAGCTCAGGCCTGGCTCTGAACTCCTATTGGCTTTTTTTTTCTCACTTTTGGGGTGTGGTGGGGTGCTCCTTTAATCCCTGCTCTTGGAGATAGAAGCAGGAAGGTCTCTGTAGGTTCAAGGACAGCCAGGGCTACATAGGGAAAGCTTTCTGAGAGAGAGAGAGAGAAAAATAAAGAATAGGGTTTTTTTTTTTAACATTTCTTTATTGTGTATGTGTGTATATGTGTGTGGACATGTACAGGGAGCTTATGTGGAGGTGAGAAGAAAAGGTTTGGAAGTCAGTTCTCTCTATTGTGCAGGTCCTGAGGATCAAACTCAGGACATGAGGCTTAGCAGCAGGTGCCTTTTCCCCCAGAGCCATCTTAGTACCCTGAACTTCCTTTTTTGTTGTTGTTATTTTGTTGTTATTCCTATTTTGTTGTGTAGAAGGTGTTTGGCCTGAATGTCTGTCTGTGCACGCAGTACTCCTGTGGGCCAGAAGAGGGCATCAGAACTCCTGGAACTGGAGTTACAGACAGTTGTGAACCTTCATGTGGGTGCTGGGGATAGAACCTGGGTCCTCTGGAAGAAATGTTCTTAAATGTTCTTAAATTCGGACACCTTGCTCCAGACCCTGAACTTCCTGTTTTAACCACCAGTTGCCTCCCTTCAATGTGACTGATGGATTGCCACTCTGAAAAACTAAAGAGAGAACAACACAGAAATCACCATGCCTTAACTGCGCTCTGCTCCCTTCCAGCCGTGGCAGCTGGAAAAAGTAGCTTGGCTTGAGTTTACAAGTGTAAGAATGAGTGAGTGCAGGAATAGGGGCAGCTTGTTTGTAGGTGTGCGTGGAGAAACAGTGGAGGGAGCAGATTTAGGGGACAGCAGAAGGTTGGGAGATGCTGCATCTGGGGTCACTTGTAGCAATAGGCCACATAGTACCTTGAGTGTTGTTATTAGAAGCAAGGGCCATGGTGCCTGGGCTGGGTTGGACAGGGCAGGACGCCAGCATTTGCCAGGGAACTGTCCTTTGAAGCCTGATGGGGAGCTAAGAAGCCGTGCTCACTGGAAGGAACGGTGGGATGGTAGGGACAGTTGGGAGGGCTGGGGCAACTCCCCTGCACAACTCCTCCACCAGGCCTGGTTTTGCAGAGTCTCCCTGGTGATAGTGTAAAGACCAGAGCTGGCATCTGCTCACTTGTAGTATCCTGCATAGTTATGCCTGAGTGGTCTGGGGTGGGGAGAGGAGCTCTGACTAACATTGGGGTGAGATCTGAGACTATCTGCTGGACTAGGGCGGGGTTTGATGCCTCTGTTCTAATTGCTCCCGTGCACACACCCAGAGGGCACGGGAGATGGGCTAGCCAGGACAGCTGCTGGATACACTTCGGTATACTCATCTCTGTTATGTCCTGGGAGCATTTAGATGTTTAATTGGCAAGAGGATGTCCAGAGATGGAAAGCTAGGTCCTCACAGGCTCAGGCCCCTGACTGTAAAAGTTCTTTTTCCGGGTCCTCCTTGTGACTTGAGAGGCAGCCTGTGTAGTCATCCTCACTTTTCTTCACATTTTGCTTCCTGGAAAATAGCTTTTCCCCTGAGAAAGGATAGTAGTACCCAGGAAAACACTCACTACCTCCCAAGGGCTTCCCAGGTCTGTCTGTGTCTCAGGACACCCCTATTTGGTGTAGAGGGTCCATCCACCCTTATGGGATATGTGTCTTGGCCCTGTCACCAATCTACAGCGGTGGACAGGCTGCTCTGAGGCCTGAAGCAGGGGCTGGCAGGCCAACAGGAACAGCTGCACCACCAGCTGGGGAATGCTGTGCTCCGACACTACTCAAGGATACCAGGAGGGGTTCTGCTCCAGGGTCATCAAAACTGCACATGCTCTGCACTTAAAATAGAAGCCCAGGCTGCCTAGCTAAGAGAGATGTGCTCTGTTCGGGGCTGCCTGTGAGGACGGTGGTTCTGCTTCCTCCTCTGGCTTGGTGGGGTGAGCACTTTCCTTTGGATGGTGAATCGCCCTCAGTGCAGGGAAGACAGTATAAATAGAGAAACCAATAAAGTGGGTTTGGTCAGAATTTTTTTTTAAAGTATGTCTGACTGAGTATAGGAATGCCTCCTGATTTCCTTTTCAGCATCTTCTAGTTGCTTTAAGGATAATAAATGGAGAAGGGCATCATTGCTTTCACTGATGTGGGGCTGGCTTGAGGCACCATTGGATCCACAGTCATGCAGGTGGGAACTTCAGGCGTCACTTCAATTTTCTCCACCTGCGTTCTCACGGGGCAGAGGGGAGAGAGTAAGACGGAAGCTGCCCTTGGTCTGCCTGGGCTGCTGGTGCCGCTGGACCATCAGTAGCCCTGGCTGACTGTGATTGGTACTTAGCAAGGTGTGCCAATCAAAATGTCAGCTACTGACATTATTTTTTATTCTTTTTTGCAGCTCTGTTTATTTCATATGAACATAGCTTGTCTGTTCTAGTTTAAGCATTTTTCCCTTTTCTGCTCAATCCCCTCCTGGATGGAAGCTTGGTCACTTCCCTTGAGGCCTGCACCCTGCATCGAGCCCAGTTCCAGCCATCTGTCTGTTGGGCTGCATAGTCCATCCTCTGAGCTCTGGAGTCCAGCTGTTTATGTGCAGTTGTTTTCTGCATCCCCACAGACCGTGCTTTAGAAGTGTGGTTATTGTTCTCCAAAGCACAGGTGGCTCTGCCAGCTGACTGCGTGAATGTGAGACTCTTGGCTCTGTGGACATAATTACAGTGAGTGGGAAGCCCTAATGTGTTATCAGCCTACCTCATTCAGGATTTGCTTATGTGGCCTGAGTAGAGGTTTTGAGGAGGCAGCTGGGCATTGGAGCCTGCCTGAAGGGAAGCCCAGACATTTGCTGTCTGGATGGATCCTGCTTAGTGTTTGTAACAGCTGAGGTGAGAGGTGCAGAGGGGCAAAGGGTCCAGCAGAGCCCTGACTGATTGTGAGCTCTCTGGTGTTTTCCAAACATGGATACCTTCTACATGAGGTGTCACAGCTCAGCCGAAGCAGGTGCAGGGGTAAGCATTGGCCTGTGTTTTCTCCCAGGTGGCCCTGGAGTCTAAGCATGTTGGGTGGATTCTGGTGTGTGAGTCCTCAGCTGCAGTGATCCACCCCACCCAGCAACTTGGCCCTCCTCCTGCATCTCAGGGGAAGCAGTTCTGATTTTTATTTTTCTGGTCTTTCAAGACAAGGTTTCTCTGTGTAGCGCTGGCTGTCCTGGAACTCACTCTGTAGACCACGCTGGACCTGAACTCAGGATGCACCTGCCTCTGCCTCCTGAGTGCTAGGATCACAGGCATGTGCCTCCTCACCCGGCTGCAGTTGATTCTTAACAATGTCCATCTAAATCCAAGACAATCTCATGGTCCAACAAAACCACTCCTCTTATTTTCAGGGGTGTCTGCAGTGTGTGTACCATTCTGTTGCCTTCTGACCCATTTCCACACCCCACCTGTGGGCAGGGCAGCATTGCAGTTCCTTACCTCTGCTGATCCATGATCCTTCGCAAACAACTGGGAGACACACACCTGGCCTCCCTTGCTCTCAAGGCTTTTAGTTTGCTTCTCAACCCCCTACTGGTACTCTTGAGGGGCACCTCTTACCCCAGGCACCTTCATGTTCACTCTTGGGATCCGATAGCTGGAGTCACCTCAGCTGTGTCCTCCAGAGGTGCCTCATATCCAGTAGGTGCTGGGTTAGCCTGTTGCCTCATTGGAGGTATTCCTCTATAGCTACATTGGTAGCTACGGGGTAGAACAGTGCTCTGTAGTGACCTGAGAGGGCTGGTTAGGCCCTGTGGAAACTGTCATGAGTCTATAATGTCCTGCCCCCCACCGCCGTGCCAGCCAACTGTGGAGCTGTTGTTGAAACAGCCTGGGACGCACCTGGGACAGGCAGTTTTGGATGACTCCTTAGAGAGCTGAGCGTTTGAATTAGTCAGTCCCCCATCTGAGAACAGCCGTTTAAGGGTTTATTTTGCTCAGTTTCAGAGGTCTAGTCCTTGGTAACTGAGAGGGCAGTTTAGAGCACAGCTGTTTACCTCTTGGCAGACAGGAAGCAAAGAGCTTGCCTGTGCTGCAGGCTCCCTCCTTTTCCTTTCCTAGTCCACCCGCTTCCAGCTCTGTGTGGTGCTTCCCACACTGCATGTGTCTTTCTGTCCCCAATACCCTCATAGTACCCCTGCGGTGTAGTAGTCTCTTAGGTGTTTTCCAAGGCCCAGTCAGATGATGATGGAGATTAGCTGCCACAAGTTTGAAGACACAGGAAACAGTGTCCATCTGTGCCTACCCAGAAGGCAGCCCGTTCTCTTTGTTTGATTGTTTTTGAGACAGGCTGTCACTTAGTACAGTCTGGCTTGGAACTGCATATGTAGTGGAGCTTGGCCTTGAACTCCTGGTGGTCCTAAGTACTGGGATTACAGATGTGTACCACACCTGGCTTGTCCACTGTTGCCCACTCTTCACCCTCTGTCCTGTGAGGGGCAGGAGGTAAAAGGTGTTGGCACTTAAGTCTAGAAGTGTAGATGTTCCCAGGGTTGGTGGCTCCCAGACTCTTGCCTTTCTGGTCGGAGACATTTTTGTGGCTGCAGATTTCATACCTTAGCACAGCTGCCTGCTGTGTGAGGCCAGCTGACTTGTAGGAAGTCTGCACCAGTGCCTGCCCAACAGCTTAGATCCCTGCACCAGATGAGCACCGCCACCAAGGACATGACCAACCCGGGCACTCAGCATCGCCCCGGAAGGACTGCTCCCGTCACGCCCTTGTCTGCCTGGGCACTATATGCAGTGCTAGCCTGTGGTGGTCGTGGGGGACTTTGAGGTGACTGTGGCTTTGGACCTGGCCCTCACCGAGTCTTGCCTGTCTTCCTCTGATATGGCCACTTGCAGGGCAGGGCTCCCTCCATCGTGTCCTATAGCAGGGCTCTGCACTTCCTCTTCCTTCCTGGGATTTGTCTTCTGTTCCTCTGCAGTACCTTCCAAAAGATGGGCCGCTGTGGGCAGCTGCGTGCTGAGGTCCCAGAGCCTGGCTTCCCCACATAACCCTAGGAAGCCTGGTGAGGAGGACTAGAAGGAAGAATGCTATGCCCATGTTAACTGTCACTGTGACATACCTAATAGAAACATCTTTAAACATCAAGTTTCAGGTCAGTGGCCTTTAAAGCTGTGGAACATAAAGGCAAAAGGGCATTGTAGAAGAAAACTACTCACTTCGAGAATGGCAAGAGGCAGAGAGAGACAGGAAAGGGCCAGAGTCGAGATGGACTCTCAGGAGGACCTATTTCCTCCAACCATGCTTTATCTTCTGGAGTTCCATCATCTTCCAGTTTTGATCAGGGCCCTCACGACTTAGTAGTTCCTGGAAACACCCTCATGGACACACCAGAGCTGCGCTCTAATCATTGTTCAGGCATCTCAATCCAGTCGACATTCAAGACTCAGCCTTACAGTGGCACGCACGTGTGTGACACAGGAGATAGGTGCAGAGCAGAGAGACCCTTCTGTCATCTGTCAGGTGCACAGCACACCTGCACACCTGTGCTTCCGGGTTGTGCTAAAAGAATGGGGAGGTCCCTGAACTGAAAGAACCAGTCCCTGCTCCCTCTGTACTACCCGACTTAATAGGGCAGGCTTCTCATGGGGTGAGGTGGGCATGTAGAGACCCAGTGGTTGGACGGCCTCTGGCCACTAACCCTTGCCTTTTAGAGTAGCTGCCCCACCCTTAGGGCTGGCCAGTAGGGACATTGAAAAGACACTCCTGAACTTTTCTCCTTATTAACCACCAGGCGCCCATGTTCAGATAAGCTCCGGGCACTGTAGAGAAAAGTGAATTGAGCCAATGAGGACTGGCAGCTGTCCCAGGCCACACAGGTGTGTTTCTGACTTGGGGTTAGCAGGTGCGCAGGGTGAAGTGAATGAGCTCATAGTCTCTCGTAGAGCTGACACTCCACTCCCAGGAGTGCCACGCCACACCTGTTAACAGGAAACCTCCCCTCAGATGCTCACTGTGGTGAGGATGGGCACAGGGGTAGGCACTACCCTGCCTGGCCTCTGGGGTGCTGGCATGTGGCATTTCTCTGCCTGCAGCGCATGAGAGACAAATGGCCAACTGCCACCACAGACCCAGCTCCCACGTGGACAGGCATGCATGAGGGGGCTGTGCTTGGAACAAAAGGGCCTTCAATTTTTTTCTGCAACAAACACACGGTCAGCAGGTTTGGGGCCCAGATTTAGTCCTTTGTGAAGCAGAGGTCATAGCCTCTTGTGTGCCATCACATGCCTGAAGGAGAGGGGCAGCAGTCATTGTTCCTAGAGGGCTGCCAAGGTGTTTTCCACACGGGGTAGTGCAGAATGGACAGTTGTCACCCGCTGTCTTTAGTGACGTTGCCTGGCTATACTTTGATGGAGGGGGTTCGGTCATGGATGCATAGAGAGCGTATTATGTAAAGTGTCTCCTGGTAAGAGTCCAGGAAGTGGGGAGTGAGGGCTAAGTAAGGCTGGCCAGTCATAGACACAGAGGAAGAGCAGCAGAGGGGCTGCTGAGTCACTGCCCCTTGGCTGTACTGTGGGACTTTGCATCGATGGCAGGGATGTGGAGAGACAGTCCTGTCTGCACGATGCCTTGTCTAGAGCTGTCCTGCTGCCTGCAGTTCTCTTCCTGGTCGGTGGATACGCATGCGCTTAGTGTTTACAGACCTGAGGCGCTCGTCTGGAAGCTGGGGCTGTGGGCAGAACATTTAGATCACAGCAATAAGTGTAGATCTACACGCCACCTGCGCTGAGGAGATGGTCCTCCCTGCCTTGTCCCTTATTTCTCTACCTGATTTGGTCTTCTCCAGGTCTTCTTCTCCACAAAGAGGTCACCTGAAGCAGCGTTCCCTTACCTACACTGAGGTGGCCACATGTCTGAGGGATTTGGTCCTTCACCACTGGGAAGCTGCTGTCTGAGGATCAGCCTAGGTGTTTGCTCCCTGAGACTTGCACACTGAGAATAGCTCTGGAGCCTGCTTGTGCCATTCTGCCCCACTGCCTGCCTCATTTTCAAGGATCAGTGGCCAGGCTGCTGCATACCCTATATTTAGCCTTGTCAAAGGACTGAGAAACGAAGTTCTGGTCACTAGGCTTCATATATTCTGATACTAGGTTCTCAACACCCCTGTGGGTGTGCTCGCCTCTTCCTGGGCATGTCTGTGACAGACAGCAGGTCTCCCCTTAAGGCCTCTGTCCATTGTCTTCTGTCACTATTACTGGACAGTGGAGCCCCAGGGAGAGCAGGAGATGTGACTGCAGTAGTGTGGAACCCCAGGTCAGAATCCTGTCTGGGACAGACTGGGGGTTGGGGGGGAGAGGGGCCATCCAGAGGATGGGGAGGCCATAGGAATCTGGGGTGGTCTCTGGTGCTCAGGAAACTGTTCAGGCCTGAGGAACCTTTTGTTTCAAGGTCAAGACGAAGCAACTTGAGCAAGAGATGAGAAGAGGGCCTACAGGGCCAAGATGGAGTTTCTAGCTGTTCTTCCTTGGTCAGCAGCCAAGGAGACCCTAGCTTTCAGATTCCCAGAGGAGCCATGCTGGGTGCATGGGCACAGAGGATGTCTGCTCCCTGTGCAAGCAGACTGTGAGTCTTCATCAGTAAGAGGGATAGATGAGAAGAGGTGAGAGGCTCAGGCACACACACCAGGAACTTGGCAATGAGCGTGCCTTTGTCACTGCTCCGCCCAGGTGCAGGTAGGCTCCCAAGTCTTATGGACCACTGAGTATTGCCTTGGCCCTTTCTGCCAGCCCTACACCCCATCCCAAATGGGGTCTCCTGACTCTTAACGGGTGGACGGCTCACTGAGAGTCCTGCCCCTGGCTTTGGGTGTGTCTTCTCTCTCAGCAATTATACTTTTGTGTCTCGAGCTTGCCAGTGGGGTGTGTATGTGTGTGTACACACCCTATACTGCCTCAGGAGTGAGAGTGTAGTGAGTGGAAGCTCTGTGGCCTACACTCAGGTGAGTGAGAGCGTGTGTGGGTAAGAGCCTCATTTCTTGTGTGGCTGTAGAGCCCCGTGGAGGGAAGGCAGCTGTAGGCTAACCCTTTTCACAAGAGGCTGCTTTTCTTTTTAAAGATTTTCATTTATAAGCATGTGTGCACGTCTGTGAACATGTGTGCATGCAGGTGTTCAGAGAGGCCACAGGGCAGCATCAGATCCACTGGGGCTGGAGCTCCAGGCGGTTGTGAACCTCTTGAAGTGGCACTTGTGGTAAAGTCAAGCATTCTAGAAGAGCATTTCGTGTTCTTAACTAGTGAGCTGCTCTCCAGCCCCACAGAAGACGTTCATTGATGCTGAAGCCAAGCCCTTGCGCGCGGTTGGTGCGAGTGTAAACTAGCAGGGTAGCCGCTGTGCGAGAGAGTGTGCAGATGCCTCTGAAATTAAGCTTAAAATTACCCTTGGGTTTGGCAACTTCACTTTCTTTTAAAAAATAAAATAAAATACATAAAACAGGGCTGGGAGATAGCTGCCCACCTGTCATAGCCGAGAGGCAAAATGGCTCACGTGCCACAGACAGATGACAGAATGAGTGTGGGGCATCTACACCACGCCAAGCATGCCATCACATACACATCCTGGGTCAGCGTGAGGACAGTCTAGCCCAAAGGTGAGCTCCAGATGCAGGGAGAAACCATGTCTCCAAATATAAGGTGGAAAATAGTCAAAAATAGCTGATGTTGGCCTCTGGGCTCCCTGTACCTGTGAACACGCACATGAACACATATACACATACACCACACAGTAAACAACAACAAAAACAATACTACCCGGATATGGTGGCACACATCTTTATCCCAGCACTGGGGGGCAGAGCAGGCTGATCTCTGTGTGTGCAAGGCCAGCCTGGTCTACAAAGAGAGTTCTAGGCCAGCCAGGGTGGCACGAGACCCTGCCTAAAAACAAAACAAATGCCAGACACAGCATTGTCAGTAAGTGTGAACATTTTGATAGTTTTTTTAGAAAAAGTGAGAATTATCAGTTGAGCATCCATAAACCAAAGTCTGAAATTTTGAAAACATTTTGAGCACTATGACGCCTCAGGTGGAAAAGTCTACTCCTGACCTCGTGTGGTGGTTCTCGTAAAGGTGTAGGCAGGCCTTACCATCATGGTATGTGCTGAAAGGATCCGAGCCCCATTCCCCAGGTGCCAGTACGTGTGCGCATGTGGGGTGTGTAAATATTCTGGATCACTTGGCCATAGCCATTTCAGGCAAGGGAAACTGAAATTGTTCTCAGCAATGGACCCCTAAAGTAGAAACCTGAAGAAATGAAGCTGAGGTTGGAAAAGGTGGGGAGGGCCACGCTGTGGTGTTAGGAAGTCCACAGCCTCCAATGAAGAGCAGGTGGACATCACCAGCTCACACGGAGGGATCCCAGTGACAGGCTGGACCCTGCAGGGCTCAGCACAGTCCAGATGGTACAAGGGCAGCTGGCTGGCGATGTGCGCACGTGGATGACTTAATACACTGTGTGTCTCTTATGCGCAGTATTCACGGGAGTTGGGGATGCTGATTGAAGAAAAGTATTTGGTGAGGTTTGAATGTGCCCTTAAGACTGTCGAAATAGGTCCAATGAGGTGGCTAAGTGGGCGTGAGGACCTTCTGCCAGGCCTGCTGACCTGGGTGCAGTCTCGGGGACCTGTGTGCTGGAAGGAGAGAACTGACCTAGCCAGTTTTTCTTGGATCCACACGTGGTATATGTATGTTCCCCCATACAGAAATAAAAATTTTAATTTAATTTTATGTGTATTTGTCTTATTCTGTTTGGGTATGTGCATGTGAGTACAAGTTCCAGCAGAGGCCAGAAACTGTCAGCTCTCCTGGAGCTCAGCTTACGTTTACAAGCCTCCCTGTGTGGGTGCCAGGAACCAAATTCAGGTCCTCTGCAAGAGCACTGACCCATCTCTCCAGCCTCTATTTTAAAAAAAGAACAGGGCTGGAGAGATGGCTCTGTGGTTAAAAGCACTGGCTGCTCTCCCAGGGGGCCCAGGTCCAATTCCTAGCACCCACATGGCAGCTCACAACTGTCTGTAACTTCAGTTTGAGGTGATCTGACACCCTCACATTGACATACATATAGGCCAAACAATGCACATAAAATAAAAATAGGATATTAAAAAAGAACATAGCAGTAAGTAAGAAACTCATATAGTTTGTTATTTAATTTCTTTCAGAGTTTGTAGGTCTTCACCACCCAATGTGTACAGCTCAGTGTCAGTTGAGTTCTGCATCTGTGAATGTGGAGCGGGGAGATCTCTGTCTCTGCGGAGAGTTCCCGGCAGGGTTGCGTCGCCACACAGTTCTCAAGGCAGACGTCGGAAGTAGTGTGCTTGAAGGCAGAAGAGAGAGCTGTGTAAAGTGGGTTTTGGTTTATTTATTTGTGTGTGTCTCAGTGTGTGCACGTGTTTAGTGGTGCATATACCTGTGCCCTGGGAGGCTGGAAGAGGGCGTCGGTTTTTCCAGGTTAGAGCCACAGGCTTGGTTATGCCTACGCTGGGTCTGAACTCCAGTCCTTACGGCTATGTGCCACATACTCCTAACCACCAAACTGTCTCTCTGGTTCTTATCGAAACCACCTGGACGCACCAGGCAGTGCAGGGAGACACTAAATCAGACAGCTGGCCTCACACTCAAGAGATCCGCCTGCAGACAGCCAGACAGGATGAAGCACGACTGTAAACAGGTACTCAAGAGACTGAGGCAGGAGGTTGAAACTTAGGCAGCTCTGAGGTTTTGCATCAGGAGAAAGTTAAAAAAAAAAAGCTGAGGGCATAGTTCAATGGTAGACCGATTCGATTATCCAACATGTCCTACGTTAGAATGCACACAGAAGAAAAAGACTTCCGGGAGAAATGTCAGGTATGAAGCAGAGAAACAAAGACTTGGGGTTGTTAAGAGTAACTTGTCTCTAAATGCAGTTTGATTTCATAAAATCCTACACACTTGTTCAGTCCTAGCAAGCTAGTTCTAGAATATTTATGAAATAGACATACAGCTTTCCAAACAGGTTGGTCTGTGTGGGCTGAGGGAGTTTCTGTGTTTTTAATGTGTTAGGTGAAAGCTATAGTTGGAAGCCTACAGCAGTCCTCACCCTCATGAGTTTCCAGGGCATCGGCAGATCCACTGTCTGCTGAGGTACTCCCTGGGTCATTGCCCATCTTTCCCCACACCTGGCGGAAAGAGCAGTGGCTGCAGGTTCCTTACAGTTCCCCTTACAAGATCCCACCTTCTTGACCTCCTGGGAATGCACCTCGGGAGTTAGGACTTCAGCATGAATGTGGGGAGAAAACAAACATCCCTTTACCTAGTGAGTGTTACCACAGCCTTGCCAGCAGTCAGGTGCTTCCCTGAGATGGCCCGGTGTGGCGAGCTCCAGCCCAGCCAGCAGTGGATTGTGCTTCATGCATAGGTAGCATGCCTGCCCAGTCACGGTGGTCTAGGGCCACAGCGTTCCTGTGACTGGAAGCCCCAAAGCAAAGCTCTGAGTGAGCTGTGCTTGCTTCTTTGGTATGTGATGGGGCAGGTGTCTCTGGTGCAGGGCTGGGCATGTGGCTCTTCATTCTTCGTGCTGGCTTCTGCTTCTGGGTTGTGTCCTTGCAGAAGGGAGAGAGCAAGGGACCTGCCACCAAAAAGCCACCTGGGTCAGCTCTGCTTAGGTCTCCCCGGAGCTGACTTGTTCGTGCTGTTCACTAGCTTACCACAAGAGGGGATGTCGTCATCAGCCAGCGAGCACCGAGGCAGCCCACAGGGTACGTGTAGAGTGGAGGTGCAGGCACCACCTCCTCAGGCCAGCGGGAGCGCAGGATCTAGGGTGATCTTCCCATCCTGCTGAGAGCACCTGCTGGCTCGCGCTAGTGCACCTGCTCTGCCTCTGCTGCCTCACACCACTCCCAAAACCAAAGAACGCTCTGCAGGATCGGGCCCCGAGCTCTTTCTGTTTTGTTTTTTTGAGACAGGAGACAGGATCTCACACTGTGGTCCAGTCTGACCCTGAACTCCGCTCTGAGCTGGCTTGTTTGTTTGTTTTTGTTTTAACATGCATACGTGAACTTTTTTCCATTCATGTTTCTGCAGATGCACATAGAGGCCAGAGGTTATGTTGGGTGTCTTTCATGATCACTCTTCCTTCATCGTACATATTCAGGCAGGGTGTCTCATTTGAACCCAGAGCTCACCAGTTTGGCTACTCTGCCTGGCTTATTTGCTCCCCAGATCCCTTGTCTCTGCTTCCAGAACACCGTGGCTGTCACTCCCATTGGCACTGCATGAGCCTGGGGATCCAGGTGACTTCTCTCCAGCTCCCGTGCTGGTTCTTTAGTTCCAGGCTTTGACTGGATACAGTGAAGAGGAGGTTGTAAACTTGCTGCTTGGCAGATTATCTTCGGTGTGAACCTGAGCCTCCTGTCCGTGGGATCACAACTTGTGACAGCATTGCCGTTAAAGTGCATGTCTCCTCACGGACACAGGCCTTCTCTCAGGAATGCCCTTCCCCCTAAGTGTATTAGCAACTGATGGACACAGTGCTACCCTCTTGATTCTGGGCATTGTTGTCATGATGACCCAGAGGTGCTCTGCCCCTGTAGTTAACCATAACTGATTTGCAAGTTCTTTTTAAAAACATACTTAAAACTTTTTTTTTCATTTTATGTGTGTGGTGTTTAGCTCTTGTGTACACCTGTGCACCACCCACATGTATAGCTCAGGGAGGCCAGAAGAGAGTGTCAGATCCCCTGGAACTGGAGATACAGATGGTCTGCAAGCCACCACGGCGGCGCGAGCAACAAGTACTCTTACCCGCCGACCAGGCCTCCTTGCCTGCGACTTCTTAATGGTTTTGGAAAGGAGACCCATGTTGTTAAATAGATGTTCTGTGAATGTTCACGTGTGTCTTTGTGTGACCTGAGACTCATTTTCCCTGGCTAACCTCCAAGGCTTGACTGTGCTGAGAGCTGTGTGTGGCTTCGTGGAAACTTACAGACTGATTTCCAGAGTTCCAGTTGCTCTGCCTCCTGGCCAGTGCTGGGTGTCGGTGGTTTTGCTCTTTGTGAGTAGCTCTGGGGTGCTTTCTGCTTGTACTTACATCACGAGTGAGTAATGTCAGCTCCGGGTGAGTAGTGTCGGTCCCCTTCCTGTGAGTCTTTCCAGGTGAAGCAGCTGTTCAAACACTTTGCTCACCTAATTAATTAATTTGTATTTTGTGTGTTATGGGTGTTTTGCCTGTATGTTTTTCTGTGCACCACATGTGTGCCTTGTGCCTAAGTATGCCCAAAGAGTGTATTGGAGCCCTTGAAGTCAGTGTTGTAGAGGGTTGTAAGCTGTCATGTGGGTGCTGGGGATCACACGTGGGTCCTCTGAGGAGATGCTCCTAACCACTGAGCCAGCTCTCCATCCCCAAAACTGTCTTAGTAACAGTGGTTTTGGACAGGAAAGTTTTGTTGTTGTTGTTGTTGTTTTGTTTTGTTTTTAACACGTTCTCACCATGTAGCTTTGGCTGGCCTGAAACTGACAATGTAGACCAGGCTGGACTCAAATTCATAGAGATCTGCCTGCCTTTGCCTCCCCAGTGCTGGAATTAAAGGTAGGAGCCACCATTCTAGCCAAAGTCTTAAGTTTTGATGGAGTCCAGTTTATCAGCCATTTTTCTGACTGTCCTCTGCTACCCCTCTGTGGGCAGCGTGTTGCGTACAGTTGTTGACAGAGGGGCCAGGGAACTAGACTCTACTTTCCTTTTTTCACCGTTGTTCTGGTTGGGTTAGCTCTTTTGCATGTAAGGGTTAAAATCAGTTGGTGATTTTGACAGAACCACACAACCCTTCCTGTGATTTTCCTGGAGTAGTACTAAATTGATAGACTAGGTTGGGGAAAACTTATACACACCCCATAACCTGGTTCTCCACTCCCTTATTGTTGAGCTCTTTCATCAGCATTCAGAGCATCCTTTAAAAATTAAAAAAATTGTTTAGGGCTGGAGAGATGGCTCAGTGGTTAAGGGCACCAAGTGCTTTTCCAGAGCACCCTGGCTTAATTCCCAGCACCAACATGGCAGCTCACAACTGTCTCTAACTCCTATTCTAGGGGATCTGATACCCTAACACAGACATACAAATAGGCAAATGCACATAAAATAAAAACAATCATATAAATTTATTTGTTTATTATTATTATTGTAATAATAATTTACAATAATAATATTATTGTAAATGTTGGGGCCAGATGTATGTGTAGAGATCAGAGGACAATTTGTGAGGTCAGTTCTCTCCTGCCACTTTTATGTAGGTTTCAGGGATCAAACTTGGGTTGCCAGGTTTGTGCACCAAGTGCCTTCACCCATCTTGCCAGCCCAGCATTTGGAGTTTCTAGCTTGTGTGTGTGTGTGTGTGTGTGTGTGTGTGTGTGTGTGTGTGTGTGTGCAGGGGGTGCATTTACTTTAGATCTATTTTGTTTATTTAGAGGTAGCATGAGTAGATGCTTTTTGAACACTTGACTCCAGTTATCTATTGGGAGCAGCATGTGCTTCATGGTTGCTTTTTATAGGCATCCTGGCGTATTGGAGCTTGTCTCGACCCTTCCTGCATTCCTTAGATTTCTCTATGCACAATCCTGGTGTCTGTAGACAATGGTGGTTTTGCTTCTGCCTTTCCTGACCTTGTCTCTTTGGTTGCCTTGCCTTGCCTGTTGATCTGGACAGGATGAGACCCTGTGAGGCACAGGCGTGAGAGCAGTCAGGCCAGCCTCACCCTATCTTAAGGGAGAGAAGTCTCTGCTGTGCTGTGACAGGTGCAGACTGACAGATTCCTTCTCTGCCTGCCTTGCTGAGAGTGTTTAGCATGGATGTCAGAACTGCCTGGTGAGCTGGAGTTTTTTCCAGCCTGCTCCTGCAGACTATCACATTCCTCTTGCATAGTCCAAAGGGCTCCCCATATCCCAAGTTGGTGCCAGCTTCCTGTGTCAGTTGACTTCTGGCATGATAGCAAGCATCTAAGGAATCAAAGGGCTCAGGGTTGTGGAGATTGCTTTAGCCTGCGGAGCAGTGACACATCGTGATGGGAACATGGCTGTACTGAAAGCTGCAACCTAGCAGCCACCAGACAGACAAACAAACAAACTACCTCCTCCCAAAAAAAAGTCCAAACCTAGGAAGAGTCTGGGTCCCACAGTCCCCCTCAAGGGTGTGTCTTCCACTGTGTCTTTCTAAATGTTCTACCACCCAGTAGGCACTAAGCCTTTAATACATGGCACCTGAGAAAACTGAACCACACCACGGCATTTGGATTGAGGGTACATATAAGTGTTTCCTCTTATTTAGTGTATTGATATGGTAAATTAAAATGATTTTCAAATGCTGAGCCAGCATTTCATTCCTGGTTCATCCACACTTGATCATGTGTATTAATGAATATCTTTGTCTTGCTAGATTTAGCTTGCAAATACCTGTGGAAGAACTTTGTATCTGTGTTCATGACAGACATCAACCTTTAGTATGCTTCCCCTGGTCCCTTCCTCTGTCCTGTTCCTTACTATGTATCTTCTTTCAACAAGGGCTGGCTGTGTAGCCCAGGCCCAGGTCATCTTATCTCAGCCTCCTGAGTGCTGGTACTGTGGCTGAGTGCCAGCCACCACACCCAGCTTGTGTAAGTTTCTTTTTGGTAGTGTTTTTGTCTGTGTTGATAGAAAGGCAATGCTGATCTCATGAGCTGAGGTATTCCTTTTCTGCTTTCTCGAAGATTATGTGAACTTGTTTGGTTTTCTCTGCCCTTCGTTCGTGCCTCCTGTGCTGGCTTTCATGCATGTTCAGCAAGCACTGCTCCATGTGTCTGAACCTGCTGGATTTTCTTTTTCAGAGCATTTGTGCTTCATTGACTTTACTTAATAGATGACACTGTTCAGTTACCAGTTTCAGCTTGGTAAGGTTTGGAGGTTGGGGCAGTAAGAATTGTTATATCTTACCTGCTTGTGGAGGAGGTATCTGAGCTCTCTTACGCTCTCTTTTATTCCTGATAAAGAGAATTTTTTGTCTTTTTATCTTTGGCTGGAGGTTTTATTAATTTTTCTCAATCTTTACAAAGGACTTACATCTGGTTTTTATTTTCTCTATTTCAAGTTGTTTCTGATTTTATCTTTATTGTCTCCTTCCTTGTGCTTCTTTGGTTTTCCGTTTGCACTCTCTATTCTGGTTTCTTATTGTTTTATGCAGCTTAGCTTGTTCAGTGGAAATCTTTCCACTGAAGCACAAATTCTGACACATTCTCTTTATTTTTATTTCATTCCTAACACTTTGTGGTTTCCTTTGAGATACTCTGTTTCTACAGGCCCATTTCCCAGGTAACTCGGTTTTTCTAGTTGCCTTGCTGTCATAGTAGTCACCTCTCAATTTCATTTCCCATAGTTTTCCAAGTTCTGCTGTGGTATGAACATATTACATCGAAAATTCCAGAAGAGATAGCTTATATGGCATCCCAAATAGTAAAAGTAAGTCCTGTGGGTTTCCAGAGTTACACACAGAGCCCAGCTGGTGACCTTGGTGGCGTATCACGAGCTGCTATTGTATGTAGCTCTGACTGGTGACCGTAGGTGTTGCACCCGAGCACCCTCCAGCCACCTATGGGGGAGCATCCCCCACCCACCTGTGGCAGAGCGTCTCTGTGCTGCTCAGCTCGCACAGCTTCTGACATCAGACTGTCTTCGGCTCCTGATGTTGGGTCAGGGCACAAAGCGGTGAGGGAGCCCTTGTCTATCCCTTGTCTGTCTTCTTTGAACAGTACAGTGCAGACAGCCTCATCTTTCTCACCCTGTCAGTGAGGACCAGTGGGGTCCCTATCTTAAACCTAGAGTATGGTTCTTGGAGTCACTATTTTCCCATGAAAGTGATAAGCACTTCCCAGGGCACACAGGTAGCTTCTTGACATTCCCTGCGGCCAGGGTAGGAAGGGCAGTTGAGGAACCACTGTTCCTGTACATAGTTCTTAGGTCCTAACACAGAAGCATGTTACCTTCATGTGGGAGGAAGACAAAGGCTGTGTCTCTTGTCTTGCTACTTCATTGTCATGTTGAGGACTTGTGGTAGCTCAGTGTGGAAGCAGAATTCCAGACCTACCATTTGAAGCCCAACCCAGACTTCTGGGCACATGTTGGTCTTAGAACGTGAAGTGCTGCTGGGTAACCAGTACTGTTTATGGTTTGCTTGCTTGCTCACTTGCTTGGGATGGGGCTTCTGTGTGCATCCCTGGGTGGTCTAGAACTCATTGTGTAGATCAGGCTGGACTCAAAGAAACCTGCCCATGCACCACCACACCTGGTGCCAGTGCCACTTTAATTTGGACAGCTACTTCTTTACCCTATACTGCCCATTGAGCAAATGTCATAGAGCAGGATTTTGTTAGAAAAGTGATCCGTGTGGATAGACTACTGTGGAGGCTTCTGAAAAAATTGCCAAGGCAGGGGCCCAGGTCGCACACCTTTGGTGGGCCTGTTTTTCTTTAAGACGTTGTACCTGGGGCTCATGTACACGTGTGTAGTATGAGTGTGTGCACAGGTATGGATGGCACAGGTGCCTCCAGGAAGGTGTGCACTTACTTAGGAAGCAGTTAGACATAGAGCTCTGCAGGAGCAGACCCAGGGGCCATGTGCTCACTATTTGCTAGGTCCTCAGGGCATGTCCCCAGGCTGCCCTTAAAGTAGGCAATACATGTCTCCATGTACCTCAAAGGCCTTAGAGCAGAATATTGAGTTGAATTCATGCCTGCTTCATGAAGGTGACAGCATGGAATGGGGGCAGCAGGCCTGGGGTAGGAGGCTGTAAGAGCTCTACTCTGTTGGTGCCAGCACCCTGGCCTTTGGGAACCTCCTTGTTCTTTGGCCTCACATGCTTGGCTTTCAGATGTCTCTTCTCTGGCCTTTCCATCCAGGCCCTCTGGGTTGGTGATCCTCACAGAGACGCCCAAAGGCAGCTGAAGCAGTTTTCTGTGCATCTGAGCAGTGTAACTAGGAAATGTGCTGCAAGGCTGAATGCTGTGTCTTGCAGGTTGTGTAGCCTGACCCTGAAGAAACTGGCAGTGCTCCGGGAGCTGGAGAAGGAACTTCTGTCCGTGGTGATTGCCGTCAAAATGCAGGTAACCCCTCACCACACACCCAGAGTGTGGCCAGCCTCACTTCTCACACGGTCCCTAAACTGTTCCTGAAGACCTGCAAACCCTCATCCACTGAGCCACCCACCCAGAGCTTTTTCACGTGCCTTTCTCGGGATAATAGGCTTGAGCAGGAACAGGAAGAGGAGACAGGGCATGGGGCTCTCTGGACTAGAATGTGCCCCAGTGTTTGCTACCTCTCACAGGTTCCTTGGAGAGCCTGTGACTGGATGAGCTTGGATCCCACCCTTCTAGGGGAGAGCATCCCTGGCCACTAGATGTGTCTTGTCCGCTAGCTGTTTGGGCTGCCTCTGCTATGTTGAGGTTTGCCAGGTTCCAGCTCCACTCTCAGGGGACAGGATGTAGATTTTGACCCCTGACTGCTCAGATGAAGCTCCTGGTGGCCCTTCAAGGTGTGTGGCATATATAGGGCAAGTGGTAGGCTGCTAGTATGTGCCTGGGTAAAGGGGACAAGCAATTGTTACTGACCCCTGACCCTCTACCAAGAAGTACTGGGTCCTGCTGAGGTAGCCCATGTTTGACTCCACCCTACTACCTGTGGCACTGGACACACCCCAGGCCTGTTGTCACAGTGTGCTGAGCCTTAGCCCTGGGGCAAGACTTTCATCTATCATTCAGAGTCTCCTCTGTCACTCAGAACCCTCCCATCCATGCAGGACCCTCCCATTTTTGCCCTGAGATGTGTGCTTGGAGTTCAAGGAGGCCTGGCTTCTGTTTATGGTAAAGGTCTGGGAGCTCACTCTTCCCTGGAGGTGCTGTGGATTCCTGGCGTCTAAGCAGGCAGGCAAGTCTCTACCTGCTTGGCTTTGTGCCAGACTGTGCCCTGTGTCACCTGCGCAGTTTGAACCTGTCTTAAACATTTCCTGCTCTTCCTGTCCCTGTGGCAGTATCTTTTTTTAAGTGGCATGCCTTGTTGGCCCCACACACCCGTGTCTGTGCATTGGCCTTACAGAGGCCACTGGTGGACTGTGCTCTGCTTTGGTGACTGTTTCTTTGGCAGGAGCTGTTCTTGGTCTTGCCCTTCCATTTCCTGGGCAGAACTTATCAGTGGAATGAGGTTGTAAGGGTCCTGACAATATTCCAGCTGGTGCCTCCCGACCCAATGAGGCCTTTGTCATGACAGTTCAGAGTGCTGGTGTAAGGATGTGCTTAACTGCTTCACTTTAACATGCCCTACATTAGAAGGCTGTTTCCTTCCAGGGTTCCAAACGTGTCCTGAGATCGCATGAGATTGTGCTGCCTCCCAGTGGACAAGTAGAAACTGACCTAGCTCTGACCTTCTCTCTCCAGGTAAGCCTTGCACCTGGGAAATGAGGACTCTCCCTTGTCAGTCTTTGAATAACAGACTCTCCCTCTTTGGTACCCAGGGTGGTGGGCATGCTCTGTTCAATGCCCTGGAGGTGATGGGCTCATTTTCCCCACAGTGCCCTGAGTGATGGACATACCCTGGTTAGTTCCTTGGGTATGAGGGACACACGATTCCTCACCAGTTTCCTGAGTGGATGGGTACACATAACCTTGTCAGTGTCCTGGATACTGGTGATGTCCTTGTCAGAGCCACCTGTGTTCTTTCTTACTTTGATCTTTGCGTGATCAAAGTGTGTTCTTAAACAGTTAGAAAACCTTTACTTCCCTGCCCCTTTCGCATAATGAAGAAGGTAGGATGATGTGGTCAGTGTTAGTTGTTTCATGCTGTGACAAAGTACCTGGTAAGAGCGAACCTAAGGGAGGACGGGGTTATGTTGCTCACATTTGGTGGAGAAGCTGGAGCTGCAGGAGCGGGAGGCAGCTGGTCACATCGCACCTGAGGTAGGAAGCAGAGAACAGGACTGCTGGTGCTCAGCTCCCTTCCTCCAGCCTCTGACCATGGAGCCGCCCACTAGGCTGGGTCTCCCTCCTCCGTTAACCTAATCAAGATAATCCTGCACAGGTGTGCTCAAAGGATTACCTCGTCTAGATGGTCTTGGCTGGAGTACCTCAGGGCCTGTCTCCTAGGTGATGCTGGATCCTTCAAGGTGACAATCAATATTAAGCATCACAGAGACCAAGTATATCATCAAGACAAGGTCATTTCATTTTCTTGTTTAGCAAAGATTGGCAAGACTGTGTGGAAACTCGGGGTTCAGAGGCTTTTGCGCACCTTTTGGAGAAGGTAGACTGTCGGCCCAGATCATCTGCTCTGGGTTTTGTGTACTGCTATAGAGAATCCAGTTTACTGAGGTGTAATTAACCAGTTTATACGCCTGTATCAAGTATATGGCCCTGTGGCTTCTGAGCAAGTGTGTGGATGAGCAGCCTGCTTTGATACTACTACAGTGTAACCTGCTTCTGGAAGCTCCAGCGAGCTCTGCTTGTGAGCTCTGGGAGCCCTGTGGGAACTGCTTCCAACAAGTGCAGCCCTTGCACAAGGGCAGTCCTGAGCATGTACAGCCTGCAGCGGAGGTGGACTGGTGCCTGGTAGCCTAACCAAGGAGTGCACAGTGTCACCCACAAAGGGTCCCCAGCTGCTCCATGTATAAGAGATGACCAGAAACTTGGGGCCATGTTGTGTATTGAGAAGCTGCCACCCCAAATAGATAACCAGCTATGCTACACTAGTGTGGAAGTGGAACCCTGACTTAAACAAAGGGATGTTGCAGGGTTTTGAGGATGGATTGAAGAAGGCCAAGGGCCAAGACCCTGGAAGGCCTCAGCAGTGTAGCAGGTGCTTCTCGGAGACCTTACAGTTATGTGGTTAATCATGCCTGCTGCAGCAGGCCTCAAGCAAGCTCGCTTGTGTCCACAGTATCCCCACTTCCTGAAGAGAGAAGGCAACAAACTACAGATCATGCTGCAGCGCAGAAAGCGGTACAAGAACAGGACGATCCTGGGCTATAAAACACTGGCTGTAGGCTCTATCAACATGGCTGAGGTAGGTTTCTTGGCTGGTGTCCAGGGCTCCAGAACACTCTGAACAGATTTCTTTTATGTGTCTGATAGACCATTCTCCATGTCCTCAGAGAATCCACAAGTTTCGGCTCCACTGTGGCACTACCCTGTGGATTCTTCTCGGGTCCCCAGTCCTTTGCTACATAGTATGGCTGCTCTTGTACTCCACTCCCTAGAAGAGTGCTTGGAGCTGCCTGTCTCAGGCTCCTTCCTGAGGTTTTTCCTCAGGATGCCCCCTTCCTTTGTTCCGCCCCAGTACCTCAGGTGAGCAGATGGGCTGTGCCAGCAGAAAGCACCTCAGAAGGACAACAATCAGAAACTCTCATGTCTCCCAGAAGCCCTGGTGTTCTGGGGGGACTATGAGGAGAGAGGACAGGCTCCTAGATGATACCTTGGAGCTAAGCAGCTGGACCTTCATTAGCTAAAGGAATAGCCCCGGGAGAAGAGCAGTTCAGCAATGGCCACGTTGTCCCTGAGCCATAGAGCTTTCCTCTTTTGGATTTCGATTTAGTGTCTGGGGCAGGTACACCTGTGTTGGTGGCTACCTGAGGCTGGAATGTTGGCTGCAAGCCAGGTTGTGACACAGGGTTTCTCTGTGTAGCCTTGGTTGTCCTAGACTCACTTTGTAGACCAGGCTGACCTTGAACTCACAGAGATCACCTGCATCTGTCTTCTGAGTTCTGGGATTAAAGGCATTCACCACCATGCTTAGCCTCCATTTCTCCATTTTCCTTTTAATCCATAAAATTTTAGCATTTAAGTCTGATCAAATGGCCCCAAAGCAGCTTTGCATGTGCAGAGACCCTGTCAGAACCAGATCTGCCATCTGTGCCTGCTTTTGAGGTAGTGTGAGGGCCAGGACAATAGCCAGGTCAGTACTGCCTCCTGCTGCCCTTACTGGCTTGCTAAGTCTGTCAGAATAGTGCCAGGGCCTTGGCACTCAGATGAGCCAGGTCCGGTGGGCTCCTTGTGCCCTTGCAGACATGGCCCATGGTAGCTGTTTCTCCTTGACTTCTATACACATGGGTCTTTAGACATTTGGTTTCTCAGGCTGCACAGTAGACAGAGGCTAATGGGGGCCAGGAACTATCTTAGTGATGTCCAAGGGGCACCGGGGGGGTGCCAGAATTGGTTAGTCTATAGATAAATTCCTCTATCTGCTTGTAGTCAGAAATACCAAGCTTGGCACTGACCTCCCTACTCAGGCAGTCTACGGTCCCTGGGCTTCCTCAGGTTTCCTTCCCAGCCTTCTGCTAGGGGTGCCCTGCTTGTGAATATTGGCACTCTCTGGGGGTGTAGCCCTCCTGATGTCTAGAGCCATACCCTGTAGGTGATGCAGCACCCCTCTGAGGGCGGC
This sequence comes from Psammomys obesus, assembly GCF_907164565.1. Classification (NCBI taxonomy): domain Eukaryota; kingdom Metazoa; phylum Chordata; class Mammalia; order Rodentia; family Muridae; genus Psammomys; species Psammomys obesus. The sequence continues at coordinate 145,521 of NW_026596134.1, read as the reverse complement.
CAGGTGCTGAGCCTCTGCAGCAGCATCAAAGAGGCCTCTGTCAAGGTGGCTGAGATTTGGATCGTCTCTCTGTCCAGCCAGCCCATCGACCATGAGGATAGTGCAATGCAGGCTGGCCCCAAGGCCAAGTCCACAGGTGAGTAACGCGCCTTCCGTCCTCTGCCTGGCTCTGTTCATGCCACTTCTGGCCTGCATGTGTAGGGGGCTATCCCACTGTGGTTGGAGAAGGCAGGGTGGGATGTGAAGTGTTTGTTGGGTTTTTCTCTAGAAGCTTCTGGGGAAGAGTCCTGTGTGCTGTTGAAGTTCAGTCACAAGCTCTGTGCACCCTCAGTATGCAGGTGTCATGGGGGCTGTCATGCAGCCTTTGATGCTCTGAACACTGGTGTGGGGCAGGTGCTTGGCAGCCGTCACTTGCTACTGCCATCACAGCTGGGGTCACTGTATTTCTCCTGCTCTCTTGCTCCACCAACCCCACAGCCATATGGCCTGCTACCCTAAGGCCCCTGGTGCTCAGAGCCACAGCACTGGTGTCTCGTGTTCCCCTAATCTACACAGGGCTCCCTCCTTACAGCTCCCCTCTGCTCCCAGGGGACACCTGTGGTTCTGTTGTCACGTCATTGCCATGGCATCAGGTGGAATCTAAAGGTACTCTCCCTTCTGTGTGCTCATTCCACAGATAACTACTCTGAGGAGGAGTATGAGAGCTTTTCCTCTGAGCAAGAAGCCAGTGATGATGCTGTACAAGGGCAGGTAACCATTTGAGCCTGAGATGGGGGAGGCAGGCGACAGCTCCCACTTCCACCTCTATAGATAAGAGGCTTGGGACCGGAGGGGACTTCCCTGTGCTAGCCCATATGAACAGGGCATGGTTCTTGATATCAGTGCCACACTGGATGAGAAGGGTAGAGGAACTGATGTGTGATGCCTGACTGCCTCCTCCTGGGGCTGGGTGTGTCAGTGGCATCTCTGCAGGGCTTGGGAGTGCTAGGAGCTGGCTGCTGAGTGATGCTTTCCCTCACACTGCGATGGGGTGGGCCTGCTGTGCAGGTGCCATGGCCTCGGGCACGTGGTCTCAGGTGCTGTCATGTCTACACAGGATCTTGACGAGGATGACTTTGATGTGGGAAAACCCAAGAAGCAGCGGCGCTCGATAGTAAGAACGACGTCCATGACCAGGGTCGGTGGAAATGAGTTTTACTAACACTGGGGAAGGGTGAGGAGGGTGGGCAGTGGCTAGGAGGCTCACTGGAAGGCCTGCAAGAGGGTGGACAGCCTGTCCCAAGAGAGTCTCAGAACTCGCATTTGCCCACAGGCCAGAACCCTGTCTGACCAGCACCTGGCTGCTATGAGTCAAAATGGACACAAGTCAGACAGGGATGTCTCTGGCTGTCACTCTCCTGCCACCACATGCCCTGACTCCAATTCTGTGTGGCCATGGAGCCCTGGGATTCTAGAGCAAGGCTGGGATAGCTGCCTCAAGCCTGCAAACCTACATGTATAGGCCATTGAGTTTGCTATTTTCCTGTCACTGCAGTACTCAGACTCATCATGTTGGGGCCAGTTCCATTTTTTTTCTTGTGGTGTGTTCTCCCAACAGAGACTAAGCTGTTAGGCCTTTCCCATGGGAGGAGGAAACATGGGATAGCTCTTATAGCCCATTCTCAGCCTGCCCCGTGACCATCAGTGGCCCCTGGTGCTATCCTTAGAGCCTAGCACTGGGCTGCAGGACTGACTGGCATGGTTATCCCCTTGCCAGTGCTGACCAGGGACAGCATTGTCAACAGTCTTTGGCAGGTGTGATAAGGAGGTTGTGGGCAGACAGTGGACACAGTATGGAAGCCACTCTGAATACAAACTGGGCCTCCCCTGACTACAGGCAGCAGCATCTGGAGCTTTTGGGGCAGCCTGAGGAGCCGTGTGGGAAGAGCCCTTCCCGTTAGGGTCAGCTCTGTAAGGGGGCTGAGAGTACCTGGAGGACAGTGGCTAGAGCAGAGGCGCTGCAGCCAACAGTGTGAGCAGCTTGACTGAGCTCATAGCTTGCAGGTTCCATTGTCTGTCCTCTCTGTGCTCTCCTGAGTGCCTCCCACAGGGTGGCAGTCTCCTCCTGGGATGAGGCCAGGGCCTTCCAGGAGGTGGAGCTGTGGGACAGTGCCAGAGAGCCTGGAAAGGGCTGTGGAAGCTTCTAGAACTGCAGAGCTACCCTGTGCCCTTCCCTGGTTGCCCCTCAGTGGGTGTGGACTGTCAGTTCCCCCAGGTGTGTTTGAGTCTGGCCTCAGTTTGTGCTTTCAGACAGTAAGAATGTGCACATGGCTGCATGTCAAAGCTGCGTCCAAGTCACAGTTCATAGCATAAGCTGTGCCTTTTGTCTCTCACGACTGAGGCCAGAGTGCAGCTCCTTGCTATGTCCCAAATGTAGCCCCTCCCCACATCATTTCTGATGTGGGATTCTTGTGCTTCTTGTCTTATAGCAACAGAACTTTAAGCAGAAGGTGGTGGCACTGCTGCGCAGGTTTAAAGTTTCAGAGGAGGTGAGTGGGCCATGGCTCCGCTGTTGAAGGCACTGTCCTCCCCCCCGCCCCGCCCCGCCCATGTCATGCTGGGTAGGACGCGCTCCACTGAAGCTCCAGGCCAGGTCTCTGCACTTACTGTCTATGGGGTATTGCCCTCTGCCTGCCAGCCTGGGTGGCAGTTGTGAGAGGCCAGGAATTTTGAACTCCCAGGTGGTTCTGCATCTGTGGAAAGGCCAGCAGAGGCTGATCATCGGTTTTCAGTTTCATGTCAATAGGGGGAAAGTAAGTAGAAGGTACAAGAGTTTCCATGCCCCACCTCCTGTCGTGCACAGCCTGTCCTGTGGCCAACATGCCTTGAATCTTTGGTTTCTTGGCTTTTCTTTGGTTCCCAGTCTTAGGTATCAAGTTTGTTCACAATCCAAAGAAAAATCACAAAACTGTTAAGATTCTGAGCCCACAGTAGAGAGGGGACACTTGGATGTTTGATCCTCAAAGCATGCACCCACACTCTGAATCCTTGTAATGCAAGGGCCACACCCAGACCATCAGGGTCACAATCCAGCCCCAGCACCAACAGTTGCTTTTCACATGTGCAGGTATTGAGGGTGGCGTTTGTCAGCCACAGGGCTTTCTGTGTGGCCAGTATCCATCCTGGAACATCACCAGCCTGTTTCGGTAGAATAGCCTCTAGGCCCTAAATCTGAGATAGACCTGGGCTAGCTGAAAGTGGGCACATAGCAAGCAAGCCGCCTGGTCTGGGGCCATGCAGGCTTGCAGGTGGAGGCAGTTGGATCTTGACCGTGGAATTTCCTTTTCACCAAGCAACAGGGATGAGTCTCAAAATAAACCTGACATACATGGCTTTTGTTCTGGCATCTGATACTCAGGCAATAGCCTAGATGTTGGTCAGGGAAATAACTTTTTTGTTTTCATAGAAATAATCTCCACATTTGTGTAGAATTGGTGCCGAGCTATGTGGTCTGTTCCCTATCTGTCCTATGACATTCCCTTTTATGCGTGAAGACCATCTAGCCGTAGCTCCCCTGTGTCTCAGCACTTCTGCTCACTGTTACTAGGAGCTGTGCACAGGCACTGACTGCAGCTTACAACCCACATAGCTATCCTGGAATGGGCGTCACCTGTCTGTAGATTATCTTGTTGTTGTTGTTAAAGATTTGTTTGTTTATTTTATGTATATGATGCTCTGTCTACTTTTACACTTGCATGCCAGAAGAGGGCACCAGATCATATTATAGATGGTTGTGAGCCACCATGTGGTTGTCTGGAATTGAACTCAGGACCTCTGGAAGAGCAGACAGCGCTCTTAACTAGTAAGCCATCTCTGTAGCCCCTGTAGATTATCATAAACAGTCATTGTGCTGTAACTAAACTTCTTGGTCTTTGTAACCAAAATACAGACAGGAGCTGGAGAGACAGCTCAAAAGTTAAGAGCACTACTGGTTGGCTGCTCTTCTAGAAGATATCTAAGTTCATTTCCCAGCACATATATGGTAGCTTACAACCATCTGTAACTGCAGGTCCTGGGGATCCAGGGCCCGCTTCTGGCCTCTACATCCAAAAGATGCTTTTCATAGTTGTGGAGACTGGAAGGTCAAGGTCAGGTAGCTGCAGGTTGAGAGGGCTGGCTCTTCATAGGCAGTGCCTCGTCCTCACGTCCTCACAGTGGACGGGAGCAGCGCTACTCCAAAGGCCTGCCTCTTACTCAGTCACCTTGAGGGTTAAGTTTCAGCATAAGAATTTTAGGAGATACAGATATTCAGATCAAACATCCTGCTCCTAGTCCTCAAAATTTATTTCTTTCCCTCACACAAAATGTATTCATTCTATCCTGGCAGCCCTTAAAATCTTCACTCACTCTAGCATCAACTAAGATTCTTAAATATTAGAGTATCTGCGACTGCCTATGTCAGATGTGGTGAGCAGTACTTGTCCAGGTATGAGCATGAACCCAGATTACATGCCTTCAAAGTAAGTTATGAGACCAACATAGGACAGATAATTATGTTGGAAAACAGAAAAGGAAAGTACGGTAACTGATCCCAGGAAGTCCAAAACCAACAGAAAATGATTTGTGTGTGTGTGTGTGTGTGTAGAAGTCAGAAGACAGCTTGTTGGAATCTGTTTTCTTATTCCACCATGTGAGACCTAGGGATCAAACTCAGGTTCATAGACTTGGCAGAAATTTCCTTTATTCTCATTGGTCTCAGGCATTGACTCCTTAAAAAAAAAAAAAAGATTGATTGATTTTGTAGGTGTGGGTGCTTTGCCTGCGTGTATATGTGAACTGGGTATATGCCTGGTGCCCACAGAGGTGAGAGGAGGGCATCAATCCCCTGGAACTGGAGTTACAGATGGCTGTGAGCCTCCATGTACGAGCTGGGAACCAAACTACATTCCTCTGCAAGAGCAACTAGTGCTCTGAGCTGCTGAGCCGACTGTTTCCCAAACAGTGACTCTTAAGGCTAGAAAACCCTTCTTTGGTTCAACTTTGCTCTTGGGACATGTTGGCTTGGAGCTGGAGTTCTAGGGTCTGGCAGTGCACCCCACAGTGTCTCAGATGGCAGGTATGACCTCATGGCTCTTCTGGGCTGGCACTGTGGCCAGAAAATGCAGTTCTGCCCTTTCCAAGCACCCGCTGCTGCGGTTTCTCTGTACTCCACTGGAGTGGGGCCTTTTAGACATGCCCAGCTTCCATCTCAGCTCATTGCCTGGGATAGCACATCCTGTCACAACCAATGTAAAATGACACATCTCTGCAAACTTTGAGAGTTGGCATAGCTAGGTGCTGCGAAGATTGTCCCTCCTGTGCTGTCTGAAGGGCTGTTACTGCTGCCTGGGCCCTATGAAGACACAGCTTTGTGGCTGAGGAACAGTGACTTGAAGCTGTCTTGCCCTCAAGCTGACAGCATGTAAACATCTTTGGGTCATCTCCCATCATTCCATTGAATAGCTCCTCACTCCTGCCATCCATACCAATCTCTTCAAACTTCTTGTGGCCAAACATACTTTAATTTTAGAGGGTACTTTATTTCTAATTGTGTGCTTATGTGCACATCTGTTTGGGGGTTTGTGCATATGCCTGTAGTGCCCACAGAGGGCAGAGAAGGACACTAGAAGGACACTGGGTTCCCGAGCTGGAGTTGTGAAGAATTGTAAACTCCCTGACTTGTGTACTGGGAGCTGGACTCTGGCTCCTTAAGAACAGCACACACTAGAAGCTTTGAGCCTTCTCCACCTACAACTTTCAGTTTTACAGCCTGCTCTAGCTGGGACTTTTCTAAGTCTTTAAGCTCTATTTCTCTTCAGAATTTATCTCATCTTCCCTTTTGCATTTTATTGTAAACTGTCAAGACAAGTCACATGGTTCTCTCCAGACTGGAGGTTTATTTTGTCAGAATACCCTGTTTTATCACTTGGAAGTTTGATGTTCCCTAAAACACCTGGACCCAGACCCTGCAAATTTACCAGTTTTTTTTCTCCTTTGCCTTCGGTGACCTTTCCTTTAATTTCCAGAGCCACACTTTTTCCTTTGGCCTCTACTCTGTTTTTACCAGCATCCTGTTGTGCCAATGCATACAGTAGCTCCCTGCTTTTTTTGCTGGTTTCTGCCTGTTAGGGCTGCTGTAGCTGATCATCTTTCTGTGTACTGAACAGCTGATGTGTCTTGCCCATGGTTCTGAAGTCTGCAAGTCCAGGATCGGGGTTTAGCAGATTCAGAGTCTGGGGAAGGACAGTGTGTGTGTGTCCTCACGGAAAAGACAGAGGAGCCACTCCCCCCAACTCCTTTTCAGTGCTCACTGATCTTCATGAGTGCTCCACCCTCAGTCCTGAATCACTTCCTGGAGGCCGTTCAACGTGATGCTTAGACATTTCTCTTCACAGCTACTCTGACAGCATTTCTGTGGGAAACACACCTTCAGGCTGAGCACAGCCTAGATCACAGTTTGCCTGGGGGAACAAAAATGTGGCTCTGCCCCAGCCAAGAGGACTCTCTGGGGGAGAAGCACTTCATATCTTGTTTGAGGGGATGGTGAATGACCTCACATTCTGCCCAGCTTTGACTGTATGTGTGTTTCACAAAATGTGAGCACTGTGGTCTTTTTTTGTTTTGCTTCATTTTTTTCAAGGCAGGGTTTCTCTGTGTAGCCTTGTCTGTCCTAGACTCACTTTATAGACCAGGCTGGCCTCATACTCAGAGATCCGCCTGCCTCTGCCTCCCTGAGTGCTGGGACTACAGGCGTGCGCCACCGCGCCAGTCTGAACACTGTGTTCTGAACACACCCTTGGCAAACCTATTCACATAGAAGGGTAATTGCTCCATGAGGTGACTTGAGGTCCTTATGAGGTGAACCCAGTTCCTAAATTAGAGTAGTAAACACAATATGTTGGAGAAATGGCTCAGTGAGTTGAGTGTTCACCGCACTAGCATTGCTCAATAGCTGCAGCTGATATGCTGTGTACACCTGCAGCTCCATTCTCGGGTAGGCAGGGACAGGAGGATCGTTACGGTTTGTTGTCCAGTCAACAGTGAGCTATGGGTTCAGTGAGAGACCCTGTCTCAAAAAAACAAAGTAGAGAGAAATAGAGGAAAATATTTGACATTAGCTTCTGTCCTGTGAAAACACCCCCCCCACACACACACACACACACACACCACACGGCTGGGGGAAACAAACAAAATAGGATGTTTTGGCAATTAAGTGTTTGGTGGTACTGTTCACCCTTTTGCTGTGTTCCTGTACATCTACCTCTGTTAGCCATCAACTGTTAGCCAAGCAGTGGCACAGGCCTCTGTGTTGCTTTAGGTCTTAGATTCGGAGCAGGACCCCGCAGAACATGTTCCTGAGGTGGAGGAGGACCTGGATCTTCTGTATGACACACTGGATGTGGAGAATCCCAGTGACAGTGGCCCTGACATGGACGATGATGACAGTGTCCTTAGCACCCCCAAGCCCAAGCTCAGGTAAGTCGCACCAGGTGGAGACTGTCACTTCCGATATGTCTGCATCTGCACAGAAGGAACTCCGAACATCCTGCAGCACCTAAAAGGGCTGCTTTGGGTTGCTCTGTGATGGTGACCTGTGTTTAACCCTGTGGCACTGTGTGCTTGGAAGGTTCTCACAGGGTAAACCAGGGATATCCTGAGAGGAGGCAGCAGGGGCTGAGTTCAGGGTTATAGTGGGTGACAGAGCCAGCTGGCTTTCACTGACAGCCAGAAGAAAACGGTGCCTTTGTAGAAAGGCAGGTGTAGGAGAGCATACCTATTCCTGACCCATTGGAACTAGGTCTGGAATCTTTTCACTGGGTAGAGTATTTCTCAGGGTGAGTGGTAAACCATGGGAACAGATCAGAGTTTACACGTCTATCGGGAACTAGAAGTAGGCAGAACCATTTGGAGATGGGGAAAGGGCTTGAGCTGGAAGGTTCTCTGTGAGGCCAGAGCTTGGTCCCTGAGGCAGGCTGCAGAGGAATGAGGGCCCCCAGGGTGCCCTTACTGCCAACAGCCTGAGGTATACTGGAAACTGGGCTCTACTGTACAGGCAGCAGAGGGGAGACCCAGCTAGCGCCCCTCATTGGTTCAGCTGGGAGGACAGCTGGCCAAGCGTGGCCTAGGGTAGAAAGAGAAAAAGGAAAGCAGGTGGTTCCACACACATGTACTGTAGGTGTGTGGGGTTTGGGAGGCTTAGTCCTCAGAACAGGGAGCACATAGACTTCGGTCTTGGTGTAGCTACTGAGGACAGGGAGGCTCAGGATGTTCCAGAAAGTTATAGACCCTTCATTTTGAAGTTTTTAACCTGGACAATACAAAGAAGCACATGCAAGAAACTTGGGTTTCCTGTATCTTGTATCTTGAAATGAATTAACCCTAACTCTTAGTGTTGCTAACAGTTAATTTATTTCTGCTGGGATTCATTTCTCATGCCTTTCTGTAATCTCATTATTTAGGAAACTTAAATAATTGAGTTTAAGGGCAGCTTGAGCTCTCTAATAAGACATTGTTTCAAAAATAAATAAATAAATTCCAACATCTAGTATGTTTCCACTTCTATGGTGCCATCCTCAGGCCTCTGTTTCTTTTTCTATGTATATGGTGCTGGGCTCAGGCCAGGGTTTTAGAAGCCACTGTTCTGCGGGATGTCCTCTGGGTCAGGGAAGCCGCTGTTCTTGTGCTCCTCCACGTCGGTCCTCCTGGCTCAGCACTAGTCCTTGCCTCATGCCTTTTATTTCAAGCTTGAGTGTGTTCTCTGCTGTCGTGTGACCTCTGCTGGGGTCACATTGGATCCACCCAGAGTTCACATCCTCCCCATCATGAACCCCATGACATTAACTATGGTGGCATAGTCCCTGGCCTGCGACTACTGCTGCCTGTAGTTCTGGGGTGAAGTGTGATCACTGTGGTGCCATGATCCTGGGTGTCACACACAGGAGACATCCTGCATGTCTAGGTCTCTACGAGCCTTATCACCCACATGGACGTGCTGATATCCTGCCATCTATTTTCACTTAAATTCCTTAACATCTCTTGGTTTTATACTTTGCCCATCTCCTTTTTCTTCACTCATACTTAATCTGCTAAAGACAGATACATTGATCCAGGTTGATCTGATTGTCAGGAATTGGCCTAGCTGATCTAGAGTCGTGACTATTCTCATTAGTCTGAAGTGACTTTGTCAGGGTTGGTTAGAAGTAACTAGTTGATGTCAAATCATCTGTGTTGGTCTAGAATAGTCTGAATGTATCTAGAATGTGTTAGTTGTTCTGGGCCTTCCCATGATGCCCTTGTGCTGCTGAGACTGTTCTGATTTCTGAAGTCTGCCTGTAGAGCTCGGGTTCTCAACATGGGTGTCTTAGTTAGGGTTTTATTGCTGTGAAGAGACATCACGACCACAGCAACTCTTGTAAAAGGAAACCATTTAGTTGGGGCTGGTTTATAGTTTCAGAGGTTTAGTCCATTATTATCATGGCAGGAAGCATGGCAGCATGCAGGCGGACAAGGTGCTAGAGAAGGTGCTGAGAGTTGTACATGTTGATCTGTAGGCACCAGAAGGGCACAACTGTGTGCCACATTGGCATAGCTTGTGCATAGGGGAACTCAAAGCCTGTCCCCACAGACACACACTTCCTCCAACAATGCCACACCTACCTACTCCCACAAGGCCACACCTAATAGTGCCACTCCCTATGGGCCATGCACTCAAACTCCTGAATATGTGGGAGCCATTCCTATTCAAACCGCCACAAGGGGCAATCCCATTAAGAGCACTGAGGCATCCAGCGCTGATACCCAGTGTCCTTGTGTTGTTGGCAGCCCCACCTTTGGGGAATGCCATAAGCAGAAGTGGTTCTCTCTTTTTTTTTTTTTTGAAAATTGCATTTTTCACAGGGCGCAGCATGCATGTGCCACAGTGTGAGGACGGAGGTCAGAGGACAGATTGCTAGGGTTACTTCTCCACTTTCCACCATTTGGGTCCCAAGGATTAAACTCAAGTCTTAGGGTTTAGCTGCAGGAGTCACCTCACAAGCCCTGGAAACACATGGCTTCTTGCTGCAGACTTTATAGCCACTGCAGGATCTGCACCCACCTGCAGTTCAGTCACTCCAGAATCCCACCATCGGATAAGGTTCCTTCAGGAATGGATGTACAGTCACACAGTTCTTCCACAGTGCATTTCTTTGGATGTAGCTCTGTCTGTGAGCTGTTGAGTTCCATGCTGCTTGCCCTTCTGTATGCAGGGGGTTGAACCTCATTTTCAGTGTATAGGCGATCTTGGGAAATAATATCTACTCCTTCATTCTTCCAGGCCATACTTCGAAGGCCTGTCTCACTCTAGCTCACAGACGGAGATAGGGAGCATCCACAGTGCTCGGAGCCACAGGGAGCCTCCGAGCCCGGTAAGCATGGCCATTCTGTGCAGTGGTGAGACCCTTGGACCATGCTGGGTGTTCTCATCCTTCTTGGCCCTGTGAGTCCTGGCTGCCTTTCCAGCATGTACCTACCTGGGCAGGGATCGACCCAGGAGCAGGAGACTCACCAGGAACCCTGAGCTCACAGCCTGGGAATTCCCAGCTAGGCCATCCGCATTCTACAGCACAGCCCAACTTCTGTCTCATCACCCCCAGGCGGATGTACCCGAGAAGACGAGATCCCTGGGAGGCAAGCAGCCAAGTGACAGCGTCTCTGACACAGTGGCCCTTGTAAGCAGGCGTGGGGTGTGTCCACCTGTCCATGTGCAGCAGACCTCAAATGTACAGTGAACTCCACAGGGAGGGCTTTGCGTTCGTTCCTACACCTTGAAAACGTGTGTACCATCCTCAGGGGCAACCAGGCTGCCTGGTGATCAGGGCGCCCTTGGTTTGCCCTCCGTGGATAATGTCCGGGTAGCTCAGATGGATGACTGCATCCCTAACCTTGCTATCAGACCTAGGCCCTCAAGTCTCTCGGATAAGGTGCGGGGTGATTTCCAGCAGGTTAGTGCTGGTCTCTTAGAGCTGTCTGTAGGAGAGGACTACCTCTCCTCTTACCTCCACGGGCAGCATTTGATTGTGACTCACGCAGGATCTATGTCAGAGGAAACCCAGAGCCTTCTCCCAAGCCAGGGGCACGTAGACAGGAGAGGCATAGTAAATGTTTCTGCAGTTGGTGCATATGGCTTCTTCTTACACCATCAGAGTACGCCAGTCCCCCGCGAACCATCAGGGCAAGCTGAGGATAGTCCAGAGTCTGAGACCTCTACCTTGGATGTGTTCACGGAGAAGCTGCCGCCCAGTGGAAGAATCACCAAGACTGAGTCACTTGTCATCCCCTCCACCAGGTGTGGCCTTGTGCTGAGAAGGGTTGTGGGAAACCAGCTATTTGGGCCAACTCCAGAAAGTGCAGGTGGGACCCGGATCCAGTCTGTCACTAGCAGCTACCTCTGGCCCTCTGCTGGCCTACAACCCTAAGAGGTGCCCAAGAGGTGCCACCTACTCATGCTGCTGAGGGCTCAGGGTGCTGGGGAGAGTGTAGTGTCACATCGAGGGACCTGCCAGGTAGGGATAGCAGCAGCAGTGTGGGGCAGCACAGCGTGCAGCCTACAGTGAACATCTAGCCTGCCACCCCAGCTGCTCTCCTCTGCCTTTCCTGGTCTCTAGCAGGTCAGAGTCAAAGCCAGCCGGCCGCCGGGGCCGGAGCACATCCCTGAAGGAGCGACAGCCAGCTCGACCGCAGAATGAGCGAGCCAACAGCCTAGACAACGAGCGCTGTCCAGACACAAGGAGCCAGCTGCAGGTTAGGCTGGGGTCTGGGGGAGGATGCTACCCAGAGAGAGCAGAAAGAAGCCTAGGAGCCCTGAGGACTGGGCAAACTTGGAGGGCCTGCTATAAAAGTCCCTGCAGACAAGAAGACAGCCATAGGTCCTCTTGTCAGGGAACCTATTGACCCTGGGGCTAGTTCTTGCCACCCTGTGACTCTTCCTGGATGTAGAGCCACCCATCATGTGGACACTCTATGCCTAGGCACTTCCTTACTTGCTCTCAGCCTCCATGCCTGCTTGGGGTATGGAGTGTTGAGGCCCAGGGCTGGGGGTTGAAAGGCATGGGTGCTGTGTCTCCTTGTGTGGACACCTCAGTGTCTCTAGATTCCCAGGAAAACTGTGTATGACCAACTGAATCACATCCTCATCTCTGATGACCAACTCCCTGAGAATATCATTCTCGTCAACACCTCTGACTGGCAGGGACAGGTAAGGGGTACAGCCATGTACCCTGACATCTCCTGGGGAACTGAGTGCTCATAAGGCCTGAGGGACACCAGTCATGCCGGGGGTGGAGGGGTGGTGACCATCAGAGCTGCCTGGATATTTGTGGACCCTGTGGGACCTGTGATAAGAGTAGATGGGGACTAGCAGGCACCACACCAAGGTCATTGTCAGCTTGTCCCTTTCTAGTTCCTCTCAGATGTCCTGCAGAAGCACACACTTCCTGTGGTGTGCACATGCTCCGCTGCTGATGTGCAGGCCGCCTTCAGCACCATTGTCTCTCGGATACAGCGATAGTGAGTCTGCTGTTCCCTCCTTACCTGGGCTCCACCCTTTGCCCTTCCTGCCTCACATCCCAGCCTTGCCTGCCACTTAAAGGCGGGGAAAACTGACCCTGAGCATCGTGGAGGGTTCCAGATATGCTGCCCATAGACCTCCACAGCTTTACTCTGATTTCCAGTAGGAATCACTCGGCGTGGTGAGGGCAAGAAGCAGCCTATGGTAGTCTGCCTCCACTTGCGGTGGTCCCAGCAGAGATCTTGAGCACAGCCTTCTGGCCCAGGCCTATCCAGGGCCCCCATATTTAGAATTCTTGTTGGTAGAGACCCTGGGTTTGGTAGCTCTTGGGATTGTGTGGCAAGAACAGCTGCATCTTAGGGGCCTCAGCTTCCCAGACCTCAGCAGGGTGATCCTGGGCCACAGACAGTGAGGCATCTGTCTTCTCTGCCCCACCCTCTTGGGACCGCAGCTGCAACTGCAATTCTCAGCCACCGACCCCTGTGAAGATCGCTGTGGCAGGAGCACAGCATTACCTCAGCGCCATCCTGCGGCTTTTCGTGGAGCAGCTGTCTCACAAGACGCCTGACTGGCTCGGCTACATGCGCTTCCTCATCATCCCACTGGGTGAGGGGCCTCAGGCTACTGGCACCTGTGACTAAACCTGGGAGACCTCAGAGATAGGGGCACAGCCCGGTGAGGGTAGAGGTGCCAATATGACACGCTTCTGTTATTTTCACTATTTTGGAAAGTCATGTGTGCCAGACATAGTATCATACCTGTCACCCTAGCACTTGGAAGCTAAGGATGAAAAGTTTCAGGCCAGCCAGTAACTAGACTGTATTGTAAGACTTCTTCTTTTTTTTAATTAAATTTTTATTTTTTATATGAATTACAGTTTATTCATTTTGTATCCCAGCTGTAGTCCCGCTCCCTCATTCCCTCCCAATCCCATCCTCCCTCCCTCATCTCCTCCCATGCCCCTCTCCAAGTCCACTGATAGGGGAGATCTTCCTTCCCTTCCATCTTGACCCTATCTTATCAGATCTCGTCAGAACTGGCTGCATTGTCCTCCTCTATGGCCTGGCAAGACTGCTCCCACCTCAGGGATGGGGGTGGTCAAAGAGTTCATATAAGAGACAGTCCTTGTTCCCCTTATTAAGGAACCCACTTGGATACTGAGCTACCATGGGCTACATCTGAGCAGGGGTTCTAGGTTATATCCATGAAGGGTCCTTGGTTAGAGTATCAGCCTCAGAAAAGACCCCTGTGGCCAGATATTTTGGTTCTGTTGCTCTCCTTGTGGTGCTCCTATCTTCTCCAGGTCTTACCATCTTTCCCTTCTTTCATATGATTCTCTGCGCTCTGGCCAAAGTTTTAGCTATGAGTCTCAGCATCTGCTTTGATATACTACTGGGTAGAGTCTTTCAGAGGCTTTTGTGGTAGGCTCCTGTCCTGTTTCCTGTTTTCTTCTTCATCCAATGTCCGTCCTGTTTGTCTTTCTGTAAGACCTCTTCTTACTGTCACATTCTTTTCTTACCTTTGATAAATGTCCTAATCATGTAGAATGTGTTAGAGAGCAAACTAGGCTCCAGGATTGTCCTTGCCCCCCACCAGATCACCCCACATGAGCTTTGGTTTCTGTCACCAAAAATTCAAAGCAGTCTTTATAGGTTGTCATGGTCCCGTGGATTTGAACTCCAGGAGCCATTTGGCTTTCGTAGTTCCTTAAAGTGTACAACACACCTGTTCAGGCTTCATTTGTTTGCCATTAGTGAAGGCAGTACCTCCCCTGGGGCCCATGTCTTATCACCTTTGTTGGTCTTCCTGCCTTCACCTGAGCTTTCTTTCATCTCATTTGCCTTCCCTGGTGGAGCAATAGGAAGTGGGGACACTGTCATAGCTCCTCCTGCAGGCCTCTGCCAGCCCACTGCGAGTGGTTCAGGACAGGAGGGTGGTATGGGGTTGGGCAACTCCGCATGCTCATGGAATTCCTTGGGTCCCAGGCTCCCACCCTGTGGCCAGGTACCTGGGCTCCGTGGACTACCGCTACAACAACTTCTTCCAGGATCTGGCCTGGAGAGACCTGTTCAACAAGCTGGAAGCCCAGAGCAGTGGTGAGGCCTGTGCTGGGGCACGGGGTTTCCCATGCATCTATAGCCCCTTGCGTTGGAGAAAGGGGTCCCTTCCACTGGAGACTCCATCTCTTACACTTGATTGTGGGGTGGGAGGGGAGGTTCTGGGTCTTCCCTCACCCAGCCTGAGTTTTTAGCCTGTGGGGTATGGGGCTATTGGAAAGGAGTGGGCACAGGGCTCCAGAACAGGCCTTCAGGATTTGAGAAGGAGAAAAGGAACCCTGCCATCCTCACCTGGGACCATTGTGGATGGGCACTTGAGCCAGAGGCTGCTGGCAGAGAGAAGAGATAGAGAAAAGCCAGAACATAGTGCCTAGGACACAGCCCAGGACCCAGCAGAACCTGCCCAGGCGCCATGCTGACCCTCTGCCACCTCTGCCTTGTGCAGTGCAGGACACACCAGACATCGTGTCACGCATCACGCAGTACATCTCAGGAGCCAACTGTGCTCACCAGCTGCCCATCGCAGAGGCCATGCTGACCTACAAGCAGAAGAGGTAACATGGAGGGCCAGGGCTGGGGCCCCTGGAGGAGGACCTGGCCCCTTGTAGGCTATGGGATAGACTCTTCAAGAGGCCAGGATGAAAAAGCTGAGTGTGGCGTGAGCCTGTGATGAAGCCATGTCAGATTAGAACCCCAGGTTGGGTTTTCAGAACCTTTGTTTTTGTGCATGTTAACATTCTACGTGATGTAGTACAGGGCACTTGGCTCCTGTAGTCCTTACATACCTGGTCATGTTCCTTTCACATGGCTCCTTACCCACATGTCCCCTGACCCTGGCTTTGGCCTCAGGGTGAACAGTTAGTTCATGATCCCATCCACCCAGAGGTAGGCAGTGGTCAGAAAGTCTGTGTGAGATTGGACAGAGTGGATCTGGGTCTGGGCCTGGGCCTAGATCCTTCCTCTTCAACTTAGGGAACTCAACATATCTGTCTTGGCTCAGACCTCTGCACATTCTAGCCTACATGCAGTCAAGGAGAGTTAAAAGCACAGAGCCTAAGGCAGCCTCCTCCTTGGTGTCCAAGGTGGGCCCAGCACCCTGCTCAGGAGATACATAGACCCTTCAGCCAAGGACAACAAAGTTGAGAGTTTCTTTAAGTTATACATGCCACACACCGCCTTCCCTAGACCAAAAGATATTTGAGTTGAAGGCTGATCAGCTGTGGCAGGTAGGCAGAGGCCAGACTTGCTACCTGACTGCCTGGTGCTCAGGGGCAGATCCACCACATAGACCCTCCAGGAACCCTCAGCCTGACCACCAGGAGCCATTCTGCTCCTTCTTCTGTGTGGACGACTTGTTGCTGTTCCTGAGTGTCCTAACATGTGTGTTTTCTCTCTTGGTGGCTTTCCAAAAAAGGAAAAAGCACTTTCACTTTGACTTTACCCTGAGGTACAGCTCTCCGGTCTATCCCCTCTCTGTTCCCAGGCTGGTCTTTAGGGCTTGTTTAGCAGGGTCCTTGCCCAAGTGCCTCTCCTCATGCCTGGGGCAGCATCCCTGTTCCTGGAATGGCAGCTATGAACACTTTCTTAGGAGACTTGGCAGATGAGCCCTGTGTCTACAGAGCTAACCTCAGTTTGTGCTTCTAAAGCCTCTTGTTAAACTAAGCCTGTGCTGAGCACTGGTGCTGGCCTTGCTCCCAGCACCTAACACTAGCAATAATCTGGCCACACACAGCCTCAGATGGGCGGGACCACCAGTCCTGGTCCTGTAGGTAAGAGTGTGGAGGTGGGAGGTGAAGGAGCTGGCACAGTGTGGCAGGTGCCCTTGGCACTTTCTGCACTATAGAATCAGCTCCCGGGGCCAACAGAGGCACAGAGAGGAGATTGTAATATCTTCTCTAATTTCCTTGGGGAGCCAGGCTTGTGAGGACCCTGAATAGGAATAAATTGTTTTTCTTCCGTGGGAAGGCTTCACTTTCTGAAAACTTGAGCTACTCTCAGGTACCCTCAGAGCTATCCTTTGCAATGCGGAGAGTCCTGCCCCACTGTCTGCCACACTTGCCGCAAAGTGTCTGCCCAAGACAGAGTCCAGGATCCTCATTGCTGGTAGTGCTACTCATTATCTTAACAGCTGGACACACAGGCGATCCTTGAGTACCAGTTTGTCCTGCTAAACAAGCCCCTGAGTTAGAGAAAGACCAGCCTTCATACCTCTCTCCTGTCTTGAGGCTTGGCCTGTGCCACCGGCTGTGACAGGAGGAGCCTGCAGCATGCTCTCCTGTGCTGTACTGATACCTGGGAAAATCAGGCTTGAGGAGACGCTGTCCCCCATAACTCCTCCTGCCTGTGGTACAGTAGTGACACCGGCACCAGGTGGGCACAGGTGCCTGCAAGGAGCCAGCGAAGACCCAGGCTTGCCTGGCCTTCCCTTGAGAGCTCTGCCAGGAGGTACCTGCTCCAGCTTGCCTCTGACCTGAAGCTGGGAATGGAGCTTGTCCTCTGGTGGTAGCCAAGCCCTCAGGTCATTCTGGGACAGCACAAGCTCTGGGCTGCTGTTCTGGTGTCTGAGGGTGGCATGGGTCCTCAGGCCTAGGCTCTGTGTCTGGTATCATGGCAGGTCTTGGGAACAGGTCAAGGGCACGCACAGTTCTTTGACTGCCAAACCTCTTAACTTCCATGAGTACCTGTGCGGTAGGCCCTGGTTGCCTCGGCATCCAGGCTCTTGGTTGGCCAGCTAGTGTCACTGCTGTTGCACCCATGCTGGTGCTATCTGCATGGCCCAGAATGCAATGTGGCACTGGTGTCACAGTTACTGTAACTATGCTGGTTCTGTCTGCATGGCCCCAGATACAGCTTGGCTTTGAGTAGCTTCTCCATGTTGCAGTGTCTCCTATGTCTTGTCACACATGGCTTGTCAGCCCCGCTCGGTTCTCAAGTGTCTTAGAGTGGACTACAGATAAGAAGCTGCTCTGCCATGGTCCTAAAGGGCCCTACAGACTTTGTGTGGCTCAGTTGGTTAGAGCCCTCCCTTGGGAACCACTGTGCTTGCCTGCTTTCTAAAACCTTCTGGGCCTGAAGTGTTGCCTAAAGTGGACAGGCAAGGGGTAGGGCAGATTGGGGCCAGGAGTCAAATCATTTGGAATGGACAAGGGAGAACAGATTTCTCTTCAAAACTGCCCTCTTTTGAAAGGAAAGGGAGACTAGGAATTTAGCCATCTCCAGTAGCCTAGCATAGTCCAAGACATCTGCCAGGTCTTTAGGTGTGGGGAGGACAGACAGAGACCTCCTTCACTGCATAGGCCACTGGTCTCTTGTGGATGCACTGTGAGTGGGAGCACTGGGAACAATGTTCTGCTCCACCAGGAAGATGGGCTGCCAATCCTGAAAGCTCATGCCCAGCACAGGCAAGCGGCTAGCCACACCCCTCCCAAGTGTTGTTTCCCACAAAAGCATCTCGCCGAAAATTGTTAGGAGTACTTGTTGCACTCAAACACTTAAAGGACACCCTAAGCCTAGATGCAGGGAGAAGCCCTGGGGCACCCCCAGGCCTAGATGGAGAGAGATCTGTCTCACCTCTCCATCTCAGTGCTTGACCTGACGTACATACTCACCCCTGCGACAGATGCACTGGCGTCTGGCACCAGTATGAGGAAACGAGACAGGAGAGTCCCAAGAACCATGCAGAAACAACTCCAGCTGATAACCTGCTCTTCAGACCAGAAGCCACTGGGGAAGGGCAGGAAGGAAGGGTGCGGAGGAAACAGGTAGAACCAGCCCACCACCAGAGCCAGTCCTGCCAAGAGATGCAAGACACACTGACTGCTGATGGAGCCATGTGCCTCAGGCTGAGGTTATACCTTGTGGGAGACTGGGCCACTAGGTACCAGATTGGTTGTCGAGGAGCCTCCTCAGAGATGAGCCACATGGCTAGACCTGGAAGGAGGAAGACAAATGGTTTTTCATCTCTGCTCCTGATCTCAGACCCTGGGCATCTTCATGGTGGATAGGCCATGAGTAGCATTCCAGGACAAGCTACTGTTTTGTCAAATGCTTTACAGAGTCAAGTCCAGACAATACCTCATCTGGTCACTAATCTTGGTCTCTACTGAAGCTTGTCCCAGGAACTCTGCTCAGGCCTTGGTCTATAGATGTTACTGTTGGAACCTAGCATTTATACCCAGCACTTTAGCCAAAGCGGTAGTCTCTATTGATGGCACTGACTCCACCAGATATGGAGCAAGAAACCTTCATGCTCGGGTGTTGGGAAGGCCAACCCCAGTTACTGGAGAAGGCCCAGTTCTGGATTCCAGGGGACATGCACGTGGAACAGCTTAGGCCTGGAAGCTGGCAGATGGCCTTTCTATAGTGACAAAGAGTACCTATGGGAAGGTGATGTGGCTTAGTGACAGGGTGGGTTAGGGATGAGGAGGCTGGGTCCCTGGGCTGGAAGACAGCTGGGGTTGGGATGCTCCAAGAGGGAGTCTTAACAGTCTGTTTTTTGCTCCCAGCCCCGATGAAGAATCCTCTCAGAGGTTCATTCCCTTTGTTGGGGTGAGTATCGCCAGCTTTATTCACTGAGATCATGTACCTGATAAATTGCTGTCACAAGAGAGTGCTTTTATATTACCTTACACGTACCAGAGCCTTCCTTACCCTATGAGCCAACCAAAGACTGCCTAATTCCTTCTCATCGATCCCCCTTGCTTCCTTCCTGCATTTTTCTGTTTGGGAGATTTTTATTCCCATAGTGAACACATGGAAGTGTAAGCCCCTTTTCTATGGAGTTGTGTCAGGCCATCAGAGCTAGCTCAGCACTCAGGAGAAGAGGCTCAGCTGTGTCTACTACAAGACAAGGATGAGCCGCCTGGCAGGTTTGCTCAGTCAGGCCTGTACCTCCTGGCATAGGCTAAATGAAACGGATTATGGAGGTTTCAGTTTCCCCTCTGCCCAGATTGAAGGTAAGGCTCACTCTCAGTCAGTCTCATTTTCACAGCCTTTCCATCTCTAGCAGAGGTGTCCTGCTGTGAGGCCTCTAAAGCGGCATGACACTTGATCTCCAAGGCCATGACAACATTTCTATAGCATCCTATTCGGGGCCCTTTCTGTAGTGATAAAAGTGCCCTATGGCCGCCTGACATGGCTAAGACTGAATTTGGCGTTGCAATTCGCGCCATGTTGGCATAGCTGCTGTGGCTAGAGGCTACCATGCTGGACAGTTCAAGCTTGAGGCACTTTCCCTATTGGCCCATACTTACTATGAAATAGCTCCTGTTTCTGCGACAGTATTGCTCATGCCAGCATCCTCATCTGATGGATGTCTAGGACTTGCCAGTCACATGCACAACAGGTTTGCCACTTCCAAGAGCGGGGCCCTACCCCATAGATGGGAGGATGCTGGGATCTGTTTCCTCATCTGTGGGCCCAAAAGCTGGGCAGCAACAGGAACATAGGCACCGACCCCGAGATTAGCTTCAAGGTGGGTGCAATTCAGCCTCCCCACCTGCCTCTAGCCAGCATCTGTTACTTCACAGGTTGTGAAGGTTGGACTTGTGGAACCGTCTTCAGCCACATCAGGTAACCTCGTCCCTCTCTGAGGACTGTCCATGTGGCTCTCTGGGTAGGTGGTCCCTCTGGTCTCAAGGATCAGCAAGTTTCTGTTGATTCGTCTATACTCACAAAGCCTCAGATAAGGCAAACTGGGCAGTTCTCCCAGACAAGAAAGAGAATATCCTGTTCCCCACAAATGCTACTCTGCCTACCCTACTTGCCCTGAGAGCTGCCTCTCCAGTCTAGGCTCCAGCCAGCTGTGGGGCCAGACTAGAAGGCTGTCTGACCACTGGTTGTGCCTCCTCTCCAAAGGAGACTCGGACGACGCAGCCCCCTCAGGGTCCAGTGTACTCTCTTCTACCCCACCGTCTGTGTCTACATCTCCTGCGGCCAAGGAGGCTTCGCCTACCCCACCCTCCTCCCCTTCAGTGAGTGGAGGCCTGTCCTCCCCCAGGTAAACAGCATGGCTCTCGTTTTATCTGTTCTTAGGTGACATCCACCCTCCACGTTACCCATCTTATCAGGGCAGTGTGGACAGGTGCTGCTGAAGGGCTGGTGGAGGTCCTACGAGGGATGCTTGGGACTATATGCAGTTGCCATAGAGCAGGGTGGGAGATAGAGCTGTCTTCAGTGAATACTCCTAGGGACAGGAACTCTGGACTCATTAAGCCTGAAAGCAGCTTAACAGAGTGGGCTATTAAAAGTGGAGGTGAGGGAGGAGGTGCAAGAGACAGCTCTTCAGGCCCCACACAAGTGAGCTAAGTCCTGCCGCACCAGCTGGGCCTTGAACAGAATGCAGACAACACAGCTGAACTGGAGAGTTTGAGTCTGTGATGTCACCTGCTCTCATGAGTCATTACACCTCTGATTAAGTCACTCTCCTAGGTCAGGAAAGTAGGTGGGCAGGGTGCCTGGACATGGCCGTGGGTACTAACAGAATCCCAGTAGACAAGTGGGCAGTCAGCTCTGCAGAGCTTCTCACTGTCCACTGGCAGTTAGGGCAGGTGCTAGCCACACCTCCTTGCCTTCTACGGCGCAGTAACATGAGGGTGAGCACTTCCCTCTGCCTTTCACAGCCAGGGCGTCGGCGCTGAGCTGATGGGGCTGCAGGTGGACTACTGGACAGCAGCACAGCCTGCGGACAGGAAGAGAGATGCCGAGAAGAAGGACCTGCCCACCACCAAAAACACGCTCAAGTGCACTTTCCGGTCCCTCCAGGTCAGCCGGCTGCCCAGCAGTGGCGAGGCTGCAGCCACACCCACCATGTCCATGACTGTGGTCACCAAGGAGAAGAACAAGAAGGGTGAGGTCTGGGTGTGCTGAGTAGGGCTGGACACTGGGAGAGGGGCCTCTGTGGTGACTGTTGGCATTGGGGACGTCATTCCCCACCCCCTAGCAAGTTCCCAGTAAATTCGTGATCATGAGCCTACAGCTCATGAGGAGTTGGCAGTCAGATACACTTTGACAGCTGTGGCCCCTGAGCTGTAGGACATTGAGGTTCTGGGCAGCTTCTGGCTTCAGGTGGAATAACAGGCAGGAGGGTGCTGTATGAGGTCACAGCAGGAGGCTGGATCCCAGGTGAGCAGTGCCAGCTATGTCCTCTTGGCTGCTGTTGTCCCATCCTGCCTGGTGCTGGGGCTCTGGCCAGCCTGGCCCTGGAGGAGCAGTGGATCAACAGCAGAGTTCTTCTCTTCCCAGTGATGTTTTTGCCCAAGAAAACAAAGGACAAGGATGTGGAATCCAAAAGCCAGTGCATTGAAGGCATCAGCCGGCTGATCTGCACAGCTAAGCACCAACAGAACATGCTTCGGGGTGAGCATAGGCCAAGGGGCTGCTCCATAGGGTCCCCGGGGAGTCATTCCATGACCAGATCTGTTTGGATCTGCCTGTAATATGTGAATGCAGAACAAAACAGATGGTGCATGGGAACCAGTTGTTTTGCTGTAAAAGGCATATTTACAGATTCACACTTGGAGCACATTTTGATAAGGTATTTGCATGCATCTAACAGCCTTTCAAGTTCAAGTAATTTTTCAACCTTTTTTTGTGTTTATTAATGGAGATTTGGGAGGAGATCGCTAGAGATTGAACCTAGGGTCCCATGCATGCGAAGCAGATGCTCTGTCATTGAGCTGTGTTTCAGCTCTTCCTTCGGTGTGAGACTGGTGTTATACCAACCTCTTATAGAGGCTGCTCTTTGGTTGTCTTCCTAACGCTACCTCTGGAAGTGCAGCTATTTTAAGTAGGAGCCCTCGAGGCAGATGTGGCATAAATGAGCTGTGCCTGGCTGAAGTATGGCTCAGATTGCCCTTGCCTCTAGTCCCTTGGGAGGTGGACTCACCATGGCACTAAGTCCTGGGAGGGCAGGTGGCAGGAAGGGCCCATTAAGCAGGGCTTCCCCAGCTTCAGGATTGTCCTGCTTCCTGGCAGTGGCCCACCATCTCAGGTGGCTGCCTTGCCAGGCAGGCAGATGGTCAGGTGGCCCTCTCCCACAGTCCTCATCGACGGCGTGGAGTGCAGCGATGTCAAGTTCTTCCAGCTGGCCGCCCAGTGGTCTTCCCACGTGAAGCACTTCCCTATCTGCATCTTTGGACACTCCAAGGCCACCTTCTAGCCCCACCCACGGAATGGCTGTCACAGGACAGTGGAGGGGCCTATGTCCTGCTCTTTGTCAGCCATGGATGGAGGGACAGCTGTGTTTCTGTTAACACGTGGTTACTACAGAGACAGACTTTTAAAAACACAAAGAAACAGTCTTAAGTATGAATGTGCTCTTAGCCCAGAAAATAAGGGGACACTAGCCTCCTGTGGGCCACTGAGTAACTTTGCTCTGCTTATTAACCAGAATATGTGGGCTGGTGGAAAGGCTGATAAGAAGGGAGGTGAACTCTGGGCTCATGAAATCCCAGAACCACAAGCAAGAAGTGTTCTTACCTTTGTGTCCTGTCCTTTCCTGAGGTCAGGATTCTGCTTCCTGAGGGAGTAGGGAGCAGGGTACAAGCTTTGGAGTTTAGTGGCCAAAAGCTGAGGGTCAAGGGCATGTTGGTCTCCTAGCATGGGATGTCGGCCCTTGGTACCCCGTGTGTGGTTCCCAATAAACTCCAGCCGCATGGCGGAGGTTTTATCGTAGCCGATCATTCTGATGCTCTCAAATACATTTGGAGACATAACTGCCAAGCAGATGTTGGTCTTGTAAAGTACCCTTGGGCGGGGCAGAGCCAGCAGGAGCTGCTTACCCAACCCTACCCCTCTGAATCCCACTCCAGAGGCACCAATAGGCTTCTTCAGGTCCTGCAGCTTAGATCAGGTGGCCCTTTCGAATTTCCCAGAGTCTGTCCTGGAAGTGGGAGACACTGCTGGGTCTGTCTGAGACCTGTTCTACCATGCCCTTTCACCTCTATTCTGCTTGCTGGGCTGTCCAGGATTGGCCATGTGGGGTCTGGGTTGAGAACTGGAGAAGGGCAACTAGAGTGTGTGTGTGGGGGGGTGCGTGTGTGTGTGTGTGTGTGTGTGTGTGTGTGTGTGTGTGTGTGCGCGCGTGCCGCCATTCTTGTCGGCAGCTCCATCCACCACCACCTTCCCACCCAGCAGGAGATGGGTGCTGGCCTGTAGTGAGGGTCATCCTGACTGTACATGTATCATCAGACTCTGGAGGAGGTCACTGCCTCAGTTGTAATTTCCTCAAGAATCTTTTCTCTCTGGGCTGGCTAATTGAAAGAGTGCCTGCCTGCCTGCTTAGAAGCTGTGGCACTCTCAGAGATCCTGGTGGTCCATTTGGGAGCTCTAAGTTTGGTGTCTTGACCTTGAGACCTTCCTAAGAGCATGCTCAGAAAATTGCCAAGAGCAGAGAAGGCTAAGTTTGAGGACTCCTCACCTTTCATAGGGTGAAAGATGGCCCATTTTTTATTTACTTGCCCTGCCCTGGCTTGCTGAGCAGGGTCTGTTTGTCCAGGGTGAGGGCCCTGCACTGCTGCTGGGGCCTGGCTGGGCCCTAGATCCCTGGGTAGAGGGCACGGTGGCAGTGGAGCCCCTGGTGAGATATGCTCTGAAAAGAGCCTGTTAACAAGTCTGGCTGCTGTGCTTCTTGGAGCTTAAGAGCCTGATTCACCTGCCCCTTGAGTTTCTTCCCAAAGGTCAACCTTTGTAGGAAAGATCTGGCTGAGATTTCTAGCCTTGAGGCCACAGGGAGTGTAGGCTCCTGCCTGAGGGTAGCTCCTTTCCAGGAGAACTCTTCACCTGTGCATGCTTCCTTGATTAGTTCCAGAGGTCTGCCTTCACCTACACAAGAGGAGGGCGTGAGCAGAGCTTTTCTCCAGCAGCTGGTCTAAGGTAGAGTTGGGAGGCCTAGCACATGAGCACCATAGCAGTGCAAGGTGTAGACCTAGACAGCAGTCATCCTCTGTGCCTCAGTTCCCCCACTGGTTAAAGAGATGGTCCATTTTCCTTGCCTACCTCATGGAGCTGTAATGAGGATTCATGGAGAAGCACTTTGACCCTTTGAAGGATGACTAGACACCAAAGCGCCCCCACCCCCCACAGGCAGTACAGTGGTGAGGACAGCAGGGTGTGTGTGTGTGTGTGTGTGTGTGTGTGTGTGTGTGTGTGTGCGCGCGTGTGTGTGTGCGCATCTGACAGGCCTTAGCTCTGAGGCATGGCCCTCAGAGCCTGCCAGTCTTAAAGGTCACTGTCAGACAATACCAGGTTCCTCTTAGGCCTGGCCATACAGTCTGTGTGGATGGATAGGTTCCACTCATTCCTGTCCGTTGGGGACCCTTCCTCTACCTTAAAGGTAGACCCTGCCACCACCCTGAGTATGTAGCAGCTCAGTATCAGTACCAGAGCTGAGGGAGGGGGGATGGCCTTCGGCACCCATGCAATGGCTTGCCCTAGCCTAATCCTGCAAGCCTCACTTCTTCCTCTAGCCTCCATCTCAAATTTAATTCCGCATAAAAACCGGCCTGGTGGTACTTACCAGGGCCAGGGTCCTGGACCCTCACTTGCTCCCCAAACCCCCACGCCCTCCAGAGGCTGACGGCCTTGCGTGAGGATGACTCCGTCCGCTTCTGCAGACTGTCCAGCTCGCTGTGACTGATTTCTAGGATGTGTGTATGTGTTGCTAGATTTTTTTTTTTTAATGGAAAGCAGGATTCATGTAAATAGCTTTTTTGGGAGCAGATGCTGATCTGTCCCATGTGACCATGTGGACGATTTCAAGGTGCTGAAGCGACACTAATAAACTGACGGCGCTCAGGCCGCCCACGGCTGTGATTCCTCTCAATGTGTTGGGGCCATGAGGCTTGAACGCTGGGGCGCAAGCGTCGTGGCGCGGAAGCAGCAGCGGAGGGCGGGGTCTGTAGAACGGAAGCTCCAGATCGGCTCCGCCTTTCTTCCTTGGCGTTTTTGTGCTTGGCTCCAGCCCGGCTGTTTCAGGCCCGCGGGAGGTTCCACGAGTCTACCTCAACTGGTAGCTCCATCTGCCTGAACCCAACTGGGCGCTCACAGCCTGCGACCCTCCACTCGCGGTGCAGACCCTCCTGAGCCTGGCCCCACCGGTTGAGCATTTGTTAACCGGAGCCCATTAGGCCCGCCTCATCTGTCCTGGTGCCCACTGAGCCCTCCCCAGAACCCCTGAGTGAGCTACGTCCCCGCGTGGGAGCGGTTGACCCAACTCCTCACATCTCTTCACCGCTGCCTGTCAACTGACTTCCACAGTTGAGACCCACCGAGGGTGGGGGCGGGGAATGAGAGCTCAGGCTGGCCCTGAGCCTGGGCCTTGTGTGTGGCAGCATCGCTGAAGTTAACAGAGGGGAGGTGGCCTGCGGGAGGGATCCTAGGATTGAGGCGCTTGTCAGGACCGCAAAGTGACTCCTGCGAGGCAAGGCTGGGAAAGGCTGACCAAACAGTCCGGTGAGAGCAGGGAAGGGCACCATCTACTTCTGGGCCATTGCTGTCCCCCGGGAAACCGCTGGTGTGGTGGGAGGGCAGCGGCCACAAGCTGGGAAAGAAAGTCGCTTAAGGGCCCCCCGCTGTTTGGGATAGTGGTCATTGGACAAAAGGTGGCCCTAGCAGAACCTGCCATCTGTTTCAGGGGTCTGCCATGGCAGCCAGAGCCCTGCTCAGTTTTCTTCTTGCACCTTGCCCCAGAACTAGATGTGCAAAGTGCAGCCTGCTGTAGGTAGACATGGACAGCAGGCAGCAGCCCCCCAAGAGGAAGACGCTACAATGGGAGCTCGCACAAGAGCAAAGGCAACAGTCTATCTTAAACGGGCCTTCAGTGGCCTGCAGCCAGCCAGACAGCAAGAGCAACCCTCAGGAGGACCTAGAGACCCAAGACTGGGTAAGCAATAGGAGGCTCTTTTGAAAAACCCAGACTTTTAGGTGGACTGGTTGGGGAGGGCCATGGAGAATGGGCCTCTGGGACAAGAGGAGAGGACTGAATGGGATAGAAACGTTCATTTTCCAGGGCTTGCTTTCTCCAACCACTCTGACTAGTCTTGGGGGGTAGACTGGCACTCCTTTTGCTTCCTCTGGTGGACACCAGGGAGGGATTAACATAGGTCAGGAAGAGGGTGCCACACATAACAATCTCAGCTCTCCCCAGTGTCCCCGACACATGGCCAAGAGTGTGTCACTAAGCGGGAGGGAGAATGAGGTCCCCAGAGTAGGGGAGTGTCCTCTCTGAACAGGTACCAGCCATCACTGAAGTGTGCATTGCAGCTGTATTTGTGACAGACTCAAACAGTAAGCCAACCCTGACCAGTCATCACTGGACAGAAAGCACTGAGTTGTGTTCAGCCCAGTGGTAGAAGACCCTAGGACATTCCCTGAGCAGAAGGTGCCACACTGTCTGTGGTATAGTTTCTACAGAGAAAGAGTTCAAAGCCAGGACTGTGCCAAACCCCATACTGGTGGATCTTAGTATTTTGGTTATGTAGCCAGTTGTTGAGGTGTATGTTTGTCTGTTTGTATACACGCTGAGGTCAAAGGTGATGTGTAAAAAAAGTAAGTTCCCAAGCTTAGTGTAGTGGTTCTCATTTCTAATCCCAGCACTGAGGAGGGAGTATTGCAAGTTCAAGGCCAGGATAAGCAGCAACATACTGTCTCAAACACAAAACAGAAAAAAAAAAAAAAAAAAAAAAAACAACTAGCAACAACAACAAAAGAGTGGGGTCCCAGACTGCCTGCATGGCTACTTTGGACCTCCTCAGCTTGTTCTCTAGGACATAGTACTTTGAGGTCCTTACAAAGGTGACAAGTACTCTACACGGCTGACCAGCAGACGCTTCAACTTTCATGAGACCAGCATCTCATATGGGGCATTCTAGAGTGTAAAGACACTAAGGTGTCACTTGTGGTAAGGTTTGCTCAGGGAGAAACAAATGCATGGACTTTATACTGGTGAGGCAATGGGGGAAGAACCAGAGTCCTGTGGCTGAACTTGGATCCTGCTTGGACACAGAGTCACTTCAGTGTCTGCCACATCTTGGCTCCTATTTGGAGTTCCCCTGCCTCTTCCCTCCACAGTCCTCAGGCTCTGACCTTGAAGAGTGCACAGGCTGTCTTCCCTAACCTTGTCCTGTCAGCTCTCTCCTTTGGTGCTCCCTTGGCATGGATTGTGCTTCCTCTGGCTCTATCTCAGATACCTCCCACAGAGCTCCTGGCTAGCCAGGAGTCCTTTGTTCCCCCTTCCTGAGCCCTTAGGGTCACTTTCTCTTCAGGTTATCTTCAGCCACAGAGCCACCTCGGGGTCTCTTAAAAAATGCATTGACCTTGGCCTGAGGCAAGGGTTGGAGAAACCTTCCTAGCAGAGGGTCCTTAGGTACCCAGTTCAGCCACTGGACAGTATTTTCTGAGTCTGGCCAGCCTACTCTGAGCACTGGAGAGAAGCAGCCGGGAGGCTAGTGGTGGATAGCTGAACCACATGAGGGACTCCCTCCTCAACCGCCTACCCTGAAACTGTGAGTGAGCTGCCAAGGAGCCCCAGACATGCAAAGCCAGCCTCATGTGGAAACCCTGTGATTGTCCTGGTTAGTCCAAAAGAGTCTTCTGGAATCTTACAGTATTGTGTTCAGAAGTAGGTAGCCTCTGAAGCCACAAGAGCAGACAAGATCAGCAAGGGAAGATAGACCTCACTCTTCATGACAGCAGAAAAACTTAGGAAATATGCAAAACCTGCTTGAGATGGAACTTTAACCACCTCCTCCCCAAAAGAACTACAAGGACTTGAATGGTAGGAGAGAGCCACTGCTTTCCCAGAGAGCAGTGTCAGATTAGATGGGTTCTCGCCAAGCCATTACATAGCTCAGCACATCACTAAAAATGAGACATGTCTCCAGGCATGGTGTACAACTTCCCAGCATGTGGGAAGCAGGGGCAGGCAGATCTGTCAGTTCAAGGACAGCCTGGTCTACAAAAATGTCCAGGACAGCGAAGGCTACACAGAGAAACCCTGTCTCAAAACAAAAAAGAAAAAAAAAAAAAGGAGCTTAAATAGCTAGATAGGAAGAAAATGTTTGCTATTGGAGCAATGTGATATCAGCCTAGGAAATCCACAAAAATAACTGAAAACTAAAAGAGGAAGGTGGTTATATGACTGTTGTAACTTACTTGTTTCAACACACCAAACCGGAAATAGGAAAAGTTTCCATTCACTTTGGCAATAGAAATTATGAGGTCTTTCAGATTATTTGTTGCCTTCTATGATGAACACTGAAAGTTTGGCCAGATAACAGCAAGGTCTCCTGTAATACCAGATCTTGTTACTGGATGCACATATGTTTTAAACCTGCTCATTTGCCCAGAAATAATTAAGTGGTACTGCTATTTGGGTGATGGTGGGGCATTGGTTTTGAAACAAGGTCTCATGTAGCCCAGGCAGGCTTTGAACTTGCTATTTGAGGCAGTGAAAGCCTTGAACTCCTGATCCTCCTGCCTCTACTTCATGAGTTCAGGAATTATGGCTGTGTACCACCATGCCTGCAGGTGCTTTGCTTGGGTGGCTCTGGTTTGGGTTCAGGGGGTCAGAGTCAAGGGTTTGGTCAACTGCAGTCGTCTGAAAAGAGAGGGGAGGATGGAAGCTGCTTGCACAGTAGCTAGCATCTATAGGGTTAAGTCAGTGGTGGGGAGTGAAGAGAAGTTGTTGGGAGGCTCTAGACACTTAACACAGGATCCCTCTTGGGTGGAGGTCTCCTTAAGAGAGCCAACTAGCCTCACACAGGTAGGCAGCTAGGCACTGGCTTCCCCCAGTGAGTGAGTAGAAAGGGGGCATGGGGAAGCTGCTAAGACTTTTATATTCTGCCCTGGGAGAATATATGTATATGTATGTATATATATTTGTTTTTGTGGCAGTTACACCAGTGTGAGAGAGAGGGAGTTGGGGGTAATAACACTGCCAGGAGCTGATTGTCACTGGGTACTACCGTTCTGGAGGCTGGCTATCATGTGCAGTAGTTTAAGTATCTGTAGGGCCAGTGACCAGACAGTTGATCCCAGCACTCAGGAGGCAGAGGCAGGTGGATCTCTGAGTTCAAGGCCAGCTTGGTTTCAGGACAGTTTCAGGACAGCCTGTGCCACACAAAGAAAACCTGCCTTAAAAAAAAAAAAAAAGTTTGTAGGTAGGACCCAAGCAGAATAAACAGAAGGATCATCTGTTGAGCATCATCATGGTGGAAGTGCAGAGTGCCAGGGAGGAGGATCTGAGACATTCTGAGGCAGAGACAGCACAGACACCTTATCAATTGCTGCAGAAGCTCATTACTGAGGAGGGTAGCTCATACATGCTGACAAGAAATGACATTGTCTTATTCTTTTATTTTGGTCTTTTGAGACAGGTGCTCAAGCCCAGGTTGGCCTTGAATTTATTTATAATCCTTGTGCCTCAGCCTTCCAGACACTAGCATCACAGGTGTGCTACACCTAGCATGACAGTCAACTGTAGGCTTAGATATTTCAAACCCCTACTTTACTTAAAGTTCTTAAATTCTTTACCTTCCTTCCAACCTCCTGACCTTAGGTAGGAGATTAGTGGGGAAGGGGGCTGTAGACCTCTTTTTTTCTGCTTCTTGCTGATAAGGGTCGATGGGTTTTTTGGGAATTACCAAACTCAGCCATCAGGACACCAGCAGTCTAGCAAAGCAACAGCAGCAACACGTGTCAGCAGAAGGGGAACGATAAAGTAGAAGCGGTCAGACTCTGCCCAAGTGGCACAAGGCTGCTGAAGCACAAAACTCCGCCAAAACAGCCTGAGCAGTTGTCTGGAGCGTTTCTCTCTGCAGAGACCATCGAAGGATGCAAACTGTGACAATGGAAGAGCATAGAGATGCAGAAAGCATTGTCTCAGTGTCTGTGGGCTTCAACTAACCTTCTCAAAGTCCACAGGAGGGTGTTTTCCAGCTCACAAAAAACACATCCCTGAGAACGCTTTCAGCCGACCAACATGACTCGCCCCCTCCTGGGAGCTGTTTTCCAAAGGGGAAAAGCATTCCCACAGCCCACACTTGGGACCAAAACAAAAACAACAACAAAAACATATTCACATGACACATCTGAGTTTCCAAAGAAACCAGAAGCTTCTACTTCAGTCAACTTTTAAAAAGTTATTTTTACGTGAGTGAGCATAAGCCTGAATGAGTTTATGTGTATCATACATGCAGGAGCCCGTGGAGGCCGGAAGAGGGTGTTAGCTTCCCCTGGTACTGGAGGTACATGGGGTTGTGAGCTGCCACATAGGGGCTGGGAACCTAACCTGGCTCCTCTGGGAGAGCAGTGAGCACTCAACGACTGAGCCATCTCTTCAGCCCAACAGTCTACTTTTAATTTTATGTCCAGAAAAAAAACCTCTGGCATAAAGAAAAATAAAATGCTAAATAGAATTTTCCTGTCAGAGACTCTAACGTCATCTCTGAGAGCACACCTCAGAGAGCCAGAGAGTAATATCAGAGCACACAGAAGGAAGCAACTGCATGGGCAAACTGAAAGTGAGGCCGAAGGGCAGCAGTCTCAGACTCCAAGGTAGGACCACTGCTCTGCTTCCACACGTAAGCACAAGGTGGGTTCCAGCCAGCTAGGACTATACAGTGAAATTCTCTCTCCCTCTCAATCTCACACACGCATAAGCGAATGTAGGCAGTCTATTGCTGATATGTTCATGAACATATCTGAAAAGCAAAGGTGTTTTAAAGCTTTACTTTGAAAAGAAGCCATGCAGCATTTAAAACAAACAAACAAACAAACAAAAAAACAAGACAAGGCTTTAGTGCTCCTAAACCCTAGTACCAAAAGATAGTGTGGAATCAAAAAAGTTGGGCAGATGTACCTGCCATCCAGACAGATGCTGAGAAGTTGACCCCCAATTAGCTTTAGGGATTAATTTCTGCTTACCATGGACTTTCAACGCAGTAGTAAAAGGTTTTCCACAAAAGGTATTGGAGTAGTTGGCTGACCATTTTCAGGACAGCAGAATACAGTCCTGCCTTTCAGCACACAAGTGCAAACACACAGGCTCAAACAGAAACTGTTTTGGAAGAATCTGTATTTAGAAGTGCAAAGGAGAAATGTTTTTCTTAGTCTAAACATAAAATCCTGAAGGAAAAGCTCAACAGATTTTAAAAGTATAGCATGAGCAGAGACAGAAAATGTTAAATGACAGTCTAAAAGAAGGAAGCACTTCTGTTATATCATTGACTATTTCTGAAAAGATGGTTACAAAAGAGGGATGCAGCCCCTACCTGCAGCCCCTACCTGCAATCCCAGTGTTGGATGCTGAGGAGAATTACGAGTTAAGAGCAGCCTGGGCCACATACCGAAAATCTGTCTATGAAACAAAACAGCAGTGAGAAAACTATTTTTTAGAAATACTTTTATTTTATGTGCATTGTTTTGCCTATATGTATGTCAATGTGAGGGTGCCAAATCACCTCAAACTGAAGTTAGACAGTTGTGAACTGCCATGTGGGCACTGGAAATTGAAACTGGGCCCTCTGGGAGAGCTGCCAGTGCTTTTAACCACTGAGCCATCTCTCTAGCCCTGAAGAAAACTATTTTCAAAGTTGAGTGGGGGGGGGGGGGGGGGGGGGGGGGGGCTATGGAGATGGCCCAGTGGTTAAGAGCACTGGCTGCTGTTGCAGAGGACCTGGGCTCATTTTCCAGCAGGCACCCTCATGTGCTCTTCTGTAACTCCAGTTCCAGGAGTTCTGATAGCCTCTCTAGCATCTACCAGTACAGACATACATGTGGTACACATTCATATATACATACATACAAGCAAACACTCAATTTTCTAAATTGAGCAATAGCTCATTGGTAGAACATGTGTCTTGCATACACGAAGTTCTGTGTTTGATCCCCAGCACCACAAAACAAACATGGAGAAAAAGGAAGTGGGTGAAGTCAGGGCTTTCAGTTCCAAAACAAAAACACCTAAATGAACACCAAGCGTGACTACATCAGTAGAAGTTATTAGGAGTTTTTACATTTATTTTGTGTGTATGGATGTTTGGTCTGTGTGTAAGTTCTTCATGACTGACTGCTGCCCACAGAGGCCAAAAGAAAGTGTTATAGATGGTTGTGAGCCATCATATGGGTACTGGAAACTAGACCTGGGAACTCTTTTTTAATTGAGACAGGGTTTCTCTTTGTAACCCTGGCTGTCCTGGAACTCTCTTTGTAGACCAGGCTGGCCTCAAATTCACAGAGGTCCACCTGCCTCTGCCTCCCACGTGCTGGGACTGAGGGCGTGTACCACCGTTTGATAATTGTTAGGGCTGCTGCCTCCTTTTTGTTGCCTTTCTCCTCCTCTTCCTTTTTTTCTTCATTGATTTCTAACATGACCTTTCTATGTAGCCCTGGCTGTTCTGGAATTTGCTCTGTAGGCCAGGCTGGTCTGGAACCCCAAGTGTGTGGTTGAGGGTCTTTCCTTTAGGGGTGGGGTTAGGTTGTCCTCAGCTCAGGTTGTCCTCAGCGTGCAGTCTGGCTGCACTCTGGAGCTGTGGCAGATATTGCTCTCGTACTCTGTCTAAACAAATACACACTTCAGTCTTGGCTTTCTTTATCCTCACATGTTGGCTTAGAAGAGGATGCCCATTTTAGTAGGAGTGTGTAATTGCTCACCGGTGACGCTGCTTGTGTTCTTTGCCTCCACATCATGGGCTCCAGGGTCCTGGTGTGGATCCGTGTTGTGGTGGCCTACATCACAGCCAGCTTGTGTGAATGCTCCATCTGCTTGGTGAGAACAGGGTTAGAGTTCTGAGTGTGTTCTCCCACGTCACTTACTTCAATCTTTATCTTTACATTTTTGTGTTACTGTTCTTAAAACATTGATGCATGCTGTCGGGCAGTGATCCCAAAGCCTTGCGATCAGCTCTCTTGAGATGTTTGCAGAATGTGCTTGGGAAGTTACTGCTGCTCCCTCCTGCTCCTCCCCTTCAGAGTCTGCTGATTTTCTGCCATAGACATTGGGGGGTTTAGTATCTTCCACCTCTTCTCTCTGTCCATCTTTCCAAGGAGTTATACTTGTTTTGATTATGTGTTTGCTGCCTGCGCATGTGTGTATGCATGTGTGTATGTTTCTGTGTGTACATGTATGTGTTTGTGTGTATGCTTGTTTATGTGTGTGTGCATGTATATATGTTTATCTGTATGTGTTCTGCATTTGTGTGTTTGTGTGTGTGTGAGTATATGTGTGTATATGAGTGTGGCGGTGTGTGTGCGTTTGTGTGTGTGCATACATAGGCCAGAGGTCAATGTCCGATGTTTCTCTCTGTTGCTTTCCACCTTATTTTTTGTCACCGAACACAAGTAGTTCACCAATTCTGCCAGACAGGCTGGCGAGCAAGCCCCAAAAATTCTCCTGTTTCTGCCTTTGCAGCTACAAGGATAACAAGCTACAAATGTTGTATTTGGTGTTTACTTGCATGCTGGGGGTATGAACTCAAGTCCTCATATGCGCTAGCTAGCACTTTACCCACAGTGCCAGTTCCTCAGCCCCAAATCATGCTTCTTAGATCTGTTCCCAGTATCATTTAAAAAAATATATTTTTTTGAGACAGCCCTGGCAGGCCTGGCACTCATAGAGGTCCCCGGGCCTAAGTGTCAGATATGCTGAGCTTACAGGAGTGTGCTGGCACGCTTGGTGTGCTTCTGTGTGTCCGTGTAGGATGACAGTGTTGGTGTCACCGCAGCTGCAGCATGGTCACAGTGTGATACTACTTTTCTCTTGTTCTTTTAAATTTTATTTTTTTTGTTTCTATTTTTATTTTTGGTCTTTCAAGGCAGGGCTTCTCTGTGTAACAGCCCTGGCAGTCCTGAAACTCACTTTGTAGATGAGGCTGGCTTCAAACTCATAAAGATTTGCCTGCCTTTGCCTCTCAGGTGCTGGGATAAAAGGCAATGGCCACCACACCCAGGCTGCTGCTGCTTTCCTCCTCCTCCTCTTCTTCCTCTTCAACTTATTTTACTTTATGTATGTGAATGCTTTGCTTGCACAACGTATTTGCAGTACATGTGTACCTGGTGGATCCCCAGTTCCAGGGGTTATGGAGAGTTGTGAGTTACTATGTGGGTGCGAGGAATCAAACCTGGGTCCTTCCCAAGAGCAACCAGTGCTGCCGTTAACCCATACTTGAGCCATCTCCCCAGCTCCACAATGCTTTTTTTGTTTAACCTTTTGCTTTTCCTTGGAGATAATAATTGAGTTGATGATCTTTTCCTGAACCTTCTACTACATCTTGGCTCCTCAAAATACATCAGATCATCTGAAAGCACCATTTTCTCCTCAGTATTGTTCATCCTGGCTTTCTGTTCCAGCTGGTCTGCTGTCTTCAGGTCCCATGCAGGCCTCCCTGTCTGTCTCAGGATACCCTATTTCCTTGGCCCTTGATTTTTTTTTTTTTTTAAATTTCTGGTGCAAACACCTTTAATCCCAGGAGAGGCAGGCAGATCTCTGAGTTTGAGGCCAGCTGGTCCACAGAGTAAATTCCAGAATAGCCAGGGCTACACAAAGAAACCCTATATTAAAAACACACACAGAGGGCTGGAGGGATGGCTCAAAGGTTAAGAGCACTGGCTGCTTTTCCAGAGGTCCTGAGTTCAGTTCCCAGCATATGGTGGCTTACAACCATGTAATCTGATGCCTACTTCTGGTGTGATGTGTACCTGCAGAAAGAGCATTCATACATAAAGATAAACATTTTAAACACACACACAAATGACTTTGCATACTTGTACAGCACTTTAGTTAGGTAAAAATTCTAGAACAGTAATCTTTGTTTGGGTCTTCAAGGCCTCTCCCTATTAGCATCCAGTGCTCCTGTATGACACAGACCATGCAAGCTTCTGGTTTTCAGTGTGCTACCTGTGTGGAGCACCACCCCTGTACCATTTTTATCTTTGACATTTTTTATATGTACGGATGTTTTGCCTGAATGTATGTCTGTGTACCACATGCATGCCTGGTGCCTGTGGAGTCCAAAAGAAAACATTGGATCTTCTGGAACTAGAGTTAACAGGCAGTTGTAAGCCACTATGCAGGTGCTAGGAATTGAACTCAAGCGCTCTTGACCACTGAGCTCTCTCTTTGGTGTCGTCTTCAAAACCTTTAAAGATCTTTTTCTTGCCAGTGTTCTGAAATACCAGCATAATGTATTCTGCAAAGGCTGTTTCCTCTATCTCTAGGGATAGAATGTGTGCATAGTGGTGTGTGTATGCCTTTGTTTTATCTTTCTCATTTGATTGTAAGTTGATCCAACAGAAGTGATTCTGTCTTTCTCATGGCTTCCTAGGGTTTTTGTTTGTTTGTTTGTTTGTTTGTTTGATCTTTGCTGTGGTACTTTGCTTTCAATCTTGTATTAGCACTTGCAGTGGTAATGCCGTGTGATAACTACCTCCAAGTGAAAACGGAACTTACATTTTTGCATTTCTTTGTCTGAAGTGGGTGGGTTGGATGGTTGTGTGTATGCCTCTCACTCTCAAAGGTCGTGTGTTCCTGTTTCTGAGGTGGCTGCATAAACTCAGTGGGCCTAGCATGTGTCCTCATGCCCATGTGGCATGTGTGCCACACACGTGCCCTCAGCCTGCCGCATCAGAAGCTCGTCCAGCAGGAAGTCCTGTGACAGCAGTATTACAGGGAGGTGTGCAGTCCCACCACACAGTGCGGGCTAGGACCAGCCTCCCACACTGCTTCCGTGTTGGCAAGTCACACGTTCCATGTCCAGGGTCATTCTTGTGCTCTGGATGGCCCCTCTCCACACGCTTCTGCTCTTGCTCATGTACTGCCTGGCTCCTACATCTGAGGGCTACAGTGTAGTATGGACCTGGGATCTCTCTCATTTCTCAAGAAGCAAGTAGCTGGTGGCTCTGGTCTGCTCTTTTTCCTTGGCTTGTGCAGATACTGGTGACTTTGAGTATGTGGCTATTCAGATAGCCTTTGTTAGCAGTTGGCTTGGCTGTGGCATGGTCAGGTATGCATGTGGCTTTCAGTGGGTACAGGAATCTGCTTTTCAACCAAAAAGAAAGAAAAAAGAAAAAGAAACTTCTCTGGACGGGAGGGGAAAATAGAGTAAACTAGGCTGCAGAATGGGTGAGGGGCTGTGGACTTCAACCTCCCCCATCCTTATTTTCTGACTTGAACAACAGAAAATTATTGGCTCACACTACCAAAAGCCAGAGGTCCCTAAAGGGAAGCATCAGAAACACTAATGTGCCCCCTTTTGGGGTCTTCCATCAGTTGAGGCTGCCATAGCAAACTAGCATAGCTTCTGCAGTATGGAATGATGCTCCTCAGTTCTTGGGATTGGCAGGTCAAGGCCAAGTCCCTCGCAGGTTCAGATCTAGAGAGGACCCATGTCTTGGCTCACAGAAGTTGCCTTTCCCTTTGCTGTAGTATGTGAGGGCAGGTGAGTGTTGAGGCCCTAATCTCTTGTTCCAGCACTGTGAACAGGAAGACCTTGGCCTGTGGATTTGGTAGGACACACATCCGGAGGCTTCTGGCTTCTGCAGGGTTCAGGAGGACCTGAAGAGTACCCTTCTTGGTCTGTAGCCCTCATCTCCTGTGTATCTTTGTATTTCATTTCCCTAGTATGTCTTGGAGTCAAATGTTCACTTACTTTGTCATATTTTTACCAACAAAACCCCTTTTTGTGTGTGGTGATAGGGGTTTTGGGAAATAGGCCCAGGGCCATGCATATGCTAAGTGTACATTCTGTCATGGAGCCTCTATATGTATACATGTGTTCTCATTGTTGTGAGGTTTCCAGGGCTTTTTTACTTTCAGAGTCTGCATTATCTCCAGTAAGCATTTCCCTTTCCATTCCCAGCTCCCAGAGGCACCATTCTGCTTTCTGTCTCTGAGTCTGAGTTTGTAGGCAGCAGGATCATAGAGGCTGAGGAACATGTGCTTTGATGGCTGCTCCTTCAGCAAGCACTGCTCTCTGGGTTCACGTTCACCTCTTTACAACAGCATGTGTCAAATATTCTTTTTTTAATTTTTTAAAAAATTATGTGTGTGTGTGTGCGCACGCGCGTGTGTGTGTGTGCATGCACATGAGTGTATGTACTCCCTCTGCATGCAGGTAAAAAATGTGTTGGATCCCTTGGAACTGGAGTTACAAGCAGATGTGAGCTGCCTGACAGGGGTGCTCGGAACTGAATCCAGGTCCCCTGCAACTGCAGAATGCTGAGCCAACTCTCCAGCCCCAAATGCCCGCCCTATTTTTAGAGTGAAGAATGCTGCATTGTTTGGGTGGGTGCGTTCTCCACAGGCACTTGAATTGCTTCCGTGTTCTGACTAAGTAAATGAAGCTCCTGCATGCACATGGGTGTGCGGACGCCTTCCGAAGCGCCAGCTTTAAATTCTTCTGGGTCTGTCCCTAGAAATGGAACCACTGGATTGTTGTGTAGTCTAGATTTTTTGCGTAAGGAGGTTCTTCGCTTGGAACTGCCCCATTCCTGCTTTTACCTTCTATCTGGAAAATATCTCGGTGTGTCTCCTAACGGAGCAGTCTGGAGGGACCTCCATGGGCCACCCACCTGGGCAGGGCCTTCGCGGAGCTTTGGAAAGTGGGCTTTCCCTTCCAGCCCACTTTCTTACGTGTCACCACCTTCCAATCTAATGCATGGTGCTGGCTGATAACCCTCCTCCACTTGTGCCTGTTTTTTAAATTCTTTTAATGGGGGTTCAGTGTGTTAATTTTCTATCTAAATCTATTTATAGACATTTTATTTGTTTTTGCTGTTGTTGGTTTTGGTAATGAACTAGCCTTTATAGGATCACTTTATAGCCTCTGAGGGAGGAAAGATGCCTGGAGTTGACCTCTAAAACCTGACTTCCTGGGGCCACACAACAGGTTAGCTTTGTTATGCCCCTGGCCCAATCTCACCCTCCACTTTGGAGTACTTTGCCAGCACCACTCTAAGGCCTGTACAGTCCGGGGACAGATGTACTGGTACCCGTAAACACATCGTGGGGCCCATGAAGTGCACAGGTGTGCCAGTGTGGGAGTGTTCCACAGAGGGCTTGTGGGAGAGGGTCCTGCTTCCCCCACCAGGAGCTTTCTCTGAAGCAGCAAAGGAGTCAGGGCAGTCTGGGCTTCATAGTGAGACCCTGTCTCAAAAATAAACAAATAGGGGCCGAGAGGGACAGATATGAGGACTTGAGTTTGGGGGTGACCATGCTAGGAAAGGGGTACCTACCATTCTGTCCCCACAGGTGTGTGAGCCTCAGGCATACAGGCACCCAGGTAGCCGCTGGAATATCAGCATCGAGGAACGCAGGCGTCTGGCCATGCTGTATGCACAGGAGAGGACAAACATGGAGATGGCCCAATCCGGAGACCTGCTGGGCGTATGCCACACTGGCCAGCAGACTGTGTCCTCCCTACCGACTTGCCCTGACCCAACACCTCCCTGCCAGGCCCCTGAAATGGCTGTCCCCCTGCAGGACATCAGACAGATGGTAGCGGAGCTGGTGTCTGAGGGTGTGGAAAAGGACGTACTCCTGCCTCACCCTCTAAATTCCACCTAGTGTCCCAATGTCTTCCGTGACTACTTGGCCCATATAGCACCCCTTTGGCAGAAAGAGAATTGAGAACTAGAATTCAAGGTCACCCCCTCCTAAGAATGAGCCTGGCTCAGCCCAGTGTTATGATGTTGTTCAGAGCTTTTCTCTGTGGTGGGGCATAACTTTGTTACCCCTTGTGCCCTCTGTGTTTCACTGTGGTCATGGCCACCTAAAGAGGACAAACAACTCAGGACTCCAGCTATCTGCCTCTCCTGGGAACCTGGTTGGGAACTTTGGGAGAGCCATAGAAGGGAGAGAGGGAAGGCCTTCTAGAAGAGCCCCTGCTCCCCAGGACATAATGAACAGACTTTGTGTGTCTCTAGAGGCGGGATTGCCATATATACCCTAGTTCATGATGCGCTGCTTTGTTAGCCCCATTGCTAAGCCATGATGTATGAGGAGGTGGTGAGATCTCTGCCACACCCAGTTCCTCCAGTAGCCATTTGGGACCTGTAGGATCCAGCCTCACAGCCAAGAAGATGGTATGGGTGACTTCAGAGATGCTGTGGTGGGACTATGGTGGGACAGCTTAAGGAGTGAGACCTAGTGAGGTTCCAGACATATGTAGGCTTCCAGGTAGCTGAGGTCGTTCCAGACAGGGAAGTCGGAGTTGAAGTTGAGAGCTAGGAAGGCAGTGTGCTCTGTACAGGTTTGCAGTAACATAAAGAACCTGGGTCTTTAGTTATGTCTCACTTTGTCTTGAGGTTGGGGGTCCTGCAAAAGGATCCAGGACTGGGCAGCTAACATATATTTTGGAGACGTTAAGCTAGAGGAGAGAAAGGCAAAGGAGGTGGTAACCGTAACCTGTGAGGGGCAGGTTAGGGTGGGTATGGGGCACCCTAGACTCGTAGACTGGTAGTGGAGACCTGGGCGTCTGTGAGAGTGAAGCTGGGTACAGGAGATT
The DNA here is from genome assembly GCF_907164565.1 of Psammomys obesus. NCBI lineage: Eukaryota > Metazoa > Chordata > Mammalia > Rodentia > Muridae > Psammomys > Psammomys obesus. The sequence continues at coordinate 105,400 of NW_026596134.1, read as the reverse complement.
CTGAGTTAGTAGAAAATGATAGCTTCTAGTTTAAGTAAGGGCACGAGTCAGGCCTGTGAGCCGGGCCTTCAAAGAATCCACCTGCTTGGTAGTGCTGTACCAGCTACCCCTACACAGAGCCCATTGCTGAAGCACAGACTCGCCTGTGCTTGACACTAGTCCCTGGCTGACTTGAATCCTCTGTTCTTGCTTCCTCCCTTCCTAAGACTCGGTGAAATCCCTCTTCCTCCAGGAAGTCTGTCTTCATCACCCTACTGGGCATCCCTTCCCAGTTGTCCCCTAGGACATCCTCAGTTGCTATCCTAGGCCTTTTGTATTTCTCAGGGTACAAGGGGTAAAGGGAAGGCAGAGCACAGTGCTACAAGGACTAGGCGAGGGATAGTCCTAAGAAGTCTGGACGGGACCCTGGGGCCCATCATGACCCTGCCACCTCCTCAGAGATTTGAAGATGACTTAGAACACAGCATGCAGTGGGCTAAGGAAGTCCTGTGCTGGGCAAGAAGAGAGTCCTGTTAAGGCAGTGAGTTAGTCAAAGGTCACCACATAAGCACCCTGTGCTATGTGCATGCCAGCTTGGAGTGGTTTTAAAGGACTCCATATTGCTCTTTCGCCTTTGGCTGGGGGTTGACAGGGTTTATCCTGATCTAGTGCTCTTGCCTGGGCACTTCCTGAGTCAATCAGCAACTCTTAGAATCTTCCCATCACAGCAACACAAGCCACATCAGAGTACCAGGGCTGAGGCCCTGAGCTGGCCCCTGCCCACTGGCCAGCTGTGGGAGTTAATGTGGCTGCAAGGCCAGTGGCTTCAGCAGGGCACAGAGCCTGATGTTGGAAGTGTTAGCAGCACCTCGCGACAGCACTGGGGCAATGCCTGGTTTCCAGCTGCTAATGTAACGAAATGCCACAGGCTTAGTGTTTAAAAGAACATGGATTCATTAAGTTCTGTAGCAGTCTTCAGCGGGTCCCACTACGCTGATCAAGATCGAGGCAGTGCCATCCTCCGCTTACTTTTCACGCCTGCCTGGGGTAAGGAGACTGCAGCCCTGCCTCTGGGCTCACCCCTCTTCTATGGTTAAGGTCCCCTGAGATCACACGAGGTCCACCCAGATGACCTGGGAAATCTATTTTAAGATCAGACTTAGTAAACTTCATTTCCTGTGCCCCACCTGCCTGTTCACACGCTCCCTCTTTTGGGAGGGGAGCTTGGCACCTTCTCCAGGCTCCTGTTGGCCTATAGGGGGCAGAGGGCCAGGTGCTGCTAAGGTATATAGGACAGCTCCTCCCACCCCACCCCCCATGTCCAGGGTGCTCTACTGGGAAAACGAGAACAGAGAAGGGTATGGGGAGGTGGGAGCCCTCTGAGGGAGACTGGGATTCACAGCAGACAGGTTGGCTCATCTTAGGTGCACAGAAGTCTTGGGGGAAGGGTCCCTGGACACCTCAGGCAAGGGGAGGCAGGTGATGTTGGGAGACCCTCCCCCAGTAGGGCAGGATCAAGTTTTCTTGAGCTAGCCACAGCCACAGGATCTCATTGGGCACTCAGCACCTTTCTCAGCTTGATATTCCAGCTCTGAATGGGTTGGAGAGAACACTCTGGATACCTGAAGCAGAAAGAAGCCTTTCCAGGAGCTGACCTTCATAGTGTAGTGCTGCTGAGGCACCTGGGAGATGTAGTTCACAGCTGTCTGTGCATGCCACCACGTAAGAAATGACTTTGTTGACTTTGCAAAAACTCTTGCTCAAAATTAATAAAGGATTTTTAAAAAACACTGTTTGATTGCTAGAGTGATTGCTGTTAACATCACAGGTCATTTCAGCTATTTCTGGGACATACGAAGTTATAAAACGATGGGAATTCTGAATCACAGAGCTACTTACACATTTAAAAATATTTACAAAAAGAGAAAAAAAAAAAAGGGGCTGGAGAGATGGCTCAGTGGTTTAGGGCATTGACTGCTTCTCCAGAGAACCCTGGTTCAATTCCCAGCACCCGCATGGCAGCTCACAACTGTCTGGTCTATAACTCAAATTCCAGTGGATCTGATTCCCTCACACAGATACACATGTATGCCAAACACCAAATGTACATAAAAATAATTTTTAAAGAGAAAAAAATTAAAATATTTAAGTTGGAAAACCCAATGAAAAGATAAGATGCCAGGTGTGGTGGCGCAGACCCATAATCCAAGCACTCAGAAGGAAGCAGCAAGAGAACTGATTCAAACCTGAGGCTAGCCTGGGCTATACAGTGAGACCCCGTCAAAAACAAATTGTAAGATTGTTCTTAGAAACTGTAAGTACGGGCTGGAGAGACGGCTTACAGGTGGAGAGCACTGGCTGTTCTTCCAAAGGTCCTGAGTTCAATTCCCAGCAACCACATGGAGGCTTATAACCATCTATAGTGATATTTAGTACCCTCTTCTGGTGTGAAGGCACACATGCAGGCAGAACACTGTAGAAATATTTAAAAGAAACTATAAATATGGATAAATACCACTAATTTTTCAGTGTAAACATGACTGAGTTTTGGTTTGGTATTACGTGTCATGGGCCTTCCTTGTTTGCTCTGTCCTGGCCCCTCAGTCAATTCACACAATAAGACCCATTATATTTATCTTCCATTCCAACTCCCCAGCCCTTGTTCTACCCTCTCCTGTAGTCAGTTTACCTCTAGAACTTGGGCCATTTGCATTATTTTATGTTTCTTGTTAGCTGAAATTAAGATCAGCTTCTAAATTTTAATACTTTTATATTATGTGTACAAGTGTTTTGGCTACTTGTATGTGCACCATGAACGGAGGTGAGGTGCCCACGGAAGTCAGAAGGGAACATCAGATTCCTGGAAATTGGAGGTACAGTTGTAGACAGCCACATGGGTGCTGGGACCTGAGCCACAGTCTCCTGCAAGGGCAGCAAGTGCTGAGCCATCTGTCCGGGTCCCTAAGTTTTTACTTTTTCTCATGTATAGGGTCTCATGTAACTCAGGCTGGCCTTAGACTATGTAGCTGGTCCCTTGTCTTGCCTCTACCATGCAAGTGCTAAGATTGCAGCTGTATATCACCTTACCTGGCCAGTTTTTTTTTCCATTTTGATATTATAATTACATCATTTCCTCCTCCCCTTTTCTCCCTCTAAATCCTCTCTTATATCCCACCTTGCTTTCTTTCAGATTCATGGACTCTTTTTACATCAATTGTTACATGCATATATGTATGAATAACACACATAGAGTTCTAAATAAAATCTGATAAGTCTAAATAATATTAATTGTATATATGCATTCAGGGCTGACCACCTGGTATTGATAACCAATTGGTGTGTCTATTCCTGGGGTTTCTCCTCTGGGCATTTCTTTAGTCTTTGTGTAGGGTTGCAGCCTCTTGCTCTTTCCCCTATTGACTTTTGGCCACTTGAGATTTTAAAGAACTTCCTCCTGTTCTTGTATATTTGAAAATGTTTTAAGGGTTTTATATATTCAAGAAAATCTGTCTGGGTAAAAAACTGAGGGTTATATTTTTTTAAGAGCTGTTTCTCACTCTGGGCATGATGACACACGCCTGTACCTCAGCACTTGGGAGGCAGAGGCAGGTGGATCTCTGTGAGTTTGAGGCCAGCCTGGTCTACAGAGTGAGTTCCAGGACAGCCAGGGCTACACAGAGAAACCTTGTCTTGAAGAAACAAAACGAAAAACAAACAACAACAAAAAAAATTGCTGTTTCTCTAAGCTTTGAATGCTGCTGGAAAAGGTTAATTTTGTATTTTTTTTTTTGGTGGGGGGGAAAGAAAGAGTTTATTTTAGTTTACAGTCCATCATCAAGGAAAGCCAAGGCAGGAACTCAACGCAGGAAGCTGGAGCCAGGAACTGAAACAGACTGCGGACGAGTGTTGCTTACTGGCTTGCTCTTTATGGCTTGCGCAGTATGCTTTCTTAAACATCCCAGGATCCCCTCCCAGGACTGGGTCCTCCCACAATTCTTAATGACATGTCCACAGGCCAATCTGATGGAGCAGTTCCTCAATGGAGGGTCTTTCCGGATGACTGTAGTTTAAGTTGGAACAAAACAAAACCAAACCAACAAACAACCTCCCCCCACAAAAAGCCCCACAATTGATCCCTTGTCAAGTTGACACACAAACACAATGTATAATCTTGTTTGTCTTCAAGTTCATGTTAATATTATATACATATATACCTACACACACATACACACACACACACACACACACACATATATATATATATATATATATAAACAAACACTTTTTTTTTTTTGAGACAGCGTTTCTCTGGGTAGACTTGGCTGTCCTGGAACTCAATTTGTAGATGAGGCTGGCCTCAAACTCAGAGATTCCCCCTGCCTCTGCCTCCCCAAGTGCTAGGATTATAAGTGTGACCCACCAGGCCCGGCCCTACAATGTATTTTTAAAAGCCCCACAATCTTTAAAATTTTCAACACTTTAAGACAACTTCTCTTTAAAAATCCAAAGTTTCGGGGCTAGAGAGATGGCTCAGAGGTTAAGAGCATTGGCTGCTTTTCCAGAGATCCTGAGTTCAATTCTCAGCAACCACATGGTGGCTCACAACCATCTATAATGAGATCTAGTGCCCTCTTTTAAAAAAAAAAAAAAATTATTTATTATATATACAGTGCCCTCTGCCTGCATACCAGAAGAGGGCACCAGATATCATTATAAATGGTTGTAAGCCATCATATGGTTGCTGGGAATTGAACTTAGGACCTTCAGAAAAGTAGCCAGTGTTCTTAACCTCTGAGCCATCTTTCCAGCCCTAGTGCCCTCTAGGGCTGTACAGGTATGCAGGTGTACATGAAGATAAAGTATGCATATCCATATAAATAAATAAATAAACAAACAAACTTTTTTTTTTTTTAAATCCAATGTTTCTCAATTGCAGGCTCCTATAATAAGATAAGTTAAATACTTTCTTATTCCAAGAGGAAAGAATCAGGGGACAGGTATAGTCAAATCAAAGCAAAACCAAAATTAAACAATGTAAATCTGACATCTGGGACTCACTTATGATCTTAGCTAGTCCCATCACTCTAGTTCTCTATCCCTAGAAAACACAGCTTGTCTGGTAGCCTCAGGCCACTTCCACTCACAGCTCAGCTAAGACCATGGAGGGAGGAGCGCTCCTTATTCCTTTTTTTTGGGGGGGGAGGGGAGTTAGCGATTGAGTCTGTGTACTATCACTGGCTGTCCCAAAACTCACTATGTAGAGCAGGCTGACCTCAAACTCACAGAGCTCTGCCTCCCTCTACTTCCCAGGACTGGTATTAAAGGCTGCCGCCACCACACCCAGTACTCCTTTCTCATGTTTTGGTTTTCTTTTCCTTTTTTTTTTTTTTTTTTTTTCCCTGAAAAGTCGTTTCAATAATCCTTAGAGTTCAGTGACACACGGGACAGAGCTCAGATGATGTGTGCCACACTGATGTGCTGGAGCATGGCACCGACTCCCTCCTCCCCCACAGGCTTCAGGAAGACTTGGTTATGGCCGACCTGAATACTTTTGATTTCCTGCCTCTAGGACTAGGTGCCATAGGCTGGGCTGCTTCTCTCATCCTTCACACACAGCAGCCAGAGGGATCGCCTTCAACAGGTCGGCTCAGGTCATCACAGCACCCAGAGGCAGAACACAAATTCCACAAGACAACAGAGTCCTGAAAGCAGACGTGACCCCATGTCACCATCCCTGAGCTCTGCTCACCTGCATGGGACCCTCTATGCCTCTTTCCCTGACCTTCATGAGATGGCAGCGCCTTCTCCTTGTGTGTCCGTGCTTTCGTTGTCAGCATTGTCTTGAGACGGCTTACGGCATGTTACTTAGTGCTCCTTTCACCACTTCTGCTATGTGGTAGATACTGCGTGACCCTCTGCGTCTGACATTGTTTGTAGCATGAGATACTCAGGAAATAAGTTGAATGGGTTCCATTGATAGTTTTGTCTTCTCCTGAAATGACATGAAGACTTTCTCTTTTTTAGTTCAACAATTTGTCCCTGAGGTGTGCTGTGACCCATAAGGTGTCCCCTGGGGCTGAGCCTTACCCTCTTTGTGCTTTGTTGTTGAGTAAATGAGCTCCCGCTGTCTCTGCATTGCTAGGCTCCTGGAAGGTGAAGCCCTCCTGTGATGGAGTCTTCTTTCCTATTGTGTTTTCTTCTCTGCTGGATTTTTACCTGCCCTGTGCCTCCCTTGTGAAAAGTATTCCTTTCAGATTCCTTGACGTGGTCACCTACACCAGTGCCTCTACTGTACAAGCAGCTCTCCTGGCGAGCGGCTTGAGTCATTCTTCTGAGTCCCTTTGCCACTAGATCTGCTGGCCTGAGCTAGGTGGTTTCTCTTCTCTTCCCTGTAGAGAAGAAGGCAGTGAGTTGAGCTGCCTTCTGAGGTACATAGCACTCCATTCTGAGGGCATGTTCTCAGGTCTGGAGAACACTGGCTCGGAATTCAGAAACTTCCTTTAGAGTCAGCCCTGACCATGTATGCTCTGGTTGCTATTATTGTCTAACCCCAAGGAAAAGGACTGAGACCTGCAACTGGGACTAAAGGGTTAAATCTGGGATGGAGGCAGATGGAGATGCTACAGAGTACGTCAAGTCTGTGCCCTCTGTTCTGCCACTGCCTGGATGTTATTTGGTGCTTCTTGTTTTGTAGATACAAAACAAGGTCTATGTACCTCAGGCTGACCTGGAATTCATTATGTAGATCAGGTTGGCTTTGAACTTGAGATCTCCCTCCCTCTTTGAATGCTATGATCAAAGCCATGTGCTACCAAGCCCAGCTCTATCTGGAAGTTCTGTTGGCCAGTTTGTCAGGTTGTGGTGAAGTGAGATCCTATGCTGTACACACTAGAGGTAGGCCTTTGTGAGAGCAGCCCTCTCGCTTTTCCCATGTGGGGAGACTGCCTGCTTATCATCATCTGTTCATCCTACAGAATGCAAGCACCTGGGGTCCTTTGTCCCTCTGCCCCCTTCTCCCCAGGTCCTTCTCTCCAGTCCCCGACCTGTAGCTGCTTTCCTACCTCACAGCATTCAGGGAGGTGGCGAAGACCTTTCTGTTGTTGCTGTTTTGAGATGGGGCCTATGTAGCTCTGGCTGTCCTGGAATTTACTATGCAGACCAGGGTGACTTCGAACTCTGAGATCTGATGTTTTCCACCTCTCAGCATTCAGGGAGACCCTTCCTGGGTTGGATCCAAGCATCATGCAGATTCCTTGCCTAGAATGAATTAGCCCTGATCCCCTTACTGCATGCCCAAACCTCACATATTGGCCCACAGTGCTTCCTGAGCTCCATTTACTGTACTCTACATTCTACAAGGATGCACCTCAAACAGGACAATTTTCGGCAGTCATAGACTTCCATTGTCAAAGTAACCCACAGTGCTCAGACTCAACCAGAACCCCATCAGCTCCTCCTCACCTCCCAACCATGGTAGGGACAGGAGTCCATCAGGGACACCACCCTTTTGTCCTCCGCCTTTGGGGTAATGTCTAAGCACCCCACTCCCCACAGACCTCAGATGAGCACCAAAGCAGGCCCACAGTCACAAATGCTTGTGAATGCCACAAAGAGCAGCCTTCCTCCACAGACGACCCTCCTCAGCTGCAGCCCTCAAGCTGGGGGTCGTCTGTGGCTGGGGAGAGGCTTATGTGATCTCACCTTCAGCTGAGGCCTGTAGGAGGAAATACAGGGGAGAAGGGAATGTCCACCGAGGCCTGGCAGTTCAGGACATGCCTGCCTCATGGGAGGGTAGTCATGATGGGATGACCAAGGACGTCGAAAGATGAGAAACAGACACACTAAGGACCTACAAGATTTGGAAAGGACCCTGTAGGGGTGCAGGGAACTCACACAAGGACCCAAGGGCACTTTGACGCTCCCAGGGAGCCCTAAGAGGGCCCACATTGACCCAGGTATGCTGAGGGCCTCTTAGGAGGGAACTCTCTGGAGGGCCACCTGGGGATGCCAAAGGCTAGGTGGGTATAGGGTTGAGAGGCCCATGGATGCTGAGGGCCAGGAGGGGTCATTCGGGAGGGGTCTTGAGAGGGCCTTCCAGGCATGCCGAAAGGCCAGGTGAGAGGTCCATCCAGGGGTGCTGAGAGCACTGAGCCAGTCAACGGGTGCTGCGGTCCAAGAAGGTGTGGGCCTGGAGAGAGTCACTGGAGGTTGCCAACTACCACTCCAGAGGGGTCGCAGGAGGGCCATCCGTGATGTCGAGGGCTACTCTGGAAGGGTGGCAGGAGTGCTTCCCAGGGATGCACGGCATGGGCCTCCGGAGGCCCACCTGGGTCCTCCACCTGGCTGCCAAGGACCACTCAAGCGGAGGCTTCGAAGGACCTCCCGGGAAGAGTTGCTAGATGTTGAGGGCCAAGTGGGAGGGCAACCCGGGGATGCTGAGGACCACTCTGGAGAGGATATGGGAGGGCAACACAGATGCTAGAGCCAGGCACAGGCGTGGGACTCCGGATGGCCACCCCGGGATGCTGAGGGCCAGGCGGGAGGGGTCGTGGGAGGGCCATCCGGGGATGCCGAGGACCAGGCGAGTGAAGGGCTTGGAAGGGCCACTCGGCCAGGGGCGCGCGGGCCAGCGCAGCGCGGGGTCGGATAACGGCCCGCGCGGTGGGCGGCGGCGCCCGAGGCCCCTCCCCGCCGCCCGCGGCCGCTCCTCCTCTTCCTCTCCCGCCCGCGCCGCGGCCCTCCCGTCCCTGCGCGGCCTCGGCGGCCTCGGAGGCGGCGGCGGCGGCGGCGGCGGAGCAGCGCGGTCCCTTTAAACGGCCCGCCGGCGCCCCCGCGCCCGCCCCCCGCCGCC
>NW_026596134.1:82496-96170 GCF_907164565.1 Psammomys obesus | reverse complement strand
ATCCCCCCGCCGCCCTCGCGCGCGGCCCGCGCCCCTCCCCCCCGGCCCGCCCCCGCCGCGCTCGCGCCCCGCCCGCGAGGCTCGGTTCTGGTCTCCGGTGCTCGTCCCGGCCCAAAATGGCCCCTGGGCCGTCGGGGCCGGGGCGCGCGCGCGCGGGGCGACGAGCGGCGCTGGGAGGGGGCTATACCCACCTGTTGGGGACCGGGGGTGGCCCGCGGGACGCGGGCTGAGTAGCGGCGAGTGACCAGGGCATCCCGGTGGCCGGCGGGCCCGGCGGCGCGAGGCCTGGGCCTGGGTCCGGGCCGGAGCCCCTGAGCAGGAGCACGTGCCTCTGAGGCTCTGGCTGCGATCCCGCGAACAGGAGTTTGGGGACCTGGGGGGCGAGCGGTCTCCTCGGGGCCGGTGCAGGGCTGCGAGGTGTGCAGGCACCGGGAGTCCTGTTGTAGGGGCCACAAGCCCGAGGGTTTGCAAGCCTCTCGGGGGCGGCCTTAGCAGGGATTCCTGGGGGGGGGAGGGTTGGCTACAGCAGGGGGCCTTCATCCCAAGTGCAGGTCTGAGTCACCCCAAACTTTTCTCGGCCTGCTGCTCACCCTAGCCTAGCAAGGAGTCACTTCACGAGCCTTTGGAAGGGCAGAGGTCCCTACTGAGCTGGAGCCGTGAGGGCCTGCCTGTCGCGGCTGGTCCCCTGTTGTTGGGCCCCCCGGAAGCCCTTTTCTCCAGTTTGTGTGTGTGTCTGTGTGAGTGATGGGGGCACTCTGGGATGGCCTTGCACGCATCCAGTGCACGCAGACCCTTACAGCCTCATCCCATAGCCTTCCACCCCATCCCTGGACTTGGAGTCCCTCTCTGGGTTCAGTCTGAATGTGGGTAAGGTCTCTTGCTGCTATCTCCCCCAACCAGCAAAGTTGGCTCTGCTGTGAGAATGTGATGGAGTGGGAGACCACCCAGAGACTCCCCATTACCACTCCCACGGATGACCCTGACCCCTGAGTGCCCAGGTCATTTCCTTCCATCTCACACCAGCAGCAGCCAGCCAGCCCAGTTCTGAGGCCTTGGGTGCCGTTGTCTCCACACAGATGGGTCGTGTACCCACAGCAGGCACCCTGGGTTCTTCTGCCCTCTCGGGGAAATCCTGGCCTCACACCTTTGCTTCCTGCCATGTCCTGCCACAGGGTACAGCCCGGAGTGTTGAGGCCCCTGTCAGGTGGGGCTGGTCCTTGTTGATGCTTCAGCCTTGCCAGTCCTGGAGGGGATGGGCCAGAGCACTGGCTCCTCCAGGCTTACTGACTGGCCTGCCTTCCAGGGCAGAGGCTAGCTCTGCTCTGCTCCTGGCTTCCCTGGCGTCTCTTTTCCAGGTGCTGTTTCTTGCCATGCCTCATGAACCTTTTTTGCATTCAGAGCCCCTTCCAGTTTGGCATGTTCCTGCTAATTTGGCTGCTGCTTCCTCAGGCTCTACATCTAGTTCCCCCATTCTGGAAGGTTCTCCTTCACCTGTGAAAGACTTCCATTATCCCAGTCCCCGGCCACCCCTTCCCCCTAGTTCACATTTCTCCCTTGCTGCCGTTTCTGGCCCATGATGTAATGTCATATGCTGAAGAAATGAATGAATAGCAAGAGTGGAGGTCTGGGCTCCTGCATCTGACTCGTGGCAGGGGGTTGGTGAGAGTAAGGAAAGTGGGCTGCAGGGCACTTGATTCTCAGCCCAGGTGTAGATGCCAGCCTTCCAGTGTCTAAGGGTCCCACCCCTGTCTGCTTGGCAGAGAGCTTCAGCTAAGGCCTTAGCAGGCTTATGAGGAAGACCTAGACTTTGACTCTCTTGTCCCTGTCTCAGTTTCCCCACAGTATGGCTAGAGATCCTTCTCTGTTCTTATCCCATGCCCTGTGGCTGCTCCTCTAGGGCATACCTGGTACCCTGCCCTGTCTGAGGTCCCATGAGGGTGGGTGGCTAGACCATGAGCCTTCATGCCAGGCAAGTATGTATGTGTATGGCTATGGAACAGGCACAGGTCTGTATACCTGTGTGTGTGCTGGCTGCCATGTGTGGTCCGGGGCACGGAGTGCTTTGCGGTGCATTGGTCCCCAGGAGGTGTCCATGGCAGGTGAAGGGCCAGCACCTATAGAAGGACTTTGTGGACAGGCAACTCTAGTGCCATCCTGAGTCCCAGCAAAGCCTTGGGATGGTGCTCTGGGTGTTGGCTGTTGGCTTCCTGCCTCAGGCACTGCTTGCCAGAATCTCAGGCCCCCAGATGAGAGAAGACACACTGGCTCTCTGAGCAGGCCTTGGTTCAGTCTGTTGTTGTCTGGTGTTTGGTCCTCTGGGAAGTCTGCCTTGTCCTGAGGGAGTGGCCAGTGGGACCTAGCTTGGGATGTCTTCCTTACACCCCCCTCTTGGCACATGTAGCAAAGAAAAGTACAGGATGCGCCGTCAGGTTTAAATTCCAGAAACAGCCATGCCCTACTGTAAGTGTCCCAAATGTTACGAAGGCATGGACGCTGGAGGAAGAATGTGATTTGTGATTTCCGTGTCCTGTAGGCTCTGTTGCGGGCTGTCTGGAGGCCTTGTCAGGGTGGGCTGGGCTGGGCTGGATGAAGGTGTAGGAGAGGAGGTTGCAGGAGCCAGCAGACCACTTGGGCCAGGTGGCCAGCCAGCGAGGGAGCTTGGACTGCTTCTTAAGAAGCTCTCTGGGTAGCTGCTGCCTGTCAGCAGCAGAGGTACTGAGAGCGGAGGTGGCCTGGTGAGGGTTTGAGAGCTCAGCTGCAGATTGAGGGCACCCTGGGCCAGCTCTGTTTCTTACCTGTGTGTCTGTTACAAAGTCAAGTGGCATTTTTGAACAGTGGTGCAGAAGTTGCCTTGAATCTTCCATCTCACAGCTGCTTATACATGGGAGCTTTTTTTCTTTAATTGAAGGCTATCGCCATTCCTTGTCCATTTTTTTTTCCCTCTCTTTGCAGGAAGTTAACCTCCTGTACTTTTGAATAGCTTTGAGCTGTGGAAGGTTACAGAAAGGGACAACCTGCAGGCCACAGCCACATCACAGCTGTCCTTGTTCTGTCTTGGTGTGGTATTTCATATGCCCAAAGCCAGCCTTTTGGTTCCCTACCTTGGGGTTTTCATTTATATCATCATTTGTGGTGTTAGACACAGTTTCGTTTTCTGCTTCAGTGTTTTTTGTTTTTATTTATTTACTTTGGTTTTAGGAGACAAGGTTTCTCTGTGTAGCACTGACTGCTCTGGAACTCAATCTGTAGTTTAGGCTGGCCTTGAACTTACAGAGATCTGCCTGCCTCTGCCACCCAGTGCTGAGATCAAAAGTGTGTGCTACCATTGCCTGGCTTGTTTTTGTTGTTGTTGTTTTGTTTTTTGGTGTGCGGTACTGGGGAGAGTAAAGCACTGAACAGTGAACTCTAGCTTCAACCCAGCCATTTTTACTCTTCAGATGAAACTTTTGACTGAGTGTGCCCATGGTTGAAAATCCCAGCCTTGCAGAGCAATGCCGATACCGTGAGCCTGTGCCATGTCCTAGTGACTGTGATCTCCCCGGCACAGAGCTATTTTGAGGAGCCCTGTTGAGGCTTGTGGGTCTTGCCCAGCTTTTTGTCAGAGCACATGCTGTAGGGAGGACCCCGTTTTCATTCTTCCCTCCCCTGCCTCAGCAGCAGGAGTTGCAGAAGTAGGCCACACCCAGGACTGCAGTGTATCTACGGAGCAGCGTGGGGCCACCCAGGCTCTTGGCCACTGAGCTTTCAGCTGGGGGCTGCAGGGTAGTACTCCAGGCGTGGCCTGCAGCATCCCACGGAGGCCTGTTCCCCTTCCTGTTTCAGCTGCTGAGCCTGGCTAGCTTGCCCCCATGTGGGGTGAGAGGTAAGCTGTGCCTGCTTTTGGCTTTGTGAATTGTTTTGATTAAAAAAAAAAAAAGATTTATTTATTTATACTTATGAGCACTCAATCTGTATGTATGCCTGCATGACACAAGAGAGCATCAGATCCCATTATAGATGGCTGTGAGCCACCATGTGGGTGCTGGGAATTGAACTCAGGTCCTCTGGAAGAGCAGCCAGTGCTCTTAACCACTGAACCATCTCTCCAGCTCTGAGAGGGCAGATTTTGGCATTAAACTCCTGTATTAACAGCAGTAACAAAAACCAAAGTTAACGGTCCAGAGAAGTGGCTCTCATGGCTGAATCCCAGAACATGGTGCTTCCCTGTGGATGGGCTCATGGGACTGGCACCCATATACGGTGCCTCTGTGGCTGTCCACTGAGCAGGGTGCTGCTGATCTGTGATGCAGAATGTCACTTGAACATGTCATAAATGATGCTAGGGTGAGTTCCTGAGAGAGGTATAGGCCCCCTCAAGCCTCAGGCTGCCTCTCCTAAATACATGGATGCTCCTGGCCAAATATCAAGCTTGATCTTGTTGGGACCAACTTGTTCCTAATCCTTATCCTGTTCCAGTATGCACTCTGCCTCACACCTATGTTCTTAGGAAACTAAGATCCTTGCTTCTTAGCCTAGAGTTATCTGTCTGGGCCCTGGGTCTCCATGGTATTCCCAGGCTGCCCACACTAAGTGCTGCAGTGTGGCTCTTAATGACAGTAGGCAAAGTCTTTGTGGGCCCCATGCAGTGGGTGCATGGGTGGGGGGCTGCTGGGATTGCTTTTATGGAAGAGAACGTGGGAGAGGCCCTGGATCTGGCCACTAGCCTATGAGATAATGTCAAATATGGCCCCTGTGCCTGCTCCTGGGCAGGATTTCCTCGTGTTTGTCTGTGCTTACTTGGGGCCCTTGGCTTTCCCTTGTCTTGGAAAGCCATATGTACACATAGGATGCAGTCCCTGCCCCTCCTGTTCAGGCTGCTGACTCCTGATGACTTTCTAGGGAGATGATCCTGAGCAGATCTGGTCTGTCCATGTTCCTGCTTATAGCCCCTTAGGGGCCTGTTACTCAGTTTCCCACTCTCAGACCCTGCTGTTTCCTTTGCCCACAGGTCTCTGGTAGCCTACGTGCGTGCGTGCGTGCTGCTGAATGCTGTCTTGGCGTCAAGCCTGTTCCTTTGTACCCTTGTACCCTTGAGCTGTGGAATCTAGGGGTACTTTCTCAGGTTCTTGGTTAGGTCCCCAGCTGGGTGCTGCTGGAGTTTAGGAGGTTCACAGGCAAAAGTTGTTAATGTGCAAAGGTAGTGTGGTATCCTAGGGTCAGAGCCAGGCTCAGAGGCAAGGTATGGTTTACTACCATGGTGGCTGTGTTCTCAGTGTACCCCACACCCACAAGGCCACTGGGTGGGTCAGTAGAGTCCAAGACCTGCTGGTTCATCTCGTAAGGCTCTCAGCACAGTAATGGGCTGCATGTGGCCTTCCTGGGCCACCTGGCCACTTGTGCATAGTGGGGGCCACGGCTGGGAGGGTTTGGTCATTTTTTCTTGCAGGTAGGGTCTTGGGCTGTTCCTCATCTTAGATTTTGCGGGTCCACTGAGGTGGTCCCCTATGCTGGCTGTCTTCCAAGTCATTACTATGTTACCAAAGGCCCTCTGAGCTAGAGTGGAGGCCAGATTGACCTAGGGTTAGTAGGGGCTGGCAGGGTGACAGGACTGCGGTCAGGATGAGGTCTAGTGCCCCTAGAGGTGGAAGCTTCAGCTTGCAGGAATGCCTCGGTGAGCAAGCAAGTGTGTGTCGCGGGTGGGAGAGCAGAGGCTTTGTCAGGAATGTGCCTCCAGAGGTCCTAAGTGCTTCCTGAAGGATCTGTCTCTTTGAACGCTCTGTCCTTAGCTGGAAATGGGAAACAGCCCAGCCACCGACTGCCGGGCCTAGCTGAGAGTGAGACACTCTTGGGGAGTGATCCTGCAGAGTGTGGTGCTGCAGGTGTCACTACCTTCTCTGTGAGTCTGGGTTGGGGGGTGGCATCTAAGGACTCACAGGGACCTTGCCTCAGCTTCCTAAGTGCTAGGACTGCAAGGGTACACAGGCTTTTTGACAAATGTCACTACAGACCTCAGAACATTCCCATAACCCTACACTTGTCCTGTGTTCTTTGCTGAGAAGTCTCCTCCCTCAACTCTTCCTGTGCTCTACCCCAGAGTGTCCCACAGATGGAACCATCCTGTGACACGGCTTTGTCACCGGACACTGCATGTGAGATTTGGTAGATTGGCTTTCTCTTGCTCAGTAGTGTTCCTCTCCAGGTGTGTCACCAGGTTCTGCCAGTCCAAGGTGAAAATAATGGCCATGGGTTCTTGTTTCTCCTGAGAAAATGGACACTTGTGCAATTTTAGATTGGATGGTCAGGCTGCGTGTGTCGCTTGAGGACCTGGCAGAGGATGTTCCAAAGTGCGGTCGGCAAGCGCTCGGGCCCAGCTTCCCTCTGCACCCTGGAGCGGCAGTGCTGCAGTGCAGCTGTGCAGGACGCCCTTAACTACTTGAACGAGCTCCCAGGATTTGGCGTTCGGCTTCTCGTGAGTCATGGCACTTCTCATGAGTGCCATCTGGGTGCTGTAGCTCCCTCTGGAAATTTGTTTGTTTTTAAATGTATTTATCTTTATGTACGTTGGTGTTTTGCCTGCAAGTGTATGTGATGAGGGTGTCAGATCTTGGAGTTACAGACAGTTGTGAGCTGCCATGTAGGTGCTGGGAATTGAACCCAAGTCCATCTGGAAGATCAGTCAAGTGCTCTTAACCTCTGAGACAGGCTCTTGCTATTTAGCCCAGGCTGTCTGTGAACAGGTGAGCCTCATGCCCCTGCTGGCTGAGATTAAAGTGTAGCCATTGTTTTCAGCTGCCTATGTTTGATTTTTATTTTTGTTTGTGGTTTTGATTTGCTTTTTGAGACAGAGCCTTTGTGTAGCCCTGGCTGTCCTGGAAGCCCCTCTGGATACCAGGCTGGCCTTGGATTCAGAGATTGACTCACCTGCCTCTGCCTCCCCAGTACTGGGGTTAAAAGTTGGCTCATCGTGCCAGGCATTTCCCTGGTTTTAAAGTTGGACTGTATTCTTACTGTTGTGTATTACTTTGTGATGTGGAAGTCTAATCAAGGGCTCCCTCACATGGACACATGGACAAGTGCTGTACCACTGCTGGACCCAAGCCCCAAGAGTTGGTTCCTGTTCTGCATTTCAGGCCCTTCTCAGAGGACTGAGTTGTGTGTTTTGTGTATGTGGAACCCAAGGTCACAAAGTCTTTATCCTTTTTTTTTTTTTTTTTATAAAAATTGAGGTTGACTTTAGTATCCATCTTGCTAGTTTCTGAGGGTTGAGAGACTTTGTGCTTTAGTACAGCTGTGTCCTGTTCTCCTCACTGGAGCATCTTGACAGCATTGTCAGAGTGAGGTTGCGGGATGTCGGTTTTCTGTTAGTGGCACGGTTGTTCACTTACCATCTGTCAGCTTCTGCCAGGGCAAGTCTTGATCACTGTAGCTTTCCTGTAGTGTTGGAAGTTAGCTGGTGTGAGTCCTCTGACAGTGTTCTTTACGGAATGGGGAGTGCAGTCTGCCCTACTTCCCGGCTTACCCTTAAAACGTGTGGAATTCACTTGTTGGTTTTTGTTTGTTTTATTCCTCACTGTGCAGTCCTGGCTGTCCTGGAATTCACTATGTAGACCAGGCTGGCCTCGATCTCACAGGTTGCTTCTGCCTTAGGAGTATTGGGGTTAAAGCCTTGTTCCAATAAGCCTGGCTTTTGCTCATTGGTTTGATTTCGTTTGGTTTTGGTTTTGGTTTTTTGAGACAGGGTTTCTCTATGTAGTCCTGGCTGTCCTGAAACTCACTGTGTGGGCCAGGCTAGCCTCAGACTAATAGAGGTCTGCCTGCCTCTGCCTCCTGAATGCTGGGATTAAAAATGTGTGCAACCACTGTCCAGTCTGTTGCTGATTTTTTTAATTTAATTTTTTACATTTATTTATGCATAGGCTATTTCACATGTGTGTGTTGTAGCCAAAGCACACGTGGGTAACTAGGGGAGTCTGTTCTCTCCTTCGACCATCTGGGTCTGGGGCATGAAGTCAGGTTGCCAGGTTTTACCGCAAGTGTTCTTAGTCACTGGCCCTGACTTGGCTTGTTGATTTCTACAAAGCAAACAAGCAAACAGGTTAGTGAGATTCAGATGACCCTGGCTGATGGCAGGGCCTCTTGGAGACTGGCAAACTGCATTGGCAAACTGCACTGCCTAGGTTTGTGTGACTCATGAGCTAAGAATGGCGTTTACATTTTTATGTGGTTGAGGAAAAAAAATCACAAGAATACTTCATGACATGAGAAGATTATATGAAATTCAAATTGCTTTGCCCATAAATAAAGTTTTATTGGAACATGGCCACTGAAGCTAAAGTGTGTATTCTGTGGCTGGTTCTGAGCTGTAGCCAGCGTGCGTGTCCTCAGGCACAGGACAGAGCACTGTAGCTTTGCATCAGACGTGGCGTGGGCCTCTAACCACAGCAGCCATCAGGTCTCCATGGATCACTGGCTGGGTATGTTATGATTAAATAGAGCTCTGGTGCCATCTGCCTGGAGACAACACAGACCTTGTAGTTGAGGGCTCAGCCCCACCAGACCCCTGTACTTCACAGGCCAGTGTGCGCCCCCGGTTGTGGCCTGTGCTGACTGAGCGGCTTTGGGTCAGGGTTCCCACAGCACTCTTCAGGTTCAATTAATTTGCTGGAGCAGCTTGCTGGGCTGAACAGTTGCCATGTTTGCTGGCTCATTATGAAGGATACAGGAAGCATACACCGGAAGGGCTGAAGGTGCTGCCCCTCTGATCCTAGTTGGTCTTTCTGTGGTTGTGGTTAGCTCTGTGCAGGGCAGTGGGGCGGGGCGGGGTCACGTGGCTCTGGACAACCGTCTCACAGGTGTCCTATGGTAGTCAGCCTTTTATTGTTGTCACCATTTGAGACCACCAGTTTACAAGGAGGAAAGTTTAGTCTTGGCGTAAAGTTTCTGAGGTTTTGGTCTCTGTCACTTGGGCCTGTGACAGACACAGCAGAGCTAGTGTTTGGGTACAAGTATGGTAAGAATGCACAAACTGATCATTTTATGGTGACTCGGAGAGTCAAAAGAAAACAGAACAGGAAAGGAGTGCAGGCCCTACCCCAAGCACTGCAAAGCTGGGGACCAAGCATTCCCGTGCATGGGCCCTTGGACACACGCAAAGGACACTTATCTGTCTGGAGGTTCCAAGGTTGTTCGGAGCCATGTGCCAGAGTGGGCAGGAACCAAATATGTTTCCTTTTGTCACAGTGTCAACAGTAGCCATTGCTTGTGTGACTGACACACTGCAGGGCCTGTGAGCACAGTAGCTTGCTGTCTTGAGCCCAGATGTGTGCTGTGGACATACCTGTGGTGTGAATTGGGGACTGTGTTGTGGTTTTAAGGCAGTGGCAAATATTCACCAGTCATTGGTTATCTCACATGGACAGTCATGCCCAATATCCAGGACTCTGTTACAGTGTGTGTTGGTGTTATGGTATCAACAGGAATCACAGTGGTCAGAACAGTTAGCACCTTTAAAGAGAGAATCTCGTACTAAGCAGAGGGGAATGTTGAAACAGTGATGTGAGCTGGTGCTGCTCAGTCATTGATTTGGGACGTGTGAACCTCTGGAACAGTGTGAGCTGGGCAAAGTTGGCGAAGTACTGATGGGAGAGGAATCTGCTAAGATGTATGGCCAGTGGGACACATGTAGCAGAAAGGGGTGGGGCTAGGCAAATGAAGAACCCTGGAGAAAGACATGAAGAGCCAGAAAGGTAGGCATACCTCACTGAGCCAGCGCCACAGACAGCATGCTTCTGACCGCCACGGTTCTGTGAACCCTGTCAGAAGCAAAAGGTGGAGGTTGTGCGCTGACCCAGCCTGCAATCAGCATGGTGGCTTCCCAGTGCTCAAACTTGGCCAGAGTGGAAGAGTCCCCCACAGAGTGGAAGAGACCGACCACTTAGGATCATCAGTGTTAAAGCAATGAATGACTTAGAATCAAGATTTGCTGCATGGGGGTAATGCTGTTAGTTCGTTGGGAAGTGCTTCCGCTCGCCAGCAGCGCTGTTGGGAGAAGAAGCTTATGCTGTGGTACGTTCACTCTTACTGGGGAGAAATGAAATGGAAGGTCCGAGCAGGAGTAGTTTCTAGCTCATGTTGCACTCTGGCAGAAGCTGATGACTGTGCTGGGAGTTTCTCAAGGCTGCCCTTAGGACCAGTACTTTGCTAGACTCTTGAGACCTCAGTGCTCTGGAACTCAGCTTCTTGCTCCTTGAAATAGAAGGGTGTGCCACACCAGCCAAGATGGGTGGGTCTCAGAAGAGGAAGGTGAGGCATGGACCGGCATGTGGTAGTGCTGATTGGAGCCTGTGGAGGTGGGCCTTGGGACCCGGACTGTTAGTAGAGATTGGCCATGTGTTCGTGGGTGAGCTCTTTCTCTCTCCCCCTCAGGAGTCAGATCTTTACCATGTAGCCTCAGCCAAGCATGATTTGACATGGTCAAAGCCTGAGAAAGAGGCACTGCTAGGACTGTGGAGAGCCTGGCTTGCAGGGAGAGCTCTTCCTTTGGATGCCACATAATGAGCTCCGCAGCAGCTCAGCTGTTCAGATCAGTGTCTGCATCCAGATCCCATGCTAACTGTCCTAGTGAGAGGCATATGTCCAGGGTTGCAATGTCTGAGCTACAGCAGCGTTGCTGGTGAACATGAGCAGAACAATAACCCTGAGCTGATGTCATCCCCAAATCCCTTGTTTTCTCATTTGATCCATCTGTACTTTAAAAACATTTTTTTCTATTTTCTTTGTGTGTGTGTGTGTGTGTGTGTGTGTGTGTGTGTGTGTGTGTGTGTTTTGGTTTCGTTTTTTCAGACAGAGTTTCTCTGTGTAGCCCTGGCTATCCTAGACTCACTTTGTAGTGAGTTCAGGCTGGCCTGAACTCAGAGAGACCCGCCTGTCTCTGCCTCCCCGAGTGCTGGGATTGCAGGCGTGCACTACCACGGCCTGCTAAGAACTAGTTTTATTAAGAAATCCTCCACATTGATGAGGTCCATCAGGGTGTTTTCAGAGTGTTGCAGGAGGGCCCACATCTGAGCACAGAGCCTCCTCTTGTACCCTTTCCCTCCTTGGACTTTGCTTTTTCTGGGAGACCCTTCACCCGGTGACTGCCTCCGAGCGCTAGCTGTTGGAGTTCTAAGGATGTGGTTGACCTGCTGGAGCGAGGCACAGGCTCAGGAAGCAATATGATGACAGGCCTGTTCCTGCAAGTTTGTGCCTGCATGGTAGCAGGGAGCTGCATTTGCTCATGCTGTCCAGGGCCCATTTTAAGAGGAGGAACTTTCTAGTCAGCTCAGCTAAGGAGTCCCAGCCTGGCACTGTGACAAACCAGCATGCGCTCTTTACTGGGGCTCCTGGAGCATTGTGGTAGTGGGTGATCTAAGCTGTCCAGATGGAATCTACCAGCTTTCAGAAGTGTTCATGTCTCTCTGTGGAGCTAGTAAGAAGTTTGAAAGCAGCTTCACCGAAATGCTAAAGTTTGTACTGACCTGATGGCCCTGGGGGACCTGGGGACATTGTGGCACCCCTGGGATCATGTGCTTCTAGGTTCTGAGGCCCAATAACTCTGTGACCCTAGAGGAGGCAGATCTTGTCACTCTGACGTGACTGGCCTGTTAGTATGTATGGTCACCTAGAAGCTGTGACCTGTGTGCTGTGTAGTTGCTGTTGCTGTTTTGGAGGAGGCTGGGCATGTGCTGGGCTGCAGTGGCCTCTGGTGCTGAGTGGTAGACACAACGGTTCATGCCAGGAGCAGCTGGCTACTTGGGAAGGTGTCCTGTAGCTTTGAGCAGGGCCTTAGGGTAGCTTTGGAGATGGGGTTATGGGGAAGCTGTAGGCAGCCTCACAGACTTTGCACCACGGCTGGCGCTCTTGAAGGCGGCTGACGCTGGATGTTTACAGGCCGCAGGCCCCTTTATCTTGCCTCTCCCTTGCCAGCAACAGCTATGATCTGGACCGCATCCCTGTCTGAGTTCTGTCCAACCCCTTCTCTAGTAGCATGGGGCTCTGCCGAGGCCCTGTTGAGGTTCTCGGTATGTCCTTTGGGGTTCCTGAGAATGGTGGCAATGATTGAAGACTGGTGCTGTGTGTGATGAGCTCTCTGTTTGCAGACTATGTCTACTTTGAGAACTCGTCCAGCAACCCGTACCTGATCCGCAGGATCGAAGAACTCAATAAGGTAAGAGCTCAGCGTGGTGGTGCTTCTGCCTGGCCCTGGCGGGAGGAGCGGGGCCTGCCCTGTTGTGGGTGGTCAGGGTCTTCCCACCTAGATTTGGGAGTTCCTCCGGGAGAGGCTGTGAGTGAGTCCCTGTGACCTCTTTGGGGCCATGTCTAGGCTTTTTTTTTTTCTTCCAGTTGTTTTATTATTTTATGTATATGGGTGTTTTGTCTACATATAAACCATGTGGGTGTCTGAGGAGGCCAGAAGAGGGTGTTGGATCCCCTGGAACTGAATGGAGTTACAGACGGTTGTGAGCTGCCATGTGGGTGCTGGGAATCAAACCCCTGTCCTCTGGAAGATCAGCCAGTGCTCTGAACTCCCATTTATTCAGCTCTGACCTTTGCTTCTTGAGGATGAGCTCAGGGTGGTCTTGGGGTGTTGCCAGCTCCCCCTGTTTCATCTCCTAGCACATACTGTCTGTCTGAGGCAGGTGCCCTCATGGACCTGAGCTCACCCAGCACACAGGGATCTGGGTGATGGTTCTGGACACTGTCATAGACTGAGGGCAGTGGCCATCAGTGATGGTAGTTCCACCTACACATGCTCTCTCTCTCCTTGTCCTCCTCCCATTTCCATTAGCCTAGGTGGCCTCCTGACCACAGACAGGACTGCAGTGGACATTGCAGAGTAGTCTGCTCTGCAGCCCTGAGGGTACATGCAGTATTTGCATTCTGGGATCTTGTTGGCCTCTTCACCCCAGTAGTGTCCTCTACCATGGCCTGTGTCTGCAGGAATGCTGGGAATCCGTGGCAGATACTTAATCCTTGTTCTGGGGACATGGTTGTTCCATTAACTGGAACCCCAGGGCTATCTACATGACACCTAGTGTGCAGACTAGAAGTGTGGAGAAACAATCCCACTTTGCTTGGGTGAGCTCCTGGCACTTTGGGCAGTGGGGTGGGGTCAGGCCAGCCCAAGTCATAGCATGCATGTATACTAGAAACCTTCTTGTTCCGTTTGTATTGCTAGGAGCTCATGACCATTTTCCTACTGTGAGCCTCAAATGTGGCTTGCCCACTTTTGGCTCCAAAGCTGATACAAGACTGGAGTCTCTTCTAGGATGCTGGGGTAGGCAGGCATGTTCCTGTTGTTTCCTCCAGCGCCAGGCAAATGACATGACAGATTCTCCAGACCTCTGTCCCTGAAAACCCTCTTTTTTCCTGCCAGATTGGGTGTCCCTGAGGCTTCTGGAGCACCACAGACCAGCGAGAGGGCCTGTTTTCCTAGACCTCAGTTTCTTGGGATCAAATGTAACAGGGAGGGCATGGTTGAATGTTACCCTACAGATGGCTTCTTGATGGAAGCCTAGGTGTGGCTCTAGGTTTGGCCTCAGCAGCTCCCTGGGGCCCATGTTACTCAGGCTGTGCCATCTGAGGCCTTATGCTGCTGCTGCTTCTGCTGGTGTGTGTGTGTGTGTGTGTGTGTGTGTGTGTGTGTGTGTGTGTGTG
>NW_026596134.1:0-82486 GCF_907164565.1 Psammomys obesus | reverse complement strand
GTGTGTGTGTGTGTGTGTGTGTGTGTGTGTGTGTGTGTGTGTGTGTGTATGCTGCACCTGGGGAGATGGAATGGTCAGAGCATGCAGGGGACTTCTGGAGGCCTGAGGCCTATCATAGCATAGGTGGGCACTGGTGTTTACTCTGATGTGCTTCCCTGGGACCAGAGCCCTGACAGGTACTCCATGGATGACCCTGGCTACAGTTGGCAGTAGGCAGGGCAGTAGACTCAGTGGCTGGAGCTCTCAGTTTGAGCAGTTGGCTGCTATAGATGTGGGCTGACAAGCTCTCGTTTACATATTTCAGTTGTACAAACTTGGACATGAGCAATTAGGCTCGTAGAGGAGTATCCCAGCTGCAGTGAGCCAAGTCTGTGTGGCTGTGTCCCCTGCGTCCTGCAGTAAGCAGCAGCTAGAGGGTGGGTGTTCTGTGGCCCAGCATATGTAGCCATGTCAGCCCCCTCTCTTTGAGTGACAGTCTGGCATAAGCCTCACCCACCTCAAAGCCAGGTGCTGAGTCCAAGTCATGTATAAAGCGAG
This sequence comes from Psammomys obesus, assembly GCF_907164565.1. Classification (NCBI taxonomy): domain Eukaryota; kingdom Metazoa; phylum Chordata; class Mammalia; order Rodentia; family Muridae; genus Psammomys; species Psammomys obesus. The sequence continues at coordinate 81,949 of NW_026596134.1, read as the reverse complement.
TTGTGAGCTGGGCTGGCAGGCCTGATTCCCAGTTGTAGACCAGCCTTGCTATCTCTCGATGTCAGATCTCTGTTGCAAGGCTTCTCTCTGGTTTCTATCTGGGCTTCTGTTTTGGCCTCAGCTTTGGACTTCTGTGGTGGTCTGCCTCTGATCTCCAGTGTGTGAGGGGAACTCTGGGTTTCACCCTTTGACACGTAAGATTAACAAAGCCTGATATCCTTGGCTTGCCACCCACAGCCAGCATATTCAGCACACATGAAGTTGTTTCAAGACCCTGCTACAGAGCAGAGACAAGCACCTTCAGTGATAAGAAACTTCTGGATTTTAGGGACAGGTGATTTTAGGGCATGGTTATAGCTGTTCTCAAGCTAGTGCTGCTGCCTAGGAAATGAACACCAAAGCTGTACACAAACAGACACAGGTTAGGAAGCTCCAGTGTTCACAGGTTGCGTGGGAGGAGGTACCATTTCCACCATGGCAATTGGCCAAACTCAGAACAAGTTGGAACTAACTGGCCAGAGCCCTACCCTAGAATAGAAGAATAGGCACTGTACAGTTCAGGCAGGTTCTCCCTGGTGGGCTCAGGAAGGGGGCTAGGAGCATCTCCTGGGAGCCGAAGCACAATGTTGAGCAGAATGCAGCTCCTCACCCCTGTGATGGATCACAGTTGGTGACGCCCTGTGGGCACAGGATGAGGTGTTTGAGAGAGCCTTTAATATGCAAGATGGGTATGTATGTATATATATATGGATATACCCTAGTAGTATATCCATATATATGGAGCTCAGGTCGAAGTGCATAGTTGAGATCTCACCCTCACTGTTCCTGTTGGTGGTGTGGGTCTCTACTCTCTATATATATGGAGGAAAAGTTGTTGCTAGTACAGAGGATAGCCAGGGCCTCAAGAAGGAAGAGACAGTGCTGAGCATGGGCAGGTGCTGTGGCCAGTGGTCAGTGAGGAAAGCTCTCAGAAATGAGTGTGGACTTCCAGAAGTGAAAACAGAAAGGGAAGATTGGGTGACAATTGAGGATTCTAGGAAGTAGGACAGGAGTAGAGAGACTGGGCACAAACCAGAAAATTAGAGGTCATTCCAGAATCAGCAAATAGGAGTCCTGCCAACAGGTAGGAGAGAGCCAAGGAATGAGGACTGAACAGAGGGTCTTCTTGGTGTGTCTTGTCATTGGGAGAGATAGGAGGGTCGGGCGGTGGTAGTGCGCACCTTAAATCTTGGCACTTTGGAAACAGGGACAGGTGGAGCTCTGAATTTGAGGCTAGCCTGGTTTACCTAGTGAGACCCAACAAAAGAACTTCTAAGTTTAGGGGAAAAGCAGATTGCATGGGCACGCAGCTGCACTTTGCATCTTCCATGGCTGTGCAGAAGGCATATCATGCCAGCTCTGTGTCCAGAAGATGAACAGATGACCTGCCAGCCTCTCAGAAGGCTGTGAAAGCTGTCCACTACCACAGGGAGACCACCACCCCAGCAAGGAAGGGGAAGTATCCCATCTTAGACACCCATAAAGATGAGTGTCTCCAGATATCAAAGCTTGACATTTGTTCCTGGTCCCCACTGCTAGCTGCTTAGAGGATTCCATGACGGTTGAGTGAGAAGGTAGGTAAATAGAGAAATGTGAATGGTGATGAATTTGGGACACGGGGAGCCAGAGGGGCAGTGTCACACACAGTATTGGCTCAGCCATGTTTCTGTAGTTCTATGTGTTCAGGAGTATGTGATAATCGATTGGTACTGTCAACTTCATAGAATCTAGGATCACATCTAGGATCACACCAGTGGCTTGTCTGGATTGTGTTAATTGAGGTGGAAGACCTGCCCACTGCTGGCAGTACCATTCCATTTATGGGTTCCCGACAAGTGAGTGGAGAAAGGGAGCTGAGCAGCAGCCTGCATCACGATGCTTCCTGACAGTGTGGCTAGCTGTCTGAAGCTTCTGATGCCGTGACGTCTGCCCCGAGGGACTGTAACTTGCAGCTGTGAGCCAGATGATGTCCTTTATTCCCTTGTTACCTCTGCCAAAGTAACTTACCACAGCAACAGGAAAAGAAAGACAAGAGTACACGGTGGAAAATAACATTATAATACTGCACTGAGGGAATGTATCATGATATTGGGCTGTGAGCAGAGAGAGCTCTGCTCCACAGTACTGTCAGAGCCTGTGGAAGTTTGTTCTCAAGTGGGGGTTGTTGTCCCTGCTTCAGACTGTACGAACGGCTTCACCACGGTGAGGTCTGACAGGCACGGAAGCTACCCAGGGAGATTCCACTGGCCATAGGATGGCCTGAGCATAGGAAGGCTGGAGTTCTGTTGGGTGAGTCCTCTGGGTACTCAGACCGTGTCCACAGACCGTGCCAGTGGAAGTGAGTGAACAGGAGTGAAAAGATAGATGTCTTGTACAGAACTTAAAGTAATTTATGTATTCTCCACTCAGGTGGGAACACAAGTCAGGGGTGCATAACTGCAACATTATTTTAATTTTATTAGTTGTTAGACAGGGTTCACTATATAGTGCTGACTTGCCTGGATTTCACTGTATAGACCAGGCTGGTCGTGAACACATAGATCTGTCTGCTCTTACCTCAAGTGCTGGGGTTAGAGGCATGCCTTACCTCATTTAGCATTTACGTGAGCCCTGACTAGTTGTATAATATTCTCTGCTGGTGCCAGCTTGCAGATTGACACAGGAGCTCAGTTCGAAGTGCATAGTTGAGATCTCACCCTCACAGGTCCTGTTTGTGGTGTAGGTCTCCACTACTGGCTGCCCTGTGGAGGATGGTGTTGGAGCCTGACTAGAAGGGAAGGGTGGGGGTTGCAGTATGTGTCAGGGCTGTCCTTAGATTCTGGTAAAACAAGCAGGGCCTCCACTGCTCTAGGGCACTATTCTGGTGGGGCCCCTGGCAGGCAAGGGAGAACCTCATGGGCTCAGATCACTGAGTGGGGGAGTCAGTCTGTGTGTCTAGTCCAGTGTGCATTCCCTTTTGGTCATGCTTACCTGACTTTGTATGTGTTAGAGGTGTGGCTGTCCCCAGCTCACTCCACACTTGGGCTCAGGTATAGGAGATCTGTCATTTTTTTCCCTAAATGTTCCTGAAGCCTTGGTTGGGAGGGTCTAGGTCCTATCTTGGGGTCCCTTTTAGGGCTTATATTGCTCAGACACGTCTGCCTTGCTGTTACAGACAGCCAACGGGAATGTGGAGGCCAAGGTGGTGTGTTTCTACAGAAGGCGGGACATTTCCAGCAGCCTCATCGCCCTGGCTGACAAGCATGCAAGTGAGTCTCAGCCTTCCCCCTGGGGTGATGTGCCTGTCCCCTTCAGTGCCTACTCTTGGGTCCTGGCTTCACTGAGGCCATTCTGCTCTCTTACTTTGTCTTCTGTCTGTAGCTGGATTCTCGTGATAGCCCTTTATGGCTCAGTGCCAGTGCATAGTCCCTTTCGGGTGTTGTTTACCCATGGGCAAGGGTGAAATAATCCTCCTCGTGTCTTCTGCCAGTATCCTATGCTCATAGTTATGGACCACCTGGGATGTTGGTGTATTTGGCCCCTAGCTTGGGCCCATAGGGCAGAGGGTAAGGAGGATCTGACCCAGAGCAGAGGCTGTGGTCGCTGCCTGGCCTTTGGACAGATTGTTTCCATTTTACTGGAAGATGTCTACTGTGTCCTCTGTAGTTGTTTTTGTTTGTTTGTTTTGTTTTTGTTTCTTTGTTTTCCAGAATAGAGACCTTCCTTCTTACTCAAGGGAACTTAGCCCTAGCATGATAAGCATGGTCCAAGGGTACTTTGCCTCCCTCCTTGACAATTACCTGGTCCTCGTGCTTAGCCTCTGACCTCTCACTGATGTAGACCCCTGTAGACCTGTACTATTGTGTGTGCTTGGGCGTCATGACTGCAGTAGGGCTGTGTGAGTGCCGGACAGCTGCTGAGCCCTAGATGCCTGAGTTGGGGACATTCCCAGCTGCCTTGCACTTGTGGTCATCTGGGGCCTCTTCCTGAGCCTGAGGTTATGGTCACTGTGGGTGCTCTCTGTGAGCAAACGAGGAGCAGAGTGGCCTGGACTGTCCTCTCCATAGAGAGTTCAGTAGTGCCATCCTGACTCTTTTGTCCCTTTTTTTACTGGTTGATTGGCTCAAGACCTACTTGTAACACACACACGACCCACTTGTAGCACATAGGCATGCACATAACACTCGTCCGTTGTCCCCATTCCTAACAGGTGGGAGTAGGGTTGCCGGAGCCACAGTCTCCTCGCGGTGGCGGCCAGTCAAGTGAGAACCCTCAAAACCTGCCGCCAGCATTAGTGTGGGAGAGGCAGGGGTCCAGAGCTGGCTGTTCTCACCGGCTCGGGACCGGGTCAGGAGGGGCAAGAAGGAGCCAGAGCTGACTTTAGAGTAGGGTTGGTGTGTTGATGATGTCCCTGCCATCCTGCAGGCAGCCCTGCGTGAATCACCAGCACAGCATTGTGAGCAAAATGAAAATGCAGCTCCCATCTCAGACCTTTTTGGATGCAGAGATGGCCTACTTGACCTTGACACCCATGCTCCGGCCTCTGGGTGCTTGTGCTGGATGCACTGTGAATGTTTGACGTGGTTGTAGCCCTGCAGGTGTGGGTCCCAAGTCTCCAGGGAAGTTGGAGCTATCGTGTGTTTACCACAATGGAGAGGGGTGGCCTGCTCTGAGGACCAGTGTGTTGTCAGAATCTCACTGCTATCTGTATGCCCCAGTGGTGCTGCTGTCTTGGTGGAGAAGGGTGTGGTGTGAAGACTCAGAATCCTAGGAGTATTACGTCAGGGTGAAGGGCCTCCCAGAATGAGGGAGTCTGCAGAGCCCTGACACAGTGCACCCAGAAAATCTCCATGGGCCATCTCTGGCTAGGCCTCCTGTGAGCCTCATCAAGCCAAGGAGGCAGGTATCAAGGGTACCAGGGTTTGCTGGCTGACTCCTCTTGGCCTGGCTTGTGACTGGTGGGTTCCCCATTCCCTGGTGCTACATTCTGGTTACACAGAGCTCCCTATAGCCAGGGTGCACACAGCTGATTGCTCAGTAGGGGCCTGTTAACAGGAGCTAGAGACTCTGAGAGGGCCCTGCCTTTTGGTCAGGGAGCTCTGGCTCCAAGTCAGTGTGCCCTGCCAGGCTGTCCAGGCCAAGCATTGCCTTTAGATGGGAAGCCAGATACTGTAGCCTGGTACACACGTAGCAGGAGCCCCTTCCAGATACCTGCAGAGGGAGATGTGCCTGGCCTCTGTGTAGTCCTCACCAGAGCAGGGTTAGGGCTTAGCAGAGTATGAGGTGGCACTTAGAGGTGGCGTGGGATGAGCTCTGGGCTTGGAGTATGGCTTGGGGCCGGCCATCTGCCTTTGGGATCAGCCCTTTGAAAGGTCCCTAGGGAGAGGTGGAGCCAGAGGCTGTATATGTAGCTATGATAGGGTCTGGCCCTGCTCTAGGCCTTGAAGAGATGAGGTAGCCTGGAACCACTTAGTGCCTGTGTGAGGATGGTGGGAAACTCAGAGATACAGCCCCCAGGTCCATCCAGCCTCAGGTCTGGATGATGTATGTGAATAACCCCTGGCTGCTGGACAAGAGCTGCTCCGGACAGACCTGCCTGCCTCATGTTTAGGAGAAAATAGCTCAGTGGAGATGCCCAGGCTCCTGGGGCCCAGTCACAGAGAAAAGTCTACATCCACCTCCCAGCTCTGGTCTTTATCTCAGGTGCCTGAGGCTAGGGATTCCCCTCCCCAAAGTGCCAGAGCACCCTGCAGTCAGCACAAGGGGGCAGAAGAGAGCAGCCATGGCTGGCCGCTTATTGGAGCTGTGGGTATCAGCAGGGCTGTCCCCCTGCTGGACATACTAAGCAAGCCTGGGCTGTCATAGTGCACGCTATTCCATACTCCCCAATTTGGGGATCTAGGATAGGCAAAGAAGTATTTTGTTGATACGGGGTAGTGGGTGGTAGCCAAACCACCAGAGGTGCTTGCTGTGACATTGGTATGCCTTGACTTCTCCCAGTAGTCAGCGTCCCCCACCTGCCAGCCTGTTCTTCTCTTGCCCATGTCTGGGCAATCTTATCTGGAGGCCCCTGACTCCTGCACTTGCCATTTAGGGAGGAGTTAGCTTCTGATTGGTGCCGTGTGTGTGAGGAGAGACGGGGTGGCCAGAAGCTGCATACACAGAGGGTCTCAGGAGTAGCTGGAAGAGGGATGGGTCGCAGGTGGGTGGGCATTCTGAATGCTAGAACAGTCAGGAGACACAGGTAGTCTTTGGCTGGGTGGTGTTTGTCCTCCATTGGGAGGCCTGTGGCCCCCATGTCTCCTCGGTCCGGGCCCTGGGCAGGGAGCAAGCGCTGGCACTGGCCCTAACCTGCCATCTGGGCGCTGTCTGTCTGTTATGTAGCCCTGTCAGTCTGCTATAGAGCCGGACCGGGGGCGGACACCGGCGAGGAAGGTAAGAGCCGACCTCTGCAAGGAGGGTGTCCTCGCGTCTGTGTCCCTGGGCTGGGGCGGGCGTCGCACAAGCCAATGTATCCTGGATGGGCTGCCTGCATGCCCGTCCCTGCATCCCCTGCCAGCCAGCTGAGGGCTGGGATTCCCTATGTTTAGCCTGTAGCCTGGCCTTGGCTGTGGCCAAGGCGTCAAGGGGTTGTCCTACTCGGGCAGGAAATCTGCTGTGTTTTGTGGGGTCATCTGGCCTCAGGCTGTCCTGAACATGTAGTGTGCCCATGTTTTTCCTGCCTTTCTCTGCCTGCTGCTTCCGAGGCCAGTCTGAATACTTCTTCATCTTCCCATCCTGATGTATTCCAGGCTTCCAGGGCTTCTGTGGGGCCTGCCCAGAGCTCCTGAGCCACCGTGGAATGGGCAGGAAATGTGTTAGGCAGGGAGGTGGTCTCCTGTGCTTGGTGCCCTGCACGAGGGAGAGCTAGCTTGGCGGCCGGGGCTGTCAGCTGCCATCTCCAATGAGTACTGACAGGGCCTCTTTGTCCTCTAGGGGAAGTGGAGGAGGAGGTAGAAAACCCAGAGATGGTGGACCTGCCTGAGAAACTTAAGCATCAGCTGCGGCATCGGGAACTATTCCTCTCTCGGCAGTTGGAGTCGCTGCCTGCCACACACATCAGGTAGCTCTCGCAGCTCATGCCTGCCACCTTGCTGCCTGCGCCTCCTCCACCTACTCATTCTCTTTTTCCAGGGGCAAGTGCAGTGTTACCCTGCTCAATGAGACCGAGTCGCTCAAGTCCTACCTGGAGCGTGAGGTAAGACCTGCCCTACTATCTTCTGGCCTGGACACGATGCTTACCCTTTTGGTTGCACCACGGCTTCTTTTCTACCCACAGTTCCCTGCCACCAGGAGTCAGAGACCTTAGGACCCTGTTGTTCATTTCAGGTGCCCCTAGGCATTCCTTCAAGAAGCCCCCTGTGTGGAGGTCTCCACTCTGCGGGAATAAATGGTTGGAATTAATGAGCACTCTTGCCTCACTAGCCAGGATTCCAGGGACAAGAGCCACCTGGTCTCGAACCTGGGCGCTTGCCAAAAGCTTTGTGGACATCACATGCAAGCAGAAGCCCACACAGACCATCTCTGTCCATAGTCTAAAGTGACCCCCATGGCTGCTGGCGTTGGTGGCCATTGCTGCATTTGGGGCAAGTAGTCCTTATATAGGGCCACCCTGCACAAGGAGAGGTGTTACCCTTGAAATGCCACCCCAGACTAGTGTTTCTGGGGAAGCAAAGTCCCTGAAGATGTGGGATAGCACTGCTGGGAAGGCCAGGTTTCTGAGGCTAGTTGGCTGGCATGTCAGTTATTTAGAAGATGTGGCAGTTGAAAGGAAGGAACACTGATAGTCAGATAAGAAGCTGGTGTGCCCCATTTCACCCCCCCCACCACCACCTTTTGCCTGGGTCCTAGTCTCTAGGGTTCTGCAACCTCAGCTTGAGCCTTGTGGCCTGAAGCTCCAAGTACAGCTCTCTCAGGTTGGCCTGGACAGGGCTTCGTTCCCTATGTGCCACTGAAGCTTCAGTGTACGGGGATGGATGGTGGGCTATGCCCTGAGCTCAGCCCACACCCTTCACACAGGGCTTATGTGAACCCACTCTGTAGGGATACTACCTCATGTTCTCAGCCATTGCCCTGCTCCTGCCATACAGAGCCCAGAAATAGTAGGACATGGTCATTGAGCTACTGTGACATGAGCCCCTGAAGGACCACAGGTGGAGCAGTCATGATATGCTGGTCTCGTGAGAACTGCTTTAGGTCCTGCAGCACTAGGCATCTGAGCAGCCACGAGATGTGTACCCTTGGGTCTCCAGGCAGGCAGTGCCTTTGGAGGAGGCTGTGCTTGCTGCTTGGGAGTGTTTTTGCTAGGCAGAGGGGACTTCGGCATTAGCCCTGCTGACAGCTGTAGAGAAGGGTAGAACTGCAGAAGGGAAGACACCAGCATCTGTGAGCCAGAGGCCAGTTGTGCTGTGGCAGACAGTGGGCAGTCCCGGTAGTGTGGCTGGCACAGAGAGAGCCTTGAGTGTTCCCAGGTGCTGCTTGCCTCCAGGTGCTGAGACCGTTGTGTTCCTTTTTTTTTTTTTTTTAGGTTTTTTTTATGTATGCAAGTGCTTGTCTGTTTTCATGCATAGCAGAAGTGGGAATCAGATTCCATTACAGATGGTTGTGAGCCACCATATATTTGGTTGCTGGGAATTGACCTCAGGATCTCTGAAAGAGCAGTCAGTGCTCTTAACCACTGAGCCATCTCTCCAGTCCCGACCCTTGTGTTCTTCCGTATGGTTTTCCATTCATATGTTTAGGAAACATGCGATTCCTGAATGGTGAGAACAGGTTCCTGCTTTTGCTGGCTGGGCACCTTGCTGCCGTCTGTGTGCCTGACTGAGACTGCTTTTTTTTCCTGTTTCTTCGGGTGCTATGGACTGCACTGAACTTATCTACTGGGTTCTGTATAGGTGTGGCCCTACCAGGCATGACTACCAGTGGCCTCTGGCAATCCTGTGCACAGGCCTGCACAGGCAGAGTATCAAGGGACAGGGACTCCACCAAGGAGAGGAGCCAACGGAAGGGATGCCTAGCGTGCTCAGGCCACCCACACCTCTGCTAGTGAAACTCAGCACAAAATAAGACGCATACTTTTTATAACTCAGAGAAGGGGCATGAGGTCTGGATGCAGTGACAGGCCTGGATCAGCACCACCGTCCACTGGTGCTCTGGAGCCTTAGAAAGGCAGCCGTCATTAACTAACAGTGCAACACAGCATCTAGGAGGAGTTAGTCATTTTCAGAGTGAATGAAGAGAATGGGAAAAAGAGGAACTGCAAGTCATGGGATGTGAGAAGGTGAGGACCAGCAGCCCAGGAGCTATAGAAGAACTGGGTAGCAGGCCTGGGAGCAGAGAGCACAGGAGTAGGCCATGGACATAGAGCAGAACAGTGAGAATCCATGGACAGTGAGAGTCCATTAGACATAGAGAACAGGGACACCTGTGAGAGCCCAGGTGACAGGAGAAGGTGACCTTAGGTTCAGAAGACCACTACTCAGAACTAAGGCCGTGCTGACCATAAGGAATAAGTCGAGCTGTGGGGCTTAAAAGCCTGAGGTGGGGAAAAGTTGAGGAAAGCTCTGTTGTGTGAGCTTCAGCCTGTTGGCCAGGCATAGAGCTGGATCCATGAGTACACAGCCTGGAATGGTGTGTGAAGCTCTGTGGTTGGAGCATCTCAGTGTACTTGCCTGCCTGCAGCCTATAGAATTTATTCCTAGGTACTTTGATTTTTGTTGTGCTCGTAAGTTGATTTTTTTCTTCCAGTGGTGGGGTGGTGGTGTTTGAGACAGATTGTCTTGGAACTCGCTGTGTAGACCAGGCTGGCCTTAAACTCACAGAACTTTGTGCTTGCTTCTGCCTCTCAAGTGGTGGGGTTAAAGGCATGCACCACTATGCCTGGCCTTCATAAGTTGAACTTCAAATGGTTGCTGTGACAGAAAGACAGTGGCTTTTAGGAGGGGCCTGTGCTCAGTGACCCTGGCAAGTTCTCGGTTCCTCCTCATTCACGTCCTAAGCAGAGGAGCGCCCTCTGCAGCCTTTATGAGGTCTTACTTCTACTGCTGTATGGGCCTCTGCCAGGGGTCATGGGCGGGCAGGCTGTAGCCCCTCCCTCAAAACTGGGCTGGCCTATTGGATACAGCTGGACTCTGACGCCTCTATCTTGTGTGGTGTTTTTCAGGATTTCTTCTTCTATTCTTTAGTCTACGACCCACAGCAGAAGACCCTTCTGGCTGATAAAGGGGAAATTCGTGTAGGAAACCGCTACCAGGCCGATATCACTGACTTGCTGAAAGAAGGTGAGGTTCAGGCTGGGCCACACGTGCAGAGGCTGGAGGCTAGGCTGCAGCTCTCTTAGAGCCTCCTTCCTGGAGGACACTGGAATCCGGCCTCGAGTCTCAAGCCCTGGAGCCACCTGTTGAGCCCTGTGGCTCCTTGAGCTCGGATTTCCCTTTGGCAGTTCCTTATCAGTTTGATTTCATATTGTTTCTGCTAGGCAAGTATTCTGCCATGCCACCCCCCAGCCTTGTTCCTTATTTAATTTATTTTTACTTGTATTTTATGGGTGTGGATATTTTGCTTGTGTGTATATTGGTGCACCATTTTTGTTTAGTGCCCGTGGAGGTCAGAAGAAGGCATTGGATCCCCTGTGACTGGACTTACAGAAGGTTTTGAGCCAGCTGGGTGCGGTGGTGCACACCTGTAAATCCCAGCACTTGGGGAAGCAGAGGCAGGGGGATCTCTGTGAGTTTGAGGCCAGCCTGATCTATAAGGTGATTCCAGGACAGCCAGGGTTACACGGAGAAACCCTAAGAAGAAGAAGAAGGAGAAGGAGAAGGAGAAGAAGAAGAAGGGACCTGTGAGCTGTGCTGTGGGTTTTGGGAGTTGAACCCAGGTTCCCTGGAAGATCAGTCAGTGCTGTTAACCACTTAGCCATTTTAGCCCCATCCCATGTGTTTTGAGACAGGATCTCTTTTATTTATATTGCCCAAACTGACCTTGAACTTGCCACCCTCTTTGGCCTTGAAAAGGCTATGATCTCAGTAGCAAGCCATCACACCTGGCTCGTTTGTGTGTGTAGTTCAGAAGACATCTTGCTGGAGTGTTTTTTTCGTTCCCCCGTGTGACACTCAGGAATCAAATTCCGGTCCTTGGAATACTTGGAGTGTGTGTGGATTGTGGAGATTGAACTCAGGTTGTCAGGCTTGGCCGCAAGCACCTTCTCGTACTGAGTCACCTCATCAGGCCCTCTTCTTTGAGGGGGGTTTAAAATTACATTTATTCATTCACTGATCCGTGTATAGGGTTTGACGGTCAGGGGACACCCTATAACAATTGGCTTCATCCTGTTGTAGTGAGTAGCAGAGGTCAAACTGAGGTTGTTTGGTTTGGTAGGAAGTGCTTTTACTTACCTCTGTCAGAGCAGATTGATATCATCTGGTTCTGACCTACCATCCAGGGCCTGCGGGTCCCTCCCACATCTTCCCTTCAGCAGCCCTGACGGAATGATCTGATGAGCTCAAGACCCCGGCCTTTGTCTCCTAGTTCAGCCCTTGGGGTTTCTCTGATTGCCAGGTAACTTAGCTCAGCTGGACTCAGAGTTCTAAGAGAGTAGGTAGTCTCTGAGGCTGTTTTTGTTTGTCATCTTGTAGTGCCTCAGACAGAGCCTTGCACCGTGGGACAGTGCACTGCCTTCTTAGAGTGCTTGGCCCTGGCACAGTACATGTTTACTTCATTTTGCGTGCCCTTCCTTTTACCTATTTAATATTTTTTTGAGACAGGGTTTTTCTGTGTAGCCCTGGCTGTCCTGGACTCACTTTGTAGAACAGACTTGCCTCTGCCTTCCCGAGTATTGGGATAACAGACATGCGCCATTGCACCCGGCTCTTTACCTTAGCGGTTTCTATTCTTTGTGTTTTCTGGTGCTTGTTGGATCTCAGAATGAGGTGCTAAGCCCACCTGGGCTAGCCCTTGGCTGGAGAGTCAGCTGGGTGGGGCCTGGCTCATGAAACAGCTGGCTCTTGGGGTACATGGTACTTCCCTCCGAGCTTTGTATGTAGGAGGATGCCCTTTGTCTGCTGACTTCTAGCTCATGGTTGAGCCTTGTTACCCTGGGCATCCTGATGCCTGTGTCTCACTTGAGCTCCTTGCACAAACAGCCCCAGCCCTGAGGCTCCACAGACTGTCCTGAACCATGTCCAGCCTCCTGGGCTGAAGCCACAGTACCTGCTTTCTCAGCCTGGTCCAGGGGAAGGGTCAGAGGGAAGTAACAGAGAGAGGCCTCGGCTGTCAGATTCACAAGAACTTAGGTACACGGGGACCAGAGAGTTGGGAGAGGTCTCAAAGGTCAGAGGACCTTGCTTGGAGCATTTGTTCCTCAGAATCTAGCAGCTCCAGGTGTCCTATGCATTTGTGGGCTCATTGGCAAGTGCTAGGAGAACCCCCAAGAGAGCCACACTTTGGCTGTAGGAACTGCCTGTGAAAGTATGACCCTGAGGTGGGGAGGGTGCTGGTGGGGATTATCTCTGGCCTATCATAGTGGCCTCTTTCCTCCTAGTCTCTGCAGCCTTTTGGCACAAAGGGCAGTGGCTTCCCCATGGTGTCTCTCTTAAAAATTACATTTTTTAGTCATGTGTATGTATGCTGTGTGTGTGCACACGTGCGTGTTCACAAAGACCAGAGGTGCTGGATCTCCTGGAGCTCAAGTTACAGGTGGTGCAAGCTCGTGGACATGGGTACTGGGAATTGAACTAGGGTCCTCTGGAAGAGCAATACATACTCTTCACTGCTGAGCCATCTCTCCAGCCCCAGAGCGTGTATTTTGAATGATTTGAAATTGAATACCTGCCTTTATTCACTGTGTTGGAAATTTCAAAGTGAGCAATGTGGGTTAAGATCCACAGGCTTTCTTTCTTTCTTTTTTTTTTTTTTTCTCTCTAATTCCAGGCAGTTGCAAATAATTTGCTGTGAACAGTGTCTTGGTTTGGGGGACCTTGGGATGCCAAAGGTTGCACCCTGTGACCCTAGATTAAGTGCAGTCTATACTGAGACAGAAACCACCCACCACACTAGGGAGATGTGCAGGCCCAGCACGGGTGGGAAGTCACAGAATCCACCTGTGGACCACCAGAAACCCTGATGATTCAGGCTCCTCAGTTTCTACCATGGGCCCTGCTGGGTCTTCTCCAGTGCTGGACTTTCAACTCAGGACTCCCATGCCCTGTGACTGGCTAATCGTAAGACCTGCCTTGTCCTGCTCTGCCCTGGACTTGGGGACCATAGATAGTAACTCTTCAAGAGGTTCAGGAGTATCTCTTTGGAGACATGCTCTCCTCTGTTAGAGAGCTTGCTTGGTGCCGACTTGGAACCCAGTACTCTGCAGGATCTCAAGTGTAGGCTGTTCATGGCCACATGGTACATTGATGCCAAGGGCCAAAGGGGCCTTGATTGGATCTGGTGCAAACTTGGAAGCTTGATACCTTCACTGAATTATGAATGTAGCCCTTGGCTGAAGAGTCAGACAACGGATGGTTGTGGGATTTCTCCCAGGGCCATTTCCCTAGAGTCAGGCCTGTCCTGGCTCATGACATGGTTCTCCTGGGGATTCTTGGTGCTATGAGTATATGGTTATTTAACCAGGAATTGTCCCCTAACTCCCAGAATAGTAGAAATCAAAGAGCTGAGTACCTGACCCTCTCTACCCCCATTCACTCCCAGCCCCCGTGTTGGGTATGTGTCAGATGTCCAAGCCCATCCTGGGCCAACTGTGCCCTGCAGTTCATGTGTATGGGCATGTGTGCCAGCCTCCCCTCCAAGCCAGCCACTCCTGTCACCTGGGGAGCAGAAGCGGTGCCATGGGACCTGGAGAGCAAGCAGACTTCGGTTCTGGAGTCTTTTCCATAGCCTTTGCGTTCGCACTAACCCACATTCATTCCACACAGGTGAGGAGGATGGCCGCGATCAGTCGAAACTGGAGACCAAGGTGTGGGAAGCCCACAATCCGCTTGTCGATAAGCAGATTGACCAGTTTCTTGTGGTGGCCCGGTGAGTCGGCAGGCAGAGGCCAGCAGTGTGTTGTGTTGTCTGCAGCACTGTAGTGGGTCTTGGGACATAGAGCCTTAATTTGTACACCCAACATGGAGCCCATGGCCTTGCCTTTGTTTCCCTGAGTATGAATGCAGCCTTTTAGGGCTGCAAATGTCCCTGGGATCCTATGGCAAGGCTTAGTATGTGACTGTTGCTCTGTCCTCACTGTGTGCCCTCTCCCTGGGAGCTATATGGAGAGTTGTCTCCATTAGAGGCAGATGCTTCTCCCATGGCTAAAGGGCTCGTGGCTATTTGGGTGGCTGGAGGCTGTTTGGATGAAGGAGGGAGGTCCAGAAATCAGTGCTGAACCTACAGAGCAGTCGAAACCCAGGTAAACCTAGCATGGCCTAGTAGGCGGCCTGGCTACATTTGCTGCACACAGTGAGACTTAGGGTCCCCAGATCCGAGGCAGCTCCCAACACAGTGATCTCCAGCAGACACATGGATACAGAGAGTTCTGTCAACCAGCATTGAGGCACATTTTGTATATCATTTACACGTGGGGACTCATGCCACCAAGATGTTTATGTAGCTTCCCCTGAGCCTTTGGGGTGGGGAGCCGCTTGGTTCTGGCTGTCACTGACGCCTGGTGGAGGCCATCTCTTCAGGTCAGCTCCGGTGCTCAGTGATTCTCCTCCTCTCCAGCTCTGTGGGCACCTTTGCACGGGCCCTGGATTGCAGCAGCTCCGTGCGGCAGCCTAGCTTGCACATGAGTGCGGCAGCAGCCTCCCGAGACATCACCCTGGTGAGTGGGCCACTGCCACCTCCCCTGTTTTCTTCTGGGGCCCAGCATCCACCTAGGCACAGAGGGTCCTGGCAAGGTAACTGAGGACTCCAGCCTCCCTGGTGCACCGTAGGTTTATCTAACATGCTAAGGGAGTTAGGGAGGGGTCCCACCTAGGGGTCTTGGCAACTACTAGATTGTCACTTTGAGACCTCAAGAGGGTGGGGGCTCACATCACAGGTACAGGAAGATACTCTTAGGGTCTGGGGACAGCCTGGACCCAGGGGAGCCCCACTGTCTTGCAGTTCCATGCCATGGACACTCTGCACAAGAACATCTATGACATCTCCAAGGCCATCTCAGCCCTCGTGCCTCAGGGCGGGCCGGTGCTCTGCAGGGATGAGATGGAGGAGTGGTCAGCATCAGAAGCCAACCTTTTTGAAGAAGCTTTGGAAAAATATGGGAAAGACTTCACAGACATCCAACAAGATTTTGTAAGTGCTTGAGTAGGTTAGGGAGTATCTAGCTAGGCCCCATGTCTCATCTAAGACAATGTGTGTGCCTATTCTGGCCAGGCCTCTGCCCTCTCAGTCCAGGAGTGACACAGCCTCCAGTGACCACTGAGCAGGCATGGGAGCTCACTGGAGCTAGGACAGTACTGTGGAGGAGGTTCCCCTGAAAGTGTCCTCAAGACTTACCAGCTGCCTGACCTTGTTTTTGTTTCATTAATGAAGCTGAGCCTCCCTCCTGTGTGCAGTTCCAGCAAGTCTTTAGGGTCTTTAAAGTGAGAGGGCCTAGGTGCTCAGAGCCCCCCCTCCCCACAACTCCCCAAAACTGAGAAGTGTTAGACCTGAGGGAAAGTGGAAGGCCAGCAGGCACTCTGAAGGAGCGTAACTATGATTTGAGGCAGCTGGGGAGCTGTGACAACAGCATCAGTGGGGTTTCTAGGAGCCAAAAAGTAGTGTGTGGTCTGTATTTATTGTCGATTGGAGCGCCATCGATAATAACAAGGCTGAGCATGGTGAGTTGTGCGATGATCCAGTACTGAGGACACTGAGATCAGAGGATTGTGAGTTTGAGGCCAGCCTGAGAAACGGAGAAACTGCTACAGTCAAGCAAACCAACTCAGGAGCAAGCCCAAACCAGGATGGCAAAGCCAAGAACATACACAGTGCTGATATAAGCATGGCCTGAAGGCCTAAAGGAGTGGCCCTGGGTTGCCCAGGTGCTGTCACTCCTGGGGTCCGCAGCACCCACAGTCTCTTCTAGACAGCCTGGGGTGTAACTGGATTAAAAAATAGTAAAGTGAGCAAAACCTTTTTAGACAAAAGGTTGGGCTAGAAGAATGGGATAGGAAGGAAACAGCAGTGAGAACAGAACTCGCTCTGAGGGAAGGCTAGACATGGTCAGTACAGTGGCTGGACAGTCCTGTAGAGTCTCCATATTTCTAGACACAGTCCAGCAGGTAAACTGAGTCTGACAGAGACTCAGAAGAAAGAGCTGCAGAGTCGCCTGCTAGAGAGCAAGGCCAACCAATCGTAGGATCACATGAGCCGAGTATAGAAACAGGGTTCTACACAGAGCAGACAAACTCGGCCTTTGCACAGCTCCAGGCCATGAAAAACAGGTTCATGGGTCTGCTGGCAGGAAATTGTTCATGTAGATAAAGCTGATAAACCTAAAGAAAAATTTACAGGTGACATTTATAACCATCATGCTAGACTTTAAAGACTAAAGTCCTAGCCTTGGTGTGTGGCTTAGCGGTAGAATGCTTACGTTGCTTGTGGGAGAGTCTGGGTTTGATCCCTATCACTGCCAAACACAAACAAACAAAAAACCCTAATGAGCCCTTTGAAATGGAAAGTGCCATTTTAGACAGGAGCTTAAGGTAAGAAGACTAATTTCAGTCGCTTGGCTTGTGGCCCAGGGAACACTGGAAGAGGGGCAGGGTCAGGGGACTTGTAGCTCTAGACACTGCTGGGTGCTAAAAGAGAAAAATCACTCAGGCTGTCAACATTGAAACTAAATACCAATGGGGAGAACAAAGAACATGCGTCAGGTAGCCCTAGACGCAGCAGATTTGGCTTTTCAGCCGAGGTGAAGTGCATTGAGATGTGGGTGGTTGAAAGGCCTTCCATCCTCGCACCGGAGAATGGGCAGTACACAACAGAGTCATCAGTTTGTGGTTCCGGAAGCTGGGGTGTCCATGGTCAAGGGTTTGCTTTTGGCATGAGCCTTTGTGCTACCTCGTCTCATGGTGGAAGGCAGAAGGGCAAGATGACATTCTGCCAATCTAGTCCTTTTCATCTCTGATCCTTGGTAAGGACAGATCAAGTTCTTGTCATCTCCTTCTGGTCCCAGATTCAGGCATAATGGTAATTGTTTTAGCTTGGGTTTTCAGGGGAAGGGCAGCCACACACTTCCTATGGGCTTGCTGTGTTAACGGTGAGTGGGGGCTGGGGGGGTTGTTGTATCACTAGTAGGGGACCAGAATTGGTACCCCAGTGCTGCCCCTGCTCCCCTGTGTGGGCAGGAATCCTGTTCCTGCCACCCACGATGTTGCCTTCTCACCCCAGCTCCCATGGAAATCGCTCACCAGCATCATTGAATATTACTACATGTGGAAGACCACCGACAGATACGTCCAGCAGGTGGGCCGTCCCACCCTTCCATACCACACCTGCCCGCCTTTCCCCACAGTCCCCACAGAGCACCATGATGTTCGTTCACACCTTTCCAAAGACCTCTCCTTAAGCCCTATGGCAAAGAGGAGGGAGTCAGGGTCACTAGAGGACTCCAACTGAGAGGAAGGAACATTTCTGAGCCCTGGCCAGCCTGGTACCCCTACTTCCTGGCCCCAGGCTGGCCAAGGAGGGCCATGCAAAATTTTTACAGTTTTTTCCAGTGATGTCCCCCTCCTTGGTGACTCTTTCCCTGTGATCTCCCAGCTGCCCTATTCAGCCTGGTGACCTCCCTGACCTTCTGTTTTGTTTTAAGAAACGTTTGAAAGCAGCTGAAGCAGAGAGCAAGCTAAAGCAGGTTTATATTCCCAACTAGTAAGTTTTCTTCTTAAGTTCCCGGGGCCCAGTGGAGGGTGGGCAGTGACTCTTGGGGTCCACTGGGGTCAGGCGGCCTCCTTGGCTAAGTTGAAGAACTTCAACACCCTTTTCATGAGCATTCTTAGCTGGGAGGAGGGATTAGGGTCAAGCTTTTTTTTGCCCCATAGTCAGGCTGGGTTTAGTGCTGAGCGTTACGGGGCATGTCAGCTGAAGCACAATGGACCAGAGGTACCGGGATGTCTGCTGGGGTATAGACGCCCCAGGGCACCTGTGACTGATCCTTCTCCTCCATCAGTAACAAGCCAAATCCAAACCAGATCAGCGTCAACAGTGTCAAGGCCAGTGTAGTGAATGGCACAGGGACACCAGGCCAGAGCCCCGGGGCCGGTCGGGCCTGCGAGAGCTGTTACAGTAAGTGCTGTACCTGGCACCCACCCTGGGCAGCAGGGGCCACGGGAATGCTACTACGTGGCTGTGGTGCTCGTGGGGCCCCTGAAGGCCCCTGTGCCCAGACCTGGAATGACTCAGTGTCATTCCACTGAATGGGGCTGCAGTGGTTGGGGGGGTAGTTTGGAAGAGTTCCTCCGGAATGTGAGGTGGCCCTGTGTGAGCCCTGAGTCTGGGTGGGATGGCTGTGGTGGCGGTGGGACACTGTGGGATGCTCTCTGCACCGTTGGTTCTGCTTAAGAATCCGTCTATTTCCAACTTTGTTGTCCGTAGCCACACAGTCTTACCAGTGGTATTCTTGGGGTCCCCCTAACATGCAGTGTCGCCTCTGCGCATCTTGTTGGACATATTGGAAGAAATATGGTGGCTTGAAAATGCCAACCCGGTTAGATGGAGAGAGGCCGGGACCAAATCGCAATAACATGGTAAGTGGGACACACCGTAGCTATCACCTGCTGCATGTAGGCCTCAGGTCCTTGGCCTCCAGTCACAGTGCTGTGTTGGGCGGTGTGTCCCATTCCACAGAGTCCCCATGGCATCCCAGCTCGGAGCAGTGGGAGCCCCAAGTTTGCCATGAAGACAAGGCAGGCCTTCTACCTGCATACTACCAAGTTGACGCGCATTGCCCGGCGCTTGTGCCGTGAGATCCTACGCCCATGGCATGCCGCACGCCACCCCTACATGCCCATCAACAGTGCAGCAATCAAGGCTGAATGTGAGTCACCAACTGTTCTCTTTCTTGGGGCCAACAGGAACCACACTCAGGCAGGGTGTCCAGGTTAGGGTAAAGGTAAGGGCCCTGGCTGTTGGGGAACATAACTCTTCACCCTACCTCATCCTCCTACAGGCACAGCACGACTGCCCGAAGCGTCCCAGAGCCCACTGGTGCTGAAGCAGGTAGTGCGGAAGCCCCTGGAGGCTGTGCTCCGGTATCTTGGTAAGCTGGAAGGGTGGGACACAGCTTTCTAACTCTGATCCTAGCACCTCATCTAGGAAATGCTGCATGATCACCTAGGCTGCACTATGCCAGACTCAGGAACACCCACGGTGCTGCTTTCCTTCTAGGTCCTCAGGTCCAGACCCTTTGGTTCTAATTTTTGGCCATACCCAGCAGGCCTGTGTCCTGACTAGGGATTTTGTTTGAAACAGGGTCTCTCTACATAGCTGTGTTCTGGAACTCACTTTGTAGACCAGGCTGACCCTGAACTAGAGATCCACCTGCCTCTGTCTCCCAAATGCTGGGATTAAAGGTGTGCACCACCAGGTTTGGCTTCCGATGAGGGTTTATACCAGGTATAGCCCAACCATCAAGCCCCTAGGGCAGGATGGACGCCTGCTGCCTGCAAGGAGGCCTCTCTTCAACTGTAAGACAACTTTTGCAGGCTTCTGTGAGCCCTTGGTGGCCAAGGTGCTTATCTGGCTAGCAGCCTTGCAGGGATAGCTCCTTGCTTGTGTTGCTCTGGGCACTGTTGATCCCTGCTGGCCACGTAGAAATGGCACATCGTGAGGGTTCACTTGTTTGCAGTGTTTGAGTAGGCTCTAGTCCTCCATCATGGAGGTAACAGTCCTTCTAGAAAGAACATTCCAGAACCATAAGCTAAGTGTTCATTGCAGACACAAGTGTCTGGCTTTGCTCCCTGTCCTGGATCCTGGGCCCCAGGGCCAGCCCCGCCCTGCCCTTGTTCCGTAGGAGAATGTGGTCAGTGCCAGGACACGCCTTTTGGGGATGAGTCCGTGCGCAGGCCCAGCCTGGCAGCTCAGTGTTTGGCTAGTAGCCAGTCTTCTGCCATCAGACCTGGTGGCCTGGACATGGAGGCTCTCTGATGGGACTGTTGTGTTTATGAGCTGTATCTGGATCTTGTAAGCTCTTGGCACTTACTTAGCTATCCTGTCCAAGGCAGTGGGCTAGGCTCTACTTGGCTGTCACCACTCGTGAAAATATCTTAGGTAACGCTAGCTTCAGTGAGCTCTGGTAGCATGGCGACTGCTTCCAGAGTCAGTGGAGCTTGAGGGTGGGGAGGTATTAGTGCATGGAGCCTTTTGAGTCACATCCTTGCCTCTTCCATTTCCACAGAGACTCATCCCCGTCCCCCTAAGCCCGACCCTGTGAAGAGTTCATCCAGTGTGCTCAGCAGTCTGACCCCTGCCAAGTCAGCCCCTGTCATCAACAATGGCTCCCCCACCATCCTGGGCAAGAGGAGCTATGAGCAGCACAATGGGGTGGATGGTGAGTCTGTGCTTAAGCACTGGCCCTGTGAAGAGGCTAAGCCAGGTCTGTTGGGAGCTGCAGGGCTGGCCCTTTGATGAGGGCAGGCCTGGTGAGGGCCATGGGGCTAGCCCTGGAGCTCCACATGACTCTTATTCAACTGGCTGTCTTAGTTGATGGTGTTTTCTCTCCCTCTCTCTCCTGTTCCTGGGCACTTCCAGGCAACATGAAGAAGCGCCTCTTGATGCCCAGTAGGGGTAAGGCCTGGGGTGGCCGCTGGTGGGGTGCTGTGGCTGAGTCCTGTTGTGATGCCTGTGTGTGCTGTCTACTCGTAGACTGGGCGGTTCAGGGCACGTACAGGGGCAGTCCACACAGACCCGGGCCCATACTTCCATGCTCTTGTAGACTTGGCAGTTGGTATTGGCCCGTGAGCTCTGGGTTTCTGGCCTTGGTCCCTCTTGGCTTGAGCCATGGGTGGACTGCCCTTGCACGAGGGTCCTGGTGCCCCCACTGCTGTCGCGCTGTGACTGCTCGCATGCCTTCAGCCTTGCTTGTAGGGCTGCTAGTGCTACCTGCAATTTTTGTGTGCCCTGCCTGATGGGGGACAGTAGGGATGGGATGGTGGCTGGGCTTACATATGGCCTTCATATCTGCTGAGGATTCGCTCAGACTCTGCTGATGGGGAGAAGCCTGCTCTGGGCATGGGGGACAGCACCAAGTCTGGATGTCAGTGTGGAAGTCAGTGTTTAAGGCTGGACCTGGGCATAGCCAGGAAACGCCAGCCAGCCAGCCAGCCAGCATGAGCGTGATCAAGCCCATCCCAGCAAGAGCCCAGGACGTAGCAGTGGGCAATGGCTGTCCAGTTGTACCTTATTCCTTCAAGACACTCCCCTAATGGTTGCTTTGGAAGCTTGCCATCTGTCAGGCACTCAAGCAGACATATCCCTTTTGTGTGGCTGTGGGACTGTGGCCGTGGTATCTACACCTCAGTCCAGGGGCCCAGGCATGGCCTTTCCAGACTTTTGCTTCTGGTTTCTATGAAGAGCTGTTCACTTCCACTGAACTTTTCAAAGTCTTATCATGCAGACCTGTGGTGTGTCCTGCAGAGGGTACCCAGTCAGGATGTAGTGGGAACTCATTGGCCCTGTGAGTGGGCTAAGCAGCTCCCAAGTCAGAGGGTCTAGCCACAAGAGAAGTGGCTGGCCTGAAATTGTAAAACCAGGCCTCAGTACTGGAACTAGTCTAGGAGCCATGGGCCGGCTGCCTAGAGACAGCTTTAACCTTCTAGTGGTGCTGTGGTAGGCCTCAGGCCTGGGCCTTGCATAAGCAGAGCAGATGGGAACTCTGGGCAAGGCTGTGGCCCCTGGGACCCTAGATTCGTAACTCACTAACCCCTGCCCCATACTGCCTGCTGCTCTGCCCTGCGGCTTAGCTGCCATGTGCATGTGGCTCACTCTAACTCTAGTGTGTATCTTTTCTCTCTGCCACCTCATCACTCTGGCAGGCACTTACCTGGGTAAGTAGCTCTTGTGATAGGGCTTTGTGTGGGCATAGGGTTGGGGGTTCCCAGTAGGTGCTGTGATCAGACTGTCCAGACTGCCCAGACTGCCTGGGTGCTACAGACCAGGAAGTTAGGGCCCCTGAGAGCTACATGAGCTGCAAAGGCTGGGGCCAGGATTCTGGAATAGGGCTGATTTCAGGAAGCGGAGGTAGGGCAGGCTCTTGCTTCTTAGAGCCACGCTGTAACCACCACACTTAGGAGACTGAAGCAGCAGGCCCTTGGGTTTCAGGCAGCTGCAGTACACATGAAGGCCTCCAAATATTATCAGGGAAAGCTCTGACGAGAAGTACTTGCTGATTGACAGACTGTCATGGGGTCCAGTGGCGCTAGGCAGGTAGAGGCTAGGCTGGTAGAGGAGTCCTATCTTGCCCCTGCTTGGGGCCAGGGCATCTAAAGACGTGTTTGGCACACAAACTTAACACACGCCAGCAGATGTGGGAGGCAGTGATTTCAGAGGTGGACTCAGCCGGAACTCCTGCTGGAGTGGGATGACAGAATCTAGAGATTTGTGCGTTTTAGCCTCATTCCAGCGTCGTCTCAGTTTCCTCTTGGGCCCCCAGCCTACAAGCATGAATTGTCATCAGAGATCTTTTTCCTAACTGCCTTTAAGTGTGTGAGCAGCCGGCAGACAATGGCTGCTCCAAGAATAGATAGGAATGATGCACAGACACAGCCCTGCAGGCGTGGTGCTCGGTGAACACTAGACGTGGCCTGTCTTGGCCTGCTATCATATCTGGGATCTCTGGTTTCCTGCCTGGAGCCCAAACTGCCAAACTGTCTCATCCTCTGATGGCCAGGATATAGGTGGCCCTCAGAGTTGGCAGAGTTGTGGGACCACCTGGGCTAGCTGAGAACATCTACAGGCCCTTTGGGTGTGGACTTTGGCTGGGCTTGGAGGAGTTATCAGCTAGTGTGGGTGCTCACCATGCTCCCCCTGCTCTGGCCTCACCTTGTTTTCTTTTTCATCAGGTCTGGCAAACCATGGACAGACCAGGCACATGGTAAGTGGGTGACTGGAGATTTGGCATACTTCTGTGTGTGCACATATCCCTCAAGGTGTTGGGGAAGTGGCCTGGCTAGCCCTCACTCTCCAACCAGGTGCCATGGACAGCATCTAGGCGTCCTGGCCAGACCTAACACATAGCCTAGACTCAGTACATTCAGGCCTCAGCAGCCAACCAGGGCCTCCCTACCAGGGCTGGGTGGGTTGGCTACAGAGCCTTGAGGCCTGGCTGACCAGGAAGTTGGGCTCTCAGGTTGAGGGTTGTAAGGTAAGGTCAAAGCATTGTCTCCCTGTGTTCATACCTCTTGTTCACACAGGGACCAAGTCGGAATCTCCTGCTCAATGGGAAGTCCTACCCCACCAAAGTGCGCCTAATCCGTGGTGGCTCCCTGCCTCCAGTCAAGCGGCGGAGAATGAACTGGATTGACGCCCCGGACGATGTATTTTACATGGCCACCGAGGAGACCAGGTAGGAGCCTTTCCTGGGGTGGGATGGCAGCCTTCAGCTACCATCTTCTGGTTTTCACTGGCTCACCTCTCCCCACAGGAAAATCCGCAAGCTGCTCTCATCCTCAGAAACCAAGCGTGCTGCCCGCCGGCCCTACAAGCCCATTGCCCTGCGCCAGAGCCAGGCCCTGCCGCTGCGGCCACCCCCACCTGCACCAGTCAACGATGAGCCCATTGTTATTGAGGACTAGGAGGTCACCCACTGTGGCCTGCCTGGGCCCCTCCATCAGCCCCAGAGTATCCAGTGCGGCCTGCAGAGGCCAAGTGGCCTCCCTTCCCCCACCAGACTGCTGCCCACCCCACCCTCTGTTTCCGTAGTGCCCCAACTCCCGCCCTCTCATGCAGAGAACCTGCTCCTCTGGTGGACATGCGGGGGAAGAAGTGTGGTCTAACTTATTCCAAGACACCGAGGAGTCTTTTTTAGCTTTGTGTTTACTTTTCGGCTGGAGCAGAGATGAGGAATGCCCTGGGCCCTGTGCTATAGGGCTTCTCACCCGGGGTGGGCTCTAAGGTTTTGTTGTGTTCTGTTGAAGGTGCCATTTTAAATTTTATTTTTATTACTTTTTTTGTAGATGAACTTGAGCTCTGTAACTTACACCTGGAATGTTAGGATTGGTGCGGCCAGCAGCAGCCAAGCTGCCTGGCGGGGTTGGTCCCTTGTCTTTTCAAGTAATTTTCATATTAAACAAAAACAAAGAAAAAAAAATCTCATAAAAAGGAAAACCCCAGCAAGCCCTTCTGCGTCTTTTGTTCCCAGTCCCTCTGCTGGTTTAGGGCCTTGAACTCACCCTGCTCCAACACCTGGAGTGCCCCAGGGCCTCCCTTGTCAGATACATGGCCAGACCAAGAAAGATGAGCAGTAGCCACAGGGCAGGTCAGATGTTGCGCACCTCAGTGCTGGGGTTATGCAGGCTGGTGGAGTGCGGCGCTCTGAGACCTACTCCTGCAGGCCCTTGGCCCAGCGCCTGCTGTCCTTCCGAGAGGGCCCACAAGGGACTGGCAACGGGAGATCTCCGCTTTAGATGTACTCAAACAGTGTCTTGAAGGCCAGTAAGAGCTGGCCTTACCTGAGACCCCACAACAACTTTCCTGCCAGGGTTTACCTGGGCTGGCTTAGTGCATAAGCGTAAGATCTGGGGCCTATCTCCTGTGCCCAACAGATGCCTTGCCCCAGCTGTCAGGCTTTCTGTGCTAAGCTGTGCTACCCTAACAGGTGTGCTTTTTTTTTTTTTTTTTTTAAGAATTTGCTCATATTTCTGCTCAGAAACCCTATCTCTGCATGTGCCTATCCTTGCAAGCCTAGAGACAGGTGCAGGCCTGCCAGCTCCTGAAGGGAGGTCTGGCTCTGCCGACCATCGTCCCTCAGGCTGCTGCCTCTCAGTTGGCCAAGAAAAAGGTCAGCTAGACCCTTTCTGGGAACAGTGGGGTGTTTTGGCTTCTGCCCTACTCAGGCGCCTGTGATGAGTGGAAATCTCAGATGGGATTAAAATAGAAACCACTTTTGGTATAGATAAGGGGTATCTTGGCTTCCATGAGCCTGTGGTGGGGCTTATCAGGGTGACAGGCCAGGTGTCTGGGACAGGCCTGTGACATATGCCCTTCCCCGTCTTCCTAGGGTCAGTGGGCTTCTCCCAGTTGTTGCTGGTGTCCACTTTGTCCTTACTGCTTTAGGACTCGCCAGTCTTTAAGGGCTCCTGGGAGTCTGCAAGCAGCATGGCTTAAACCATGTGCAGATGAAGCCCCTTCTGACCTAGTTCGCTTAACTCCTCAGGCACAGGATCAAAGCTGTCTTTTTCAGGAGTCAGGCTGGGTAAGAGGTCCTGGCCAAGACAAAACCAGTGCAGTTCCCAGTGCAGTCCTGTTATCCTTGACTTGCCTCACTGCCTTAGCTCCAGTGCCCATGATAGAAACAGGGCCAAGTGTGTATTGGGCTTTGACTGCTTGGAGAACAAAGCCAAGGCAAACAATCAATGGCAAATGGACACAGGTTGATGGCTTAAGGGTCCAGGAAGGTACACTGCTTTACTCTGATGCCCTTTTTGATGAAGAAAATAAATAAAAAAAGGGCCATTCTGTGATGGTCAGGCAGTCATGACCCAATGGACTGGCGCTGACTTGACCTGTCCTATTCTTGGCCTGCGTACCTGCCCAGGTCACAGCTCAGAGCCTTCATTCCAGACTAGGACCTTCATGCCATGCCTCCTTTGACCCAGACCAGCTATGGGTTTCCTAGTAAATCTGTGGTCCTGCCCTAGACAACAGGACACATGAAAATAGAATTACAGGGTGTTTCTTGTTGGGGCCCTAGACCTGCTGACCTGCTCCACACCCTGTCTTCTATACTGCATGGATGATGAGAGGGCACAGTAAGGGAAGATTGACTTGGGAGTCAGGGTACATAAGGGTCCAGCCTAAACAGAACCTGACTATGAATGAAGGGACCCTTGTCCAAAAAGGCACTGTAGAAACCTCTACCTCTTCCCTTAGCTGGTGTGTGCCTTTCTGTACCTGCCTGTGCTGTCCTGTTACTGCCCTTTTGCCCACCACGGCCTCAGATGAGGAGGCCAAGGGCACTGTTTTGTCATTGGCCCTGTGCCTTCCTGCCAGGCCGAGAACAGCCCCCATAGCCCTCCATCACTGCCCAGGGACAAGAGCAGTAATCAAGCTCTCTTGCCTCACCCTGCTCCATCCCCTTCTCACCCTGGGCATCTAGCCAGTATTGCATGCCATTCTTTTGCAGCCACCCCTCGAAGGGGCCTACTTCTATCCACTCTTTCAGTAGGCTGGGCCCCCTTGAGGCCTTTGCAAAAGACTACCTCTAACCCAGTCAGCCCTGTCTTTCACTGCAAATACTAGTGGTGGTCAGGCAGGCTGGTACTTAGGTTCCACAGGACTCCTAGGGGAGCTAGAGAGGGCACGGTAATGGATGCTTAGGTTGGGAGTCCGGCTACCTATGAATCCAGTCTGAACAGGAAACTGGCTATGAATAAGGGGCCCTGTCCAGGAAGGCAGTGGGGAGGCCTTACCTGCCTCTCGCCTTGGCTGGCATGTGTCCAGAGGTGCTCAGGGGGAGCTGGTCAGGCTGGTCAGTCAGGCTTGGAGGGGGTGGCACATGTTTCTGGGCTGTTGTCACCATGGAAATGGCAGTCTCTGCTGGGTATGTGTGTAAGGAAGGGGGAGGGGCCACCACATGGGGCCAGAGTGGTAGGCCAGGGATCACCAACATGCCTGGCACCCGAGACCACTTGGCTCCCAGTCCTTGGGCTGGGCAGAGAAGTGAAATATGGGTGTCCAGCATAGCAGTGAAGGCAAGGTGGGAAGGTGTCTCTGGAGTCAGCTGCCCATACTGGGTCGGATCATCAGTGTTAGGGTGTTTGATTCCCAGACAGAAGGCCCAGGTTGGGTCATGAGGCTCAGTGAGAGACCGTGGTGAGTCCATGGGACCTCTCTCCAGCTCATGCTCTCCTGAATTCCAGGATGGAGTTAGGAAGTAGGAGGGGCCAAGCAAGCCCCTAGTGGGAAGGAGAAGTGGGAGGGGGCTTGTTCCTGAGGACAAGCAAGGTGGGAGACAGGATCTGGCTGGCAGGATTTCTGGCTCTGCCACCCTACAGAATGCAATAGGGCCAGAATTCTGGGAGTCAGACGCTCTGGCATGTGGAAAACCCGCAGCAGTCATGGGTTTGGGGTGCTCACGGATGGGGTGTTAGTCCACAACACTTGACGAGGAGGAAACTCGCAGGTTCCCTCCCCATTCTCCAAGGATAGAAGTGAGGAGAACCCTTAGAGCATAAGCGCACCTGCGGCCCTATTCAGAGCCTGCAGTGGCTGTCTCCGCCCTACCCCCACTCATCCCAGTGGTTCTTAGGCTGTTTTTGGAAGTGGTGGCGCTTACAAGTGAGTCCTGTCTGCCCCTCCTTCAGCACCACAGACAGGACCGCGGCGCCCCGCCCGGAATCCGATGCTTCGTGCTTCTGTGCAGCGAGGCCGTTGCTATAGAAACGAGGCAACAAAGGGAGGCGGCGCCGGGAGGCGGGAATGGGCGTCCCGTGGGCTTCTCGCGCCCCCTCCTACCACGAGCAGGCCGGGGCGTCGGGGCCCACAGCTCGGGATTCCAAGTCCGCTCTACAGCTAGAGGCCACAACGTCGCCATAGAAACCTCGGGAGACCCTCCTCCCGCAGACGCCACCACACTCCTGGGTAGGGGGCGCCAGGCCGGACCCCTCCGACCCTGGCAGGTGCGCTCCGCCTGCAGCGCGCCCAGCTGCTGGCGTACGGCAGGGCCGGCTCTCGAGGCCCCGCCCAGGTCGCGGAGCCAATCGACGTCCGGGGGTGGGCGGGGCAGGCGCGGGCGGCGGCGCAGAGACCAGCGCGGGTGGAGGGCGCGGACCGACCGGGCGCACCGACCATGGCCTCCAAGTGCCCCAAGTGTGACAAGACCGTGTACTTCGGTGAGTATACTCCAGCCGTCCGCTTTCTCCTCCAGGTCCCTGGAGCGGAGCCACACCCCGTAGTGTACACGGATCGGGGTGCGCAGCCACAATCTTGGGATGCGCGGTCGGTAGCTAAGCTCGCCACGCTACCCACGCGGGTGCGTCCTGAGGCTCGAAGGTGGGGCTGCGCCGGGCGAGGGAGGCCACCTGGGACCCTGGAGAGGCGGGTGGCGTCGGGTGGGTTAGGAAAGGCAAAGTCTTGAACTGCCGGGGCTGGGAGCGTCCTCCTGGCCACCCGCACGTTCGGCTTATCGCACTCAGCGGCACTGTTCGGGGCGGGATCCGATGAGGGCGGACGCCCGGGACTGGTCCGGTGAGATCGCCCGGGTCCCAGCATCTTCTCCTCACCCTCTGGTTGCCTCTCAGCCTGCACACGGGGCCCAGTAGTGTAACCCACCGTAGTGAGTGACCCCAGTCCTCACTCCGACCTCTGCCCAGGCTGCTGGACCAGGCCTGGGATCCACTAGGATTCCGGATTCAGTCCAAGCGGGGGCGACCTTGGCCTCCGCCTCTTACGTGCCCCAGCTTGCTCCCTTTCTTGGCCATTTGCCTCGGCAGTTTCACCCGGGGTGGGGCACCGGTGACACGTAGATCTCCAAGAGCTTGAGAGTGAACTGAGTGACTAGGACCCTGGCCTCTAGGAGGTCAAGGTTATCAGGGAAGGAGGGTATGGTATGCAGGAATGCTTGATTGGTTCCTGCTAAGGTGGCCCCTGAAGGCAGTCACCTTTATGAAGCATCCCCTGGTCCCTGAACTGCTAACCTCCCGGGGCCATGCTCCTGGTTGAGCAACTTTTCCAGAGTAGTAATGTGCCCACTAAAAGATAAACTCGGGGCCAGACTAGAGGAAGACGGCTTGAAAAAGACAGGGTCCTTTCTGTGGGCGTTCCAGAACAGCAGTCAGCGTCCAGGTCGGTGGGCTTCTTCAGCTGACCAGAGGAAGGGAGAGGCCACTCTTGTTTGTCCCCAGAGGGGAGGCACCGGATTTGGCTTGGAGTTGTTCTGGGTGGCCTGGAGCCAGGGGTTTCCTGTTCCTTCCTGGAAGGGACAGATTGCCTGATGTCAGTTCTTTTCCTACAGAGGGATGTCTGACAGGTCCCAGAGTGGGGACAGTCCTCAGGGCCAATTCTGCATGACTTTGCTCCAGACCCAGGCCATCTCCAGACTCTCTGGGGCCTTGGCCAACAGGCCACCCGGAAAAAGCACTCTGCCTGCTTGGGCGCCTCTGGCTCTCAGCAGAAAACAAAGGCTCCTCACAGTCTGCTGGCTTCTGTCCTGTGGGGAGGCAAAGGGGAGGTAGGGGGTCCAGAATGTGGCCCCTTGCACCCAGCTAGACTGTGTCCTACCAGTCCACTTCTGAGTAAACTCTAGGCCAGAGGGACTCCAGGGTGCTGTGAGTTTTGATCTCCCTCTAGAACACATGACCAGGTAGGGAGACCATTCCCTTCCAAGCCATTAGACCCAATCAATGCTGTATTCCCAGTTTGGGTCTGTAATGGGGCCATCGACCCAACCAGCGGGTCTGAGGGTCAGCTCCCTGCCCCCACATGGCCCACATCCCAGAGCTGGCTAGAGCAGAGTGGTTTTGGCAGCTGTGAACTGCAGCTGCCACAGCCACTGATGGCCATCCCAACAACCTCCTTCCTTATCACTGTCCTGAGAGAGAATGCCAGCCAGGAATGGGAGCCAAGCCTACCTTCCATCCAGGTAGCTCCTGCCTGGTCTGGCTTGGACACAGCAGGGCTCTGGCTCACCCTGTCTTCCCATCACAAAGGAAACTAAGCAATACTGTCCGGGGGAAGGGTCTGGGGGTTTCTAGAGACTGCCTGTCCTGACCATGCCCAGCAGCCTAGGGCTATGGAGAGCCAGACTTAGCCGCATGGAGGATCCAAGCTCTCTGCCCAGCAGCAGCACTTCTCAGGGGACCCCTCTCAGAGTAGGCTGTGCTCTCTAGTGTCTGCCAAGGTTGTCCAGAGGAGGCTTGGCCCTAGAGGGACCACTGGGCAACTCTTGAGAAAGGCTGGAGAGCTAGCTGTTTCTGCTATCCTCGGAGCCGGAGCCGAGTGCCAGAGCCAAGCAAGCATAAACCCCTCCCGCCTCCCCCGCCACTCTGGCCTGGCCCCTTCCCTTTGGAATTCGGCTCTGCTCTCAGCTCAGGCCCTTCTTCCTGCCCGCTTCTCCACCCTTTTCCTGCCTTACTCCCTTGGGGAGGCCCAGGCTTCCGTCCATTGGGATGTGGCTCAGCAGTCATTGCCCTGGGATGGAGAGAGAGGGGGAGAGGCACAGTCCTCAGCTGCTGGTCACAAACCTTTGGCGCCAAACTGGCAGCTGGAGGCAGTGGGTGGAGGGGAGGTCTCAGGGCTTAGGATAAGGAAACCAAATAGGGATTCTGCCTGGTGGTCCTGTGGCAGCCAGGACTGGTGTTCCCTCACCCGCTTTCTAAAGATCAGGGCTTTTTTTCCTCAGCAGTGGGCTCTGCCTGGCTTCATTAGGCTCCACGGGAGGAGGTCAGGTGTGAGGAGAGGTACCGTGAAGGTGAGGCAGGTCAGGTATGTTGAGGAAGGGGCAGGTATAAATAGGTGCAGTCAGCAGACGGTTGGGTTAAACCGAGTGCGTGGGCTGAGACTACGTAGAGATGGCTGAGGGAGTCTCTGTAAACAGCCGCCTAATCTTGGAGCCGCCATGGGTGGGTTGGCAGTGGGCTTGATGTCTGCCAGGTGGTGTGAAATGGTGGGATGTGGGCCTGGAGGCTTCTGGACTGCAGCAAGAACAGGCATGCTGCCTTGACCACCTCCTCCTGCCCGCAGCCGAGAAGGTGAGCTCCCTGGGCAAAGATTGGCACAAGTTCTGTCTCAAGTGTGAGCGCTGCAACAAGACACTGACCCCCGGTGGCCATGCTGAGCATGATGGGAAGCCCTTCTGCCACAAGCCCTGTTATGCCACACTGTTTGGACCAAAAGGTAAAGGGTCCCAGCCAGGCCTGAGACCTGGGACAGCTCCTGTGTTTGCTGGGGATGGGGTGAGGTGGGGAGGCAAAGGGGTGGGGGAGTGGGGGCGCTATGTGTTCTTCCCTCCTCCCGCTTCTCCTTCTGCATGCCTCTCCTACCCTGGAAGTCATGAGGCAGCTTTGGGAGAAGACGGGAGATGGGTGGGGTCAAGGCCTCTGACCGTTAATCTCCTGCTGGCACGCCACCTACAGGCGTGAATATAGGAGGTGCTGGTTCCTACATCTATGAGAAGCCTCCGACTGAGGGTCCTCAGGTCACTGGCCCCATCGAGGTCCCTGTGGTGCGAGCTGAGGAGCGGAAGACCAGCGGACCCCCCAAGGGTCCCAGCAAAGGTGGGATAGGCTCCGGGTGGGGGTGGCTACCCAGAGCCAAGGGTGGCCAAGGTCCACCCTGACCCAGCTTCAACCCTCCAGCCTCTAGTGTCACCACATTCACCGGGGAACCCAACATGTGTCCTCGATGCAACAAGAAGGTGTACTTTGGTAAGTGACTGCCCGGTCCCCTGGCTCAGGGAACTTGTGCCTCAGGGCTGGGGTTCCCACCATCCCCATTCTCTTCCCTTCCAGCTGAGAAGGTGACTTCCCTGGGCAAGGACTGGCACCGGCCCTGCCTGCGCTGTGAGCGCTGTTCCAAGACGCTGACCCCAGGTGGGCACGCTGAGGTAAGGGATGCAGTTGGGGTGCATGAGTCAAACTGGGCTTGAGGAGGGGCCAGGGGGTAGGTGGGAGAGGGGAGTGCTGGAGTAAGAATTTAGGAACTGGTAGGGGAGGGGCCAGGTACAGGAAACCAGCAATTCTGCAGCTGGGAGGCTCCCTGCCCTGGGGTTGCCCTAGGCCATCTGGGCTGCCCTCTGGCCACTAGAGGGCAGATTCTGCAGATACTCCTTGGAACCCTGCTATTTCTGTCAAAGTGAGTGGGCCTGCACCTGACCTTTGAAGCCTGAGAGCTTCAGGGAGCAGACTCCCACACTGCGAAGGTCTCACTGCATGTGAGGAAAGTGCTGAGCCCACAGCACTCTCCCCTCTGCCCACAGCATGACGGCCAGCCCTACTGCCACAAGCCTTGCTATGGGATACTCTTCGGACCCAAGGGTGAGTATAGTGGAGGGCCAGAGGACATGAGGGGACCTCTTTCCTTCCCCCGTTCGTTCCTGCTCAGCCATCCCAGCCGCCTTTCTCCACAGGAGTGAATACTGGTGCTGTGGGCAGCTATATCTATGACAAGGACCCGGAAGGCGCCGTTCAGCCTTAGATCTTCAGATGCTGGCCCCAGGGCCCCTGTTTGACCCTGAGGGAAAGTGACCTGTTGCCTAGTCCTGCCTGTGTGTCTTGCCTGCAAACCCAGGTCCTACATGCTGGAGAAGGAAGCCTGGGTAGTCTCCAGAGAAGCCCCACACGTTATCTCTATTTCTTTGTGTATCACCTTGGCATATTCTATTTTGTCCACTACCCACTTTGTGTCTGTGTGTCTCCATAGCCCCACATGTCCTGTGTGCCTGTGACCAGCATTCTCTCCGTCCCTGTGTCCCCATGTTCCCAAGGTGGCTGTCCTGTGACATCCCTGTTGCCCACCCCTGCCCACCAGTGTTATTTATGCTCTGCTTGCCGGTGATGGCCATGAGCCCACAGCATCCCAGGGTGAGGACACTCCTGTAGGGAGCCCTCTGCTGGTTCCCACACTACTCCCTACCTGCTCCTCACGCAGTTCACAGCTATGGAGACTTTCGCTGTCAATAAATGGTTTGGTTTGAGGATCACAGAACCCAGTGTCGTGGGGGAGGGGGTGAACCCGAGACAGTGTCCCTTTGTCTTTCCACAGATGTCCCCTTGTACCCCTGGACCAGTATTGGTAGGGATGGAGTCCAGAAACATTTCTGAACTTGGGGGTGGGAGGGGGCTGGTTTAGGCATTGGTGCCAACACTGGAATGCGTGGGAAGCAGGGAGGGCTTGCACTGGACGGAGTTGAAAAGGCATCTTGGGAAAGGGTCTGGATAATGGACAGATGGCTCCATTGAGTACACAGCTCTGAAGCATGCAGAGGTGAGGATATACCTGGGGATGGGCCTGAGACCCTGGGACACAGCTCCAGGCACTGGAACCATGAGGTTTGTGAGGGCTAACTTTAGAACAACAAAGAGACATGTGATAGGGCCTAGGTGACCAGAAAGGTCTTGTGCAGAAGAGCATGGGAGCTGTTGGCTACTTGGTGAACCTGAAATGGAGGACAGCCTAGATCAATGCTGAGAAGCCCATGAGAGATTAAGCGTGCTGTCAGACCCCAGTCTGATGAGGCTGTGCATGGCCATTTCCTGCTATGTCCACAGGGCAAGGCCTTTGACCACCCTGACTTGTCTCTAGTTGGTGCCCAGGAACGGAATGAGAATGGGCTGCTAGGTAACATTCTAGGGGTTCATGTGGCTGGGTTTGTAGTGAGATAGTGAGTGAATCGTGTTTCCTCAAGGGAAGTCGAACCACAACCCCCTTCTCACAGCGGGTGTGTACGTCCTTGTTTTCCTCCGAATGTCCACTAGAAGGCGCCCCTGCATTTCAGTGCCGCTTAGATCTGCCCCATCTAGTCCTGCTTCCTACACAGTCCAGGTCTCAGAGTGTCTGGGACAAGTGGCTCCCACATCTGGTCACTGTCTCCGGGCACGAAGACTTTTAAGGTTTGTCCAGCCTCTAGGCCATTGATCTTGGTGTGGCTGGGCCTACTGTCCTATGCGCACCGTCGTGTCCCTGGGTGCTGAGCATAAGTCTGCCCCAGTGTGTGGAAGTATTCCAACTCTCCACCCTCGCCAAGGGGAGTTCCAGCCGGTATTAGGGCTCTGGGACTCCTCCCCTTCACGGCCTCTCTCACCAAGGCGCCGCTTCTTGGCTGCACATTTTGGATTGAGCTGGACAGCCCGCGCTCTTCCTGGTTGGCTATTTGTAGGGGCAGAGGGGACGATGAATTGTCCACCTTCCGGAACAGGATGACTTCAACCAGCTCAGCTTGAAGGCAACAGACGGGGTGGGCCCTCCTCAGTACTGGGCGGGACCTTTGAAGGCGAGAAGGGGATTCCCCTGGCTAGGCCACGAGGGCAGGGGTCTTCCCAGGGCAGATGTATCCCCTGCGGCCAGCTTTGCTGTACACTGGAGGGGCGGGGCAGGATCTGGCTTTTTCCTGCCGGTGAAGATGACGCTGCTTGGTGTTTGTTTCCAAGGAGTTGTCGTGGAAACGCGGCGGTGCCGCGACTGTTTGTCTGGGCCTTGTTGCTAGGCGGTGTCCGCTCCATCGCTAGGTCGCGTCAGCGGCACCAGCTTCCGATAGATGGAGGAGAGAAAGGAAGCCTTTGTCTCTGGCATCCACCCTTCTCTGGGAGAGTGCCCTGAACTTCTATATCCCAAATGAACACCAGGACTGGGAGATGACTCTAAATGCCATCTGACCATCCCACCCCACTCCAAATTCTGCCAATGGAGCCCAGGACCTCACAGGGAGACTCAGCTGCCCTGCACACTTCAGCTGTGCTCCAGGAGTTCCCACACACACCCTACCACTCAGCCACCACCCACCGGTCTAGCCTTGCTGCACTCTCCAGCCAGGCCCTCCTAGCCCCTTCTCTGCTCCCTTACCTATGCCCAGCTGGACTTCTTTGTGGGATGGCCAGCCTATGGCTCTCTCCCTACTTCCCTTAGTCTTAGATCCTCTGGCCAATGCTCCAGACCCCCGACATCCTCCCTCCTGTCCTCGATTCTCCCGGCCAGTGATTCCTGCATCAGTCCTGGATACCCCTCTGCCAGAGTCTTCCTCCAGCGCCTGGCTCCCTAAAGATCTCAGGGGCTGATGTGGCTGGCCCTGCCCACTGGCTGCTGCCCCAAGCCTGTAGGCAGGGTACCAGAAAGATCGCCATGTGCTAGTGTTAGTGCTCTGGCTAGCTATCGAGTGGATGCACTGCAGGCTGGCCAAAGGCCAGGGTGCCAGGTGTGGGCAGCCGTTTTTCCCAGGACCGGACTGGCTGTGGGGGTGGGCTCCAGGCCATGAACATGGCCTCAGCTGCTGCTTTGGAAAGACTGGAATTCCAGGCGGTTCTTCCTGGGCTTTGGCTGCATGAAGCAGTCACTGGGCACCAGGCCCAGCCCCAAGGAAGGCACAGTGCAGGGTACCCTGTCTGACCAGATAGGGGGGTGGCAGTCCTACTGAGAGAAGGGTGGCTAAGGAGCCCCACCAGAACTCTCTATTATCCCCTCCTGGCTGTGTGATGTTACTTAAGCTGTCTGCCTAAGCCTGAGGTATAAGGCCTGACAGACATAAGAACCTGTCTGGGAAGCAGTGTTCAACCGCTTTTGACTGTGGCCAGCCATCCCTGCAGGCCCACCCTAGGGCCAGATCTTGTGCCAGAAGAGGGTCCCTGGAGACAAGCTGCTGAAAATAGGCCCTGGGAACTTGTAAATGTCCTCAACTGGTCTGAGGGAAGGGAGAGGGAGAGAGGGAGGCCTGTGCTGTGTCTGGATGGGCTCAGCGTGTTCTCTAAAGTGTGCTGACAGCAAAGGCACCTGAGAGCAGAGGACACAGGTCAGGCTCAGCCGGCCTTTAGCCCTTTAGGTGGACGTCTCTGCACGTGACTACACCCTTAGCCAGGTGCCAGCAGAGCTAGGACAGCGCAGGGGCCCTTCCCTGAGGTGCTGAGCTCTCCTGGTGGGAGTGAGTACTGGGATTCTGCAGCCCACAGGGACAAGCCGTACCTTCTCTGGCTGGCCTCAGGGTGTGGTAGCCCAGCCAGTGGAGGGCGCACGGGTGTGTACAGAGAAGGCTTCTGGTTCTGCAGCCTCCCCTCCCCCACACCTGCTATGCTGTCCTGGTACAAGAAGTAGGGAGCTCAGTGCATGCCCTCTGAGTGACTGTGAAGAGCGCCCAGGCCTGCACCTGGCCCAGTAGTCCTGCTTAGTTGCCTCCTCCAGGAGTAGCCTGGGGTAAGAGGAGGCAGGTGAGGTTGTGGAGCTGGGCTCAGGAAGGCTGGCAGGGCTTTGGCACCAGTTGAGCCTCAGCCCAGAGAGTTGAGGGATAAGGGTAATGGTCTGAATAGAAGCAGCAGGGGGCAGAGGGGGGCATTTGCAGACACCATGGAAGCTTTGGAGGAGCCCCACCCCCACCCCGTGTGTGTATATGCTTTGTTGTTTATTTTTTAGTCAGAGTCTCATTTGGCCCAGGCTGGCCTTAAATGTAGCTGAGGCTGGCTTTGATTTCCGCACCCTCCTGCCTCCACCTCCAAGTACTGAAGAGCTCTCAGGCCAAGAGCAGGATCATGTGTTTCCAAGGCAGACATGACTTTTGAGGGAGTAAAGGGCTGAAAACTGTCTTTGTTTTTTTTCCCTTTTCCTCTCTTCCTCCCTCTCTCTCCCCTTTCCCCATTCCCTCCTGTCCACCTTCCTCCCTTTTTTCCTTCCTTCCTTCCTTCCTTCCTTCCTTCCTTCCTTCCTTCCTTCCTTCTTTTCTTTTTTTCTTAGTCAGGTCTGGCTCTGTAGAGCAGGACACTGAACAGGTGATCTTCCTGCCTCAGTCTCTGGCATGACCCTAGCCCTGTGGATCCTCACCAGCCTGTGTTTTTCTGGGCCTGAACTGAATATCTGGAAAATATGCTGTGTACCAACAAGAAGGTACCAGCCCTTGGCCCTTGCCTTGGCACCACTCCCGTGACCATGGCAACAGGAAACAACATTAGGGAAGGCCAAGAAGACTCATATGATTTTTTTTAGGGGGGGATGGTTCCACAGTTCAGGGTGGGTCCAGAATCCAGGGGTGGGGCAAGGAGCTATCTCTAGGGTGGGGCAGTGGATGGGAGGAACACGGCCAGGGTTAGTGACCCATCTGCCTTAGCAAACGTTCCTGTTAGCCGGGCATTCACCTTAATCCCAGAACTCAGCAGTCAGAGGCAGGTGGAGCTCTGAGTTTGAGGCCAGCCTGGTCTACAGAGTGAGTTCCAGGACAACCAGGGCTACACAATGAAACCTGCCCGCTCCCCTTCCCCTCCCCCACAAAAAAAGAAAAGAAAAAAAAAAAGTCCCTGGGTGCATCTGGATAGAAACATGGACAGCTATTTGCTCTGAGAGACCACACAGGACCCAGAACCACCTAAAAGGACATCTCCCACGCTCACACACAGGCATCCCTGCAGGCTCCAGGATACGCATGTGCATCCAAGCATTCAGCCTCTGGCGCTTGCACACACACACACACACACACACACAGACACACACACACACACACACACACCAGAGGGGAAGCAGTCTGGCAGGTGCCCTGAGGCTCCACCCAGTGCACAGCCCTGGCAGGCAGTCATTGGCTTCTTCCAGGGACAGTGAGGTAATGTGCTTTGTGTGTGGTCAGGCCACAGAGATCTGTGGTGGCAGAGACATCACCCTTCCAGATTGCCCTGGCCCTTCACTGGCCTCTCCTTTGTCCAGATATCCTCTTCCAGAGCCTCTGCCCATAGGATGCCCCTCCTCCCCTCTCCTTTGTGATCTAAGTCAGGAGCTATAGAAGTTTGGGCCTCTTTTTAACAAAAAGGCTCAAAGACAACCAGAAATGACTTGGGGTGGGAGGAGGATTAAGCTGATGCCCCTAAGTCCAGAAACTGCCAACTCGGGCCTCTAGGTGGGTCTTAAGTGGTGGTAGGCTAGAAAGTGGGAGTCTATCCTGGTAGGGCCTGTGTGCACCCCCGTTCTGGAGCTCCCCCAGCTGGTAGTAAAGGGCCTCAGAATTTCTTTGTAGATCTGGGCATTTGTGGAGCCTCAATGTGGGACACAACAACTGTGCCCTCAAGTTAGGGTTCCTGGGAGAAGGGTAGAGTGTTCCGGGAGGGGTGTTTGCACCTGTGGGTAGTCCCCGAAGTGCGACCTTTATTGTACACATGGCACATCAGTAACCCCACAACTGAGTGCTCTGACCACCAGCAGTGGCCAGGAAGGTGGAGCGACCCTGATGCTTGCCCAGAGACAGGCCTGGTAGATGTGAAGAAAAGGCTCTGTCGGGGCTGAGCCCAGGACACTGTGTCCCTGGACATTGTCAAGGATGACGGGAGCTGCAGGAGTAGGGATGAGGTCTTGTTTTGAAATGGGTGTGTCAAGGGCAGATGAGGACCCAGCTAGTGGGGTGTGTGAAAGGAGGTCCATGTGCTAAGGACAGGTTAGGGGGTTCCACAGAGGAGGGAGATGAGGGTGGGAAGCTGAATGTCCAGCTAAAGGCAACCCCAGAATCAGCTTGTTAGGCCACAGTCAGAGCCCCAACCCCTGCTGAGTCTGCAGACCACCCTGAAACTCGGCTTCCACCGGCCAGTTATAAGGCCCCAGCCCTTGTATTTACTGTAGGGGTAGTCCGGGTTCTACCTGGTACCAGTCATGGCTCAGCCTCCTCCTTAGCTGGGCGGTGGACTTGGACCACTGAGCTCTGGGCAATTCTCCCAGAGATAAGGACTACTCACTCCTCTTCCATCGTGCTTCAAGGCATCAGGGAAGCATCCTGGGCACAGCCTCCTCAGCATTTCTTGTTTTGACCTCTAGTCTCCAACCTCAAGCTGGTCAGTCCTCAAGTTTAGACTCTGTTGTTTCCGTGGCAGGAAGGACTTTTCTGGATGGGAGTCCCCTCTTGTGAATTCCCCCGGTGAAACTGTGGCTGCGGTCCAGTCAGCTGGCAAAGGCCAGGCTGTTCACATGCACATGGCCAGGGTTGAGCTCCTGGCGTCTGCGTGGGTTAGGTCTGGGAAAGGCTGGAAGAGTCAAAACCTGTGCAGGCTCCTTGAATGCTAATTTGCATCGATCTGCATTTTATTTTATTTTCCTTTTTTGTGTTTTGAAACCTGTTTCACTCTAGAGGCCGGATTGGCCTCACCAGTTTTAGTAGTTCGGGCAATCGCACCACGCCCGGTTTATCTGCCCTTCAGAAGTTTCCTGTGCCCACCGCGGCTCCAGCAAACCCTCGCAGGTGGCTCTGATGGGGCGCTTCAGCTTGCGAGGGGAGGACCCAAGCGTCCCCATTCAAGACCTCAGGCTTGCCCTGCCCCAGGCAGGGGGCGGGGTCAGGGCCCTCGGGAGCACCCGGACGGAAGGTCCCCAGAAGACCCAGCACCCCTGCACGGCCCTTGACCACTTTGTCCTGCCAGAGGTGAGCATGGACTAGATGACCATTCTTGGCCACTCGGCCTGGATCAGAGATCCCAAGGGTCCAAGTTCCGGACTGAGGGGGCGGGGCGGGGGCGGGGCCTTAAAGGGCAGGGCTGCGGGGTCCCTGAAAAGCGCGGACCAGGCGGGCGCCACCCAGTCCAGAGCCTACAACTTTCTTTCTTCTAGGTGCACCCACTTGTGCAGGACCGAGCTACGCCATGCCGAAGTGCCCCAAGTGCGACAAGGAGGTGTATTTCGGTGAGCACGCCCGGGTATCCCGACCTTTCTCCGCATGCCTGCGGGCGTACAGCTGGCGGTACGCGAAAGCGTGCCCTGGAGGTGGGCAGCGCTGGGCTGCTCAGGTGGACGGGAGTGCCTGGAGTTCCCGGCATCGCCTGGGGTCGAACCCACGGACCTTGCCCTTGGTTTGAGGGTGGGACCGCTTGTTGTCAAACGGAACAGAGGGTTGTGTCCACTCGCTGTCTTAAGTTTCCGGGTGGGTCTTACATTCCTGGCCTATGGGTCTCCAGGTCTTCATGACCCCCAAGCTTCTGGGTGTCTCCCTCTCTGTGACCCTGGCCTGTGGATCCCACTGATTCTCTCAGTTTCTCTCTGCGCGCCCTGGGCGGGGTCCCCGCGGCATAGGAAGGAACGCGCGACTGGGGCGGCCCCTCCCTACGCTAAGTAGAAACAGACAGCGGAAAACCACGTCCGGGGGCTGAGATCTCTTCGCGCGCCCTAGGGCTCCCAGCGAGAGGGTGCGGGTGCGTAAGAGGTCTCCTCGTCCCTGCTGCGGAGAAGGGCGCGCCCAGGTTCATTTACCCAGCCACCAGCGCGGAGGTCAGAGGACTTAACCCAGAGCGAGCGAGGAGCCTTAGACCCTCCAGACCTGGGCTCCACCCTGTGCCCCAAGTCCGAAGGCCGCCTCCTCTCCAGTCCTACGAGCCCTCACACTTGAAAGCTATCCCACCAAATTAGCCAGGATGGGTGGTCCGAAACTTTAGTTCCAGCACTTGGGAGGGCAGAGGTAGGAGGATCCCTGAGTTCAAGGCCAGCGTGGTCTACAAAGCAAGTTCGGGACAGCCAGAGCTGTTATATATAGAAACCCTGTCTCAACAACTAACAACAAAACCTAAAAAAGGAAGGCAAATTTCCCATTACTAAGGGAACCCTGCGGGTTTGTGAGGCAGTGTTGGCTTGAGAGCACCAGGGGTGGCCCCCTGTGGAGTCTGGGGACCCAGGGCGGCCACCACAGAGTGAAGTGCAGGTCTATGTGCAGGGACCCTGGTGTCTCATAGTGGGTCTGTGCTTTTGCAGCCGAGCGAGTGACGTCACTAGGCAAGGACTGGCATCGTCCCTGCCTGAAGTGTGAGAAATGTGGAAAGACACTGACCTCTGGGGGTCATGCCGAGGTACAGGACTGGGGGGTGTTGTGGGAGGAGCCACAGGAGCTGGGGTGAAGGCTTCCGCTCATGCTCTTTGGTTTTGTTTCATAGCATGAAGGCAAGCCTTACTGCAACCATCCCTGCTACGCAGCCACCTTTGGGCCCAAAGGTATGTCGTTGGATCTCTTCTTCCCTGACAGGCCTCTTCCCTCTACTGGCCTCCTTGCCCAGCCTACTGATATCTTTATTTATTTTTTATTTTTGTAGGCTTTGGGCGAGGTGGAGCTGAGAGCCACACTTTCAAGTAGATCCAGGTATAGCCCCACCTCCAATCCCACCCAGTCACCCCTAACACACAAGACCTGGAGATGCACTCACATTTGTCTCCGTTTCTTCTTACAGGTTGTGGAAACTCTATCTGCCCGGCCTTACCCTAGACAGCAGGGCGCTCAGTAGCACTTCCGGCCGTTAATAAACCCGATCTTTGGAAGACCTGTGTGTTTGTCTACCAGTGTGTGGGTGGAGGGGATCCACTGCCCCAGGCCTAATGCAGGGCACTTGCTGTTCCAGCTGCCACACACATTGCTGCCCACGACCCCCTGGGGCAGTAAGGGCCAGGAGCTCAGGCCTCCCTCCAACTTCAGGATCCATAAAGTTCCTGTAGCTCTTAGTGGTTCTGGCCTGGGGTGAGGCCCTGGCCGACAGGGTCATCAGGAACATGGTGCCTGCGAGTAGGTGGGGCTGGCCACAACTCAGGGTGAATCAGAGGGAGCTGCTCTGGTTCCCCTTTTGAGATGCTTTGGGGGAGCCGTGTGGATTTCTTGCCTATTTTGTTTCCACTTCCTTGCAACCCCACCCTGCCCCCAGAAGTGCACCCTTGAGGGTGAGTTCTGCAGCTGCTCAGCCTGGACCCAGGCATCACATCCATATTTTCCCTCTTCCCTGCCCAGGAATGCCCTGCGTGGCCTGGGATCTGAGGGCTGGCTCTATGGCAGCCGAAAGGGCTCTGGAAACTCTGAGAGCCAGGCAGCTCTCAGCTTCACCTTCCCTTCAAGACCCGTTTGGACTTAACAAGGCCACAAAGGTCTCAGCAGTGCCCTGGCCTTGCCCGCCCTAGTCTTAGGCACCTATAGTGCAGGAACGAGGCTGACAGGTTGTTGGTGAGTCCTGTAAGTGGTATGTAGTGGACTGTGTTATTGGGTGGTTCAACAGCTGGAGGCCATATGCTTCGGGGGAGAACAGAAGACAGCAGAAGAGGCTGGCCTGAGATCTTAAAGAGTTTCCTCCTGGGAGGGGTGTGGGTACTGGGACAGACCTCCAAGTCTTCAGTGTCCAGTAACACCTGCAGAGGACCTGGAAGAGACTAGTGGGTGAAGGGCGGAAGCTCACTCTCCCCGAGGTCTCCCACCGTCGAGGCTCCCCTACACTCAGACTTACATCTCCTGACCAGGGTAGACTTGGGGTGAACGCTCAGCAACCTGAGGCCCGTAGGAATGAGTAGGTCAGGCGGGGGAGGCCTTGAAAGGCAGAGGGCTCCCTAAGGGTCTACCAGGAGTTCCTCGGTACAGCAGCCAGCAGGGCGCTTCGAAGTGTTAAGACGTGCAGAAGCAGGGCCCTGGAGTGGGGACTGCAGGAGCAGGTACACTCTAGATGGGCATGACCATTTGGCAGCAGCAGCCGTAGCTGCGTGGCAGGTCGCCAGGAAGGAGGACACCCTGAGGCCGGATGGCCGAGGGCACCCAGATGAGCAGAGGCAGGTCTGCAGCCAAAAGTCATTTCGCGAACAGGAGCCGGGACGAAAAGCTGGTCTCAAAGATGCTGGGAGGGTTAAGGTAAAGGTTTGAGTCCACAGTCGGGCACTTCCGGAGGGCGTGGCCATCCTGTTGACGCGGCTAAACTCGCAGGTGCCTTGGTCCTCTGCCCCTCCCTCTCAACTTAGTTTCCTCCTCCTCGCTGCTTCCTCTCCCTCTCCACCTACCTCTTTCCCGGCTTTATTGAGCCGTAGAGTACACACAGTACTGTCCACTGCCCGGCTACTTCTGGTGACGAGTGCACAAAGCTTAGCTTGTGTCCGCCCGAGCGCACAGGCCCTCGCCCCCGCAGTTCCCCGTGCATTCGTGGCCCGCGGGCTCGTCTCCGGATCTGCGTAGGTAGCCTCCGGCCTTTGTCAGGCCCTCCACACGCACGGGCGCGTTCGGTGTGGTCCTTTCGTACCTGGCTTCCCACAGAGGCTGCTCGGGCTTCACCCTGGGTGCTGCTCCGTAGCAGGCGTTTGCCCCTTGCGGAGCATAATTTCCGACTGCACGTGATGCAGCGTCTTTCCCCGCTCCCCAGGTTGGACTCTGGGTTCATTCTGCCCTTGTCACGGAGCTGCTGGGAACTTCCTTGCAGAATTCTCACAGCGTACCAAGATGGACATGTAGGTTTGTGCGCGAAACTAAGTTCAACCCTAAAGGAGGGGGCCGCACCCTTTTCTAAAGTGGAGAATTTCCCTTTAAAAACTCATCTTCTAGCCTGGCGCGGTGGCGCACGCCTGCAATCCCAGCACTCGGGGAGGCAGAGGCAGGCAGATCTCTGAGTTCGAGGCCAGCCTGGTCTACAAGGCGAGTCCAGGGCAGTCAGGGCTACACAGAGAAACCCTGTCTCAAAAAACCAAAACCAACCAACCAACCAACCAACCAACCAACCAACCAACCAAACCAACCAACCAACGAACTCGTCTTCTAGTGGCTGGAGGAAGTGTGAAAATGGAGACAACGAGGTCTGGGACTGTACAGGAGAGGGAGGACATCTTTCTCCAGAGGCTGGCGACGTGGCCCCCGGAACTCCCCACCCGCTTTGGAGGGCTCGGCTTCTTCTCGCGGGTCCCTGGCGACCCCTGGCGGCGGCCTCCTGGGCGGCCCCGCAAAGACACTGGCTCTCGGTGGCTGGGTGGAGCCGCGTGGCTCTCCGTGCCTCCAGGGAACACCTCAGGCGCATGCGCGCCCTCAAGCATAGCGCTGCCTGCCCCCGTTGCTAGGAAGTTGGTAACTGGAGGAGCTGATTGGCGCGTTACCAAGTCACCGGAGTTGGCAGATACAAGGCCCCGCCTAGGCCCGGAAGTGCCTGCCTACAGGGTCGACTGGTTGTCACTCAAACGCCAGCGTCGCCGTTCATTGGGCCTGGGCGGAGAAGGCGGGTCCCAGCCGGAACCGTGATTGGTCGCGGCCTCCGGGCGGGTGATCCGAGGCTGCCTAGTGCAGGTTCCATGGGGCGGCGGGGGCCGCGGGTGCAAGGGGCCGCCCGGGCCCTGCCTGAGGCCATCGCCGCGCTGAGTCGGTCCCTGCCTGCTGGGCCCAGCCCCG
Source organism: Psammomys obesus (assembly GCF_907164565.1). Lineage (NCBI taxonomy): Eukaryota > Metazoa > Chordata > Mammalia > Rodentia > Muridae > Psammomys > Psammomys obesus. The sequence continues at coordinate 37,953 of NW_026596134.1, read as the reverse complement.
AAATCTTCCGCCGCGCAAAGTTTGACCGTCCAGAGGCGGTGAGGCTACCAGAGTGGTTAGTTCGGGAAGGCGGTGTCCTCGGCCGACGCCGGTGACACCTTCAGACCCGCTAACTTCTACTACCTCACTCCTTGTTCGCTTCAGGCCCCAGTGCTCTGGCAGCTTCTCTTGCGTGTGCTCTCACCGCTTGCTGAAATCAATACCTGTACCGACCAGGCCCCGGGTAAGCCCCGCCCGTTCAGAAACTGCTCCCCAAGGCCCTTGTTACCTCCCAAGTAGGTTTGTCCCAAGAAAGCTTCGCCCCATTATAGTTTCTCCTTTGTCTACCCCTTATTCAAGTCCAGTGCCCTCTTACTGCAGGCACCTGCTCCACCTCACTGGCCCGCCCACTTAATTCTAGGTTCCCACTGGGCTTTACCAAGCTTGCCTGGGTAACAGCGAAACTCTGAGACTGGCTGGACTCTGAGCAAACCGCTCACAGAAATCCTGCCCCATGGTTACCACCTTGCCTCCGCCTAGACTCTCAGATCTCCCACTTTGTCCACTCTGAGCAGGTTTTCAGTTTAGGGGACCTCTCAGGCCCCTGGAGGGATCCAGGTGACATCTCTAGGTTAGCACCCCCCTGAGCTGATAATTTCCTACCTATTCCAGAGGCCCAAGCTCTCGTGGTGAAGTCAGCACTGAGCTCCCAAGGCTACCCCAGGTCTGTGCTGCTACAGTTTCCTGAGGGCAATTCTCAGGGAAGCCGGGAATTGCTGCTGGCCGTGTCCTGGCTCCTGGCACGAGGACCCTTGCTTGAGCAGCTGCTTGCCCAGACCCGTGTGCAGCTGGGTGACCAGTTGCCCCCGTGTGAGGTGAGTATCTAATGAGGGGTCTTTGCCCAGAAACCCTGGATTTCTCTGTGGCTCCAGGTCAGATGGAATCTGACTTTGGTGCTATCTTCAGGAGGGCTTATCCAGCTTTGAAGTGAGGATATAGAGGCTTAATTCTAATTAGTAGCACAACCTTCCTTTAGGATGAGATGGGGTGCATAGCAGGGCTGAATCTTTTTTTTTTTTTTTTCTCCTTTTTCAGACAGGGTTTCTCTGTGTAACAAAGCCCTGCCTGGCTATCCTGGGCTCAATTTTTAGACCAGGCTGGCCTTGAACTCACAGAGATCCACCTGCCTCTGCCTCCTGAATTCTGGGATTAAAGGCGTGTGCCACCACGCCCAGCTCAGGGCTGACTCTTGTTCCCTCTCTAGTGGGAGGCCCTGGCCAGTCCTGGTCCTTCTGCACCCCTTGTGGAAACGAAGAGCCCTGTGGATCTCCGACTAGTAGAATGGCTGATGGGAAAACTGCGGATTAGGTGGCGACGCCTGATCTCAAGTCAGCAGGAGCAGTGTACCCTGCTCAGCAAGGTAATACAGTCACATGGCTTTTGCCACTGGGCCTGTTTACCCTGTGCCCCAGGCTGCCTTTCCCTGTGGTCCATCTCTGTCACCACTATTGGCTTCCTGGACTGCTGGGCTTCTCCCACTCCAGCCTTTACAGGACCCTGTTTTACCTGCACACTGGTGAGGAAGGTGTGGAAGTCCTCAGTGAAGTTTTCTAGTGCCCCTTCTCTGCAGCCTCCAGCCCCAGCATTACTGAGCTACCCTCAGCCCAGCCCTGTCCTTCTGGCTGTAAGTGGTCTCTAAAGATGGCGAGATATTGCTGTGGAGCTGCTCCCCAGCCTGGGTGCATGACTCATTGCAGATCCACCTGTACACCCATGGATGCCACAGCGAGCAGAACCTTGGCCATCTTTCTGTTGCCGAAACAGAGATGCTTAGGGATCCAGAGAGCGGTCAGCAGGTGAGGGTTGGCAGGGTGGTGGGGTGGGTGCTGCCCATGGTGGGGTTTGGTCTGTGGGGAAATGTCTGGGCTGCTGTTAGGCTTTGGCAATCACTGTTGCTTGCTATTGTGGGTGATCAGTGTATCCCTTAGGATTCCCCCTGTCCCACTGATTGCCCACCTGTCCAGGAAGGCAGACTTGTTTGTGTGTGTGCCTGTTATTTGGCCAGTCATAGTCAGGGTTGGAGGTATGTGGTGTTCAGGAGGGGCTGCTGGAATGGAGGAACACTAATCTCAGGTCAGAAGTGAGCCTCCAGCTCTACCTGATGTATCTGCGGGTGGTGAGAGGCTAAGTGTGAGTGGGGATAGCTGCCCTTCAGAGCCTGGGGCTATGCACCCCGGCATCTGTGGGGAAGTCAATGTACAGGACATTTGTAGGCCTCAGTCCTACTTTGTTGCCCAGGGGCCATTCACCCAAGTATGGCACTGGGCTCCTGAGGTTCCCAAGTAGACCTATAGAGATTGTAGACCTGGAGAAAAGCAGGCTGTGGGACCCAGCGATGACGTGGACCCAGGTGGGCACTGCCTTGCCTAAGACTGAGGAGAGTATCAGTGTTGGCCCCATCCCAGCTTTCCCCCAGGACACTCAGTTCCTCCCCCTCCCCCTGCCCCACCCTGTGCTGACCTTTCATCCTGGTTTTTGTTTTTAGGGCTCTACCCATCTATCAACTGGTTTCTTCCTTTTGGTTAGCTTATCTCTGAGGTTTATAGGACAGGTCCAGGACTGGTCATCACTTTGGGACTGGATTTTGGACCATCCTGAGTGTTTGGCTGGCTCTGTTGGCCTTGGGTGTGTATTCTTGTGCAGCTGAGCTAGAACTGGGGTGATCCCTTCCAGGCCCAGCTCCCTTTTTTGCCTTTTCCCTCTCCAGTCCAAGACTGGACTCTACCTTATCCAAGGCCTGGCCTGGGGCTGGGTAGGTGGACCAGAGGATCATGGGGGATCATGGGGTGAGGGACAGGTGGCTAGATCCCTGGCTTCCCCTCTCTCTGTCATCTTCTGGACCTCATACTACAAGGCCACTTGTCAGATTCCAGATCGGGCTTCTGTGCTCTGGGTGATTTGTATTTTGTGAAGCAAGGATGCTCACCTGGTAAGGTGCCTGGTCCTTGATGGCGGCTGTATCTGTGTCCCTGGATTAATCCTGGGCTGGGTCTACCCTGGCAGGGCCAGTGCTTGGCTTGTGGTGCTCGACAGCATTTGAGGGTCCTTATGTACCCTTGGCCCTGACCCCCTTTTAAATGTGACTCAGCAAATCGGAGTTTCTAGCTCCTGGTCCTTGGATTATAGCAGAGGCCTCCCATGCTTAGTCTAGCTGCCTGGGACTTTGCTGTGGGACCACTCTAGGAGTGGAATGCGGGGGCTGATGGGTAAGGCACCTCTTGTCTCAGAAGCTGGCCTGTGTTGAGACAGGATTGTGGGTGGCAGTGGCTAAGTGTATCAAGACCACAGCTCAGCTTCTTTTCATGTTTGGAGAGGATCTGGCCAAAACCTGATTTGGCCCACCGGCAGACAGGTCCCAGAAGCTTCTGGAATGATGTATTCCTGGTGTATGAGCAGCCAAGCATGTTACTGCGTCAGGAATCAGTTCCCTTGGTCACTGCGTAGCCCACAGCCTTCTGTTTGCACCGTCTGTGTCCTTGTGCCTGCTGGGGAGGAGGTTCAGGGAGATGGCTGCCTCAGGAGAATGTAGAATTGAGGGTGGAGCATTAGAAGGTGTTCGTTATACCCACACCCCACAGTCTGGGGGCATTGGGCCTCCTGGGGACTATCTTGGAGTCTGTATTGTCTTCCCTTCTGGTGTATATTTAGGTGCCTTGTACCTGTGGGTAGGCTCTTTACTCTGTGGTGCCTGTGGGTCACCGTTTGCTCCCCTCACCCTCATCTGGCCTCTTACATCTCTCACAACTTTCCTATCTCTGCCCATGGCTAAGTGGTGGCTCTGATCCCCTGCCTCTGTCGTGCTTGCCCCAATGGACTGGCCTTGACTAACATTCAATGTCTCTAGTTTCTGAGCCCACAGGAAGCAGCATTCTCTGTGGAGCCAGGGTTGGGGGTCTTAGGTGCACTTGGCATGTGCTGTCTTCTGTGAGGCTCCGCTCCCTGGGTCCTCCATACAGGTGTCAAATGTGGGAACACTTACATTCTGTGAGGGTTGGGCCTCTGACTAGACCTGGCACCTGCAGGGCATCCAGAGGCACCCTCAAGTTACATATTACCAAGCATTTTGTCTTCTGTAAGGGTCAGGCATGTTGGATGATCTGTATTTAGAAGGGAGCCTTCAAATTGGGGTTCCTAGCCAGAGGACCAAGGGTGGGCAACAAGGAGTTGTTGGCTTTTGGCTCTAGCTAGGCAGTGAATATACCTCGGGAAGCAGAGACGAGGGCCCAGGGGCTGCTCTTTCTGTAGAGCCCAGCTGTTAGTGCAGGGCTAGCAGGCTTTGCACTGCTGAGGAGGTGCAAAGGTTATCTTCTGACCTGGCCCTGACCTTCCTTCTTAAACTCCTATCCTATGCCCAAATCCCCATCACCTACAAACTCTTCCCAAAGTTACATGGGATGGCCCAGAAGGCTTCCTTGACCTGGGTCTTCTCATGTATACAGCCTTTGGGGCAGCCTCCAGTCAGTGAAATACTGGGCCGAACGCTCTGGTCAAAGGCCCCAGGACTAGAGCTTGGCTTAGGAGCTGGGCAGTGGGCATTCTGACCCAGCTGTGTCTTGTTGTCTAGCTCCTGCAGGCATTGGAGAGTGAGAACATACGCTTGGAGGCAGCTCTGGAGTGGCGGCGTTGCCAGCTTGTCTTCTGGCAATGGATGGTGAGGAAGCTTTTTCTGCTGCCCTTGCCTTTCCTGGCCCTGATGGAGTCCCAGGCTCATTGGTGGCAGACTTTGCAGGATCTTCCTACCTTGAAGATGGAGGAGAAGAAGACTAAGGGATGCTCTGCTCAGGACTCGGCTGGTCCTCTATGGAGGCCTCATATCGCTGGTCCTTACCTCAGGTTCTCCCAGAGGTCTGGTTTTTGTGCTTCTCTGCATGCTAGAGAAGTGGTAGCTGGGGTGTCGGGAGTTGCCCTCTCCACAGTAGGGCCTGGGAATGTTACCACTGCTCCATGAATCTCTGCATCTTCTGTCCCCACTGCAAACCTGTGTGTGTCTCCGACCATCTCACTGGGGTCTCTGCAGGATACAGTTCTGGATGCCTGTTCCCCGGAGAGTCCTGCCGTGACTTCACAGCCGATAGTCCTGCCCATGATCTCTGAAGGTGGGCTTGCTGAGCTGGAGCTGGTAAAGCAAGAGTTGCAGGCCCTGCAGGAGGAGCTACGGGAAGTGGCTGAGCCCCGGCGGGCTGCCTGGGAAGCCCAGGTGAGTGCCTAGGCACTTGCTCTGCCCACTCTTCCCAACCTACCCCCCAACCCTACCTCCTCCTCTTCCTGTCTGGACTGGCTACTCTTGGGGGAGGGCTGGACTGACCATTTGGCAAAGCCTGTAGACCTATTTCCCTGTTTATTTGGATTAAGTTTGATGGGTGTTGCTCTTGGGCACCAAATTCCAACAGCAGGGGGTTATAGTGAAGCGACCCTGCTGCCCTTCACACACCTTCAGAGTTACAGAGACTCCCACAGAGATCAGTGCACACTGCTTGTTGGTCAGCCACACTGCCCCTGCCCAGTGGTCCACCCCAGCAGTTCCTGGTAGCAAATGCCATTCACTGATGTATCAGGTCTCCTTTCGGGTAGCGTTTTAATCTGAGCTGCAGGCAGCCCCCTTTAGCTCTTCTGTGGTCTCATCAAAGATCAGGGGCATCCCCTGTATTTCTACACTATCCACCCTAGTGAGGCTGTGGTTGAGCCACAGGTCTCCTCCCCTCTCCCAGCAACCATGACCCAGGAGTGGGGCCTGCACAGTGAGGGCAGAGCCGGTTCAGCAGAGCACCAGGACTCAGGGTGATCCTGCTGGTCTACTGAGTGGGTGGGAGGCTGGGAAGCCCTCATCAGTGTGGTATTCACCCCAGGCCTGCTACCCACAGGGTCTTTAGATAGGCGCTGCCCTAAGGGTCAGCCCCACTCATGTGCTTCACTCCTGGGCAGCGGCGGGAAAAGGAAAGGTGGGACAAAGAATGGTGTGAGGCGCTGCACCGAACCCTGGAGTCCTGGGTGTTCTCGAGAGTCTTCCTCTGACTTCTGAAGGGCCTTAAGGAACATGATAGACTAGAAAGTGCCAGGCTGTCCTGCAGCCAGGTGGACCTGTTGCTGTGGAGGTCTTGAGAGTGGAGCCCTGGAGGTTGAGGTTAGGGATCCTGATCCCCGGGGTCTTGGGTCCCTGTGTCTCTGCTGCTGCAGGCATGGGCTTCAGCTGCTTTGTGAGGGTGGAACAGTTTGGGCTAGTCAGGCCTTTTGTACTGGCTTTCTATGTGGGAGCATTGGTGCTGCGGGTTGTTGGGAGCACCTGGACCAGGCCTCCTGGGAACAGAGCTGCCCTTGACTCAAGAGTCTCTTCTCTCATGCAGGTTGCAGGCCTAGGCCGGGGGCCAGAGTGGAGCAACACAAGGAAGGCCTTGCAGGAGGCTGTCGAACAGGAGTTGGAAGCCCTCCGGGTGTCCTGGGAGCAATCCAGTAACCTGGCCCAGCCACAAAGGCCCCATCGACTGGTGAGAAGGAAGGATGGGGCAGCAAGAGCCCCAGGCCTACAGGCAGCCAAGGTGATCAGGACACTGAGCACCCAGGAAGCTTGTCTGAGGAAGGCTTTGCACCAGCTGCAGAGCCAGTGTCAGCAGGAGCTGGCCAGGCTGGTTGGTGCTCTGCCTGGTTTGATTTGGATTCTGGCTCCAGGACACTGAAACCGCAAGATGTGTCCACCTGTGTAGAGGTCTCAGAGGAGCAGTCTGGGGCTGGTGTGGGAAGCAAAGGTCCTGGCATATATTCCCTCCAGGGCCAGAGCTCTTCGGCCTACAGTTTCGGTGTCACCATGAGCTGGTCCTCCTCTTGGAGGGGACCTGTGTGTACATGGTAGAGATATTTGTGGGGACATCAGGCTCTGCCCTTTGCTGCCCCTTTTCAATTCCTCTTGGGACACTGAGATATGCATGGGGCATGGCTGGCACCATGCTGGAATCACACATGCCCCACAGTACAGGAAGTATTAGGCCTCCCCTGAGCTGCCCAGCTCTGGTCGTTTCCCTGCACCGCTTGCTTTCTTAGACTGTCTGTATGCCTTCTCCAGCAGAGCCTCTTGTCTTGGACCATGGATGTGCCTGATGTGTGTTGGTGGCAGCTGGGTGGGGGCCCTGGAGGCTCTGCCTGGGAGAGCGGAGGAGGGGAAGCTGCGGTCCAGACAGAAGGCCTTTTGTTCCAAAGGCTGCTGGGCAGGCCCAGCCTTCACAAAGCAGCCTGTGTCCAGGATGTGCCCACAGCCTGGTGGGATGGCTCTCTCCTATCCCAGGCTTCTCCCAGCCAGCAGGCTCATGCAGTTCCATGGTCTCTAGCCCTGCCTTTCCAGTCCCCAGCTCCAAACACTGTCCAGACACTGGACAGCTAATAGGACCCACTAGGCAACCCCTAGCCTCCTGCTAACCCAGGCCAGAGGCCACTACCAGACTCTGGGTACTGTGGACCCTCTACTACATCGTTCTAATGGGGGTGGGAGGTTCCCTTTTGCCTAGTGGTGTGTGCTAGAGTGACAGCTCATGTCTGGGGTGGGTGACAGTTCTGGTACAGGTGGCCTCTGGCCCTAAGCAGGCCACCATGCTGGTTTTTCCCAGTGACTGTTCCTAGCACACTTCTGGACAGTCAGTGTCTAATAGGTCCTTCGTCACTTTTATGGACATAGCTCCCAGAGTCTCTGGAGCCTCCTGCCTGCTGCTGGGCCTGTGCTGGATCTCCTGGCCTGCAGCCCCTGCTCCTGCTTGCTAACACTGGCTCAGCTCTCCTTGTTGCTTCCACCTGTGGGTTCTGGCTCTGGTTCATGGCACGTGGTGACTTGACTGTCTTAGGCTCCTCATGACTGTGATTTGGGCTATAAACAAGTTCACTTACGCTCCCTGCTTCTGAAGACTGCCCTGCTATAGGACTTCCAGTGGTCCTCTGGAACTTGACCTTAAAAAATCCAAAGCAGACCTAGTGCTGCCAGCTGCCGCTTCTCCATTTGCAGTTAGTGCAGTTCCAGGTAGATCCCCGTGTCTGTGTATCGTCTCTGTGGGGCTCAAGGCCTGAGGCCGTGTGAAAGAAAGCCTGTACGAGGCTCGGCTGTGGGGCTCATGCTTGGTCAAGCTGTGAGGAGCTGTCACTTGGGGAAGATTTCAGTACCAGCCTTTCCACACGAAAGGGCTATACCCATACTCATGTCAGTTGGCACAACTTCCTCAGTGGATCCCGAGGTCCGAGGGCAAGCCCACCGTTGATGACTTGTGCTGCTCCAGGGTCCTCACCTGCAGCCCAGCAGAGCAGGCGTGGGTTCCTGACACTCCTCCCTTCCTGACTTTGAGGAAGATCACATTGTCCCCAACATCCCAACCTGATCTTAAGGTCACAAGGACTAAAGTTCTGTCCAGCCACAGGCACCTTTGAGGCCGGGAAGTGGGCAGTGGGGCCCTACTCTCAAACCAGTGAGGACATGCAGTTCTTTTCTAGGTTGCCACCCAAGGGAACCAAATATGCAAAGGAAGTGGGAGCATCAGAGGTGCTTTCCTCACACCAAAATAGGCTGACTGTGAAGGGAAGTTTGATAGCTTCAACTCCTACCGAAGAAACTATTAAAAGATTTATTAGTAGGATGTGTCTCACTGGTAAAAGAATTTGGGTATTTTGTGTGAGGCTGGATTTCGTCTCCAGCTTCTTGGTTGGTGGTGTTGGTTGGGAAGACAGTTTTGGGCTAGGAGTGTTCACTGCATTTGCCAGTGGTTTTAGGAGCAGCAGGACATCAAGAAAGATAGCTGATGTGCAAGATGGGAACTGAGACTGTCGGTTAGGTCAGAACGCCATCTTCATGGCAACCAGTCGAATGGGAAGGGGTGCCCTTTACAGGCTGGAAGGGTGTGACGAGACACTGCTTTGGGTTGGTGAAGGACTGCTTGGCAGCAGACTGGGAGAAACACTTCTAGGCCTCTCCCAGAGAATCAGTGGGATGTGTACAGAAGGCCTGTCAAGGACCACCCAGTGGCAGTGTGAACCAGAGATGCCGTCAGTGTTAGGAGAAGCCAACGGTGCTGCAATCCAGAGCGTAAAAACTCAATCTTGAAGCATGGTGGCACATGCCTTAGTCTCAGCACTCGGGAGACAGAGGCAGGTGGATCTCTGTGAGTTTGAGGCCAATCTGGTCTGCAAAGTGAGTTCTAGGACAGCCAGGGCTCTTACACAGAGAAACCCTGTCTCGAAAAACCAAACCAGCCAACCAAATAAAAACTTGAAAAAACGTCTCCATGTCTCAGTATGGCACTTAACAAGGTCATAATAAATCATAAACAATTTTATTTATAATAAATAAAAAATTTAAGCAGGACTGAGGGTTCACCTAGTACCAGAAGACAAAACACAGACATAAGTTGGACAACTTCATTCACGGAGTGTACTGGAAGAAGGGAAGTTGGGTGCTGGAAAGGTCTCTGCAGAGGGCTTGGACACTGACTATAGGTTCACAGCATGTAAACTTTTTTTTTTGGGGGAGGGGCTGTACATCAACTTTACCTTATAAAGAAAAAAATCAAACATCTAGACAGCATCGTCCGTGAAGATGCTATATGCAGCTTTGCCGTTCATGTGGAATGGGTCATCCTGGGCCAGTAGCTCAGGCCTGTGGCCCTCCAGCAGCTGCATACCTTTGTGGGCACTGAGCACCTTGTGTGTCCTGTTGACATCCATCTCTGACTGAGAAGATTCCTAGGTGTCATTTAGGAGAGAAGCCCAGGGTACATAGCTGGTTCCTGTTTAATCCTGGGGACTTTGGCAGTTGCTGTTAAACAGCAAGCTGGGTTATTCCATGGAATTCAGAATGGGTGGGTAGTTCTAGCATTAGTAAACCCTTGGCTCATGAGAGCTGAAGCCCAATGGATTTCCAAGCCCTGGGATCTAGGGGTGTGTCTTGGGTCCAGGCCTCAGGAGCCAGAGACCCACAGCTCCAGGTGCTTAGGTTGGAGGAACCACATTCTGGTTTTTTAACTGCCTGCAGCCCAGCACTTGGCAGTTGATAAAACCCTCAACTTTGAGCAGTAGCTAGTGGCAGTGTCCGGCATAGTGCAAGGTAGCATTACAGCTCCTAACCCTTGGATGTTGAGACCCTTGGCCTTCAACGCTTGGTAATTCCAAGACCTCTAGTGATGAGTGTGCAGCCCTTGCCCATCTTGCACCTCTGTCCTGTTGTCTTTGCTGGCTGTTACAGATCAGCCAGGATAGAGGTCAGGCAGAGCGAGGAAGCCTTTTGCTGGGCCTAGTATCACTGGGGCGTCTCAGATGCTTCCCAGTAGAATGGAGAAATCTGAGTGGCCTGGTAGTCATTTAGCCAGGAGGGGTGTGTGGCATGCTGATGAAGGATTCTGTTTACAGCAACTGGTGCAACTCTCAGGTCCTCCAGTTTGCTGAGCTACTGGGGAGGCAGCCCCCTTCCCTTCTAGAATGAGAATAGTCTGAGGGTCTTGCCTGGGACCCTGCCTTTCAGGACCGATGAAGGTATGTAGAGTGCTGGCGCTGGGGCGCGGCCTGCTGGGCTAGATGTCAGTTACACTCCAGTTACAGTGATGTCCTCAGAGTGACAGTGAAGGGTCCCGACAGCCTTAGCAGACTGCTCCCTGCTTCAGACTGCCAGTCCTTGCCGTTCGAATGCCCGTGGCCCATACCTGCTGCTTTTGCTCGTCTGCAGGAAAAAACAAACAAGTATTGGATTCTTACAATAAGGACTTCTAGCTCAACATGAAATGAACATTCTCATCAGCTTTTAGTGGTGCTGAACAGTATCTGGCTCCTGCCTCGGTCAACCTGTCCTGCTATTGCCTTTCCCTCAGTTCCACAGCCTCTGTCCCCCCTGTGTCTCAAGTGTAGTCATGAAGGCTCATGCCTGTGGCGCCCCCTGCAGGCGCCTCCCTCTGAAGCTTTGTCTCTGTATGTATGGGCGTGGAGCTGGCGCTGCCCTTAGGGCATTAGTGCCTGGGTGACCATTCTCAACCCTCTCTCCTCTTAGCCATTTGGCCAAAAAATCATGAGGTACTCTTTGATGGGGTAGGGCTGGGGTGGGGCTGGAATCGAGGGGCCACAGCTTAAATGTGGGAGAGAACAGACACCAGACAAAGGCATGCAGTGGGGCAAGTGCGGCGGGGTGGGATGGGTGGGATGGGTGGGGACGGCAGCCCGTGTTCGGTGCCGGGTCTCATGCCTAAGGGAAGGCGGCAGGAAGCAGGGCCAGGGCACAGCAGGGCCTGGGGCTGGGCTTGGTTTTGAATGGCCTCTTCTGACTTGGGAGAGGTCCTGGGCTCAGCAGGAGGGAGGTGAGGCCTGCCTGGGGAGCTTCGTGGGTTCCAGTTGCTCTAGGTGTGCAGTGTGGTCAGTCCTGGTCTGAGAGCTGAGTAAGCTGAAGGTGTGTGGGGTCATCCCTGAGCCAGCTGGTTCTTTCACCATGGCATTTGAGTGGTAGCAGTAGAGACAGTACATGTGGGGGACACCTGTCAGGCCTCTGGGATGTCAGCTGGGGAGCCAGGGTCTAGATGAGTCACTGTGGTCTCCCACCATACACACCTGAGGGTCACAGCGGTGACTGCTAGCCAGCCGGCCCTCTGTGGCCCCTTGCTGTTCGTTGCAGGCCTGGAGGTCTCTGAGCTTCCTCTGGTCACAATGTCTGTGTGTGTCGCAGTCATTTCCTTGTGATATCGTTTGGGCAGAATGAGGGCTGGTGAGGTGGTTCAGTGGGTAAATCACTTGTTAAGCAAGCATGAAGAACTGAGCTTGAATCCCCAGCACCCATGTGAAAAGCAGGGTTTGGAGTCATGCCCTGTCCTGTCTAGGAAGAAGACAGGAGAACCCTAAGCCCTTGCTGGCCAGCCAGTCTAGTCCAGGAGCTGCTAAGCCCCAGGCCCAGTGAGAGACCCTGTTTCAAAAAACAAGATGGGGAGCTGGGGGAGTGGCGACACACGCCTTTAATCCCAGCATGTGGGTGGCAGAGGCGGGTGAGTCTCTGAGGCCAGTCTGAGCTACAGAGCGAGTTCCAGATCAGCTAAAGATACACAGAGAAAACCTGTCTTAAAGGGGGAGAAAAAGGTGTGAAAGCAAACTGGAATATACCTGGTATTGATCTCTGTCCTTTACATATGTGCATGCAAACACACAGACTAACAAAAGACATAACAGCTCTGTTGATTTGGGTGAAACAGCACAGGAGTTTCTGTCCTGGCCTAGGAAGTTGTTGTGGAGCTGAGGATTTCACTCAGCTGGCAGAGTTCTTTCCTAGTCCTGAGTTCTGTCCCCAGATCCTGATAGGCTGGATGTTGTGGCGCATGCCCAGAACCCCAGCTCTCAGAAGATGGAGACAAGAGAATCAGAAGTTAAAGGTCATCCTTGGGCTACATAGCAGGTTGGAGCTGGCGTGGGATATACAAGCTAGGAAACTGAGCTTTCTTTTCGCAGCAGCTTACAGGAGACCATCTTGCCTATCCCTTGTCAACCTTTCTGCCTGCCTATTTTAAATGTGACCTGTAGAACAAGTATTTGTTTGCCTCTCCTTGTTTGTAACAGACTGTCTGGTGTAAGTCCCAGCGACCTATAACCTTCAAAATTGTCAATTGGTCTGTAACACCCTGTAGGCACTATTTTAAAACTCTACTTTATTTGGGGTTCCTTAAGCTTCTACTCCCTTCCAACACCCAACCATAGGTGGGAGAGAAAGGCTTGAATGGAAAGGGGATGTAGACCTCGTTAGACTTAATTCCAGCTGGTTAGGGTCATCGGGTTCTTTGGGAAAAAAAAAAAAATCTCAGTCATCAGGAAATCTAGCAGCCCTGCAACAGCAAACAGCAAATGCCGCAGGACAAACATGCAGCCTCCCTCCTCCATCCATCTGGAAGTTCTCGCCCCTTCTTGCTCTGGAGTTTTGTATTTATACCCTCTGCAAGTCCTCCGAGCCACACGAGGCAGTTACCAGCTGTGGACAAACCAAAATCAACTCCACATCCCACACTTGGGATTAAAACAAAAACCTGTTCATATGCCATAACTGGGTTTTTAAAGAAACCAAAACTTCCACTGCAACACCCCTCCCTGAAATGAGTAACTGAGGTTATCAGCGTAGCAGGAGGAGAGCCTTGTTTTGGCTCACAAGGTTTTAGGTTCATCGCCTCATCACTGTAGCTGTGGAAGATGTGCCTCAGGGCATATCTGTTCATCTTACGGCAGGGACATGAGAAAGAGCAAGAAGAAAAGCTGGCTCCCTTTGTCCCCTTCAAAGGCACACCCTCAGTGACAAGAAGACCAATTGCTAACTCCAATCTTAAAATTTCCACCCTTTTCCAATCACAGCACTCTCGGAAAGAAGCCCTTAGCACATGGGCCAATGGGGGGAGAACCTTCCAGATCCAAACTATAGCATCAGCTTGAAGCCACTTTGAGAGATGTGTCAACGTAGATTGTGCTAGTTTCATTCTGTTGCTGTGATAAAACACTGAAGAAAAGGTTGGTTTCAGCTTGTGCTTCCAGATCATAGTCCATCATCGAGGGAAGTCAGAGCAGAACTTGAGTCAGAAACCATGGAGGAACTCTACTTGCTGGCCCACAGGACCATGCGCAGCTTCCTTCCTTAGTAGCTTAGGCTCACCTGCTTAGGGAGAGCACCACCCATAGTGGGCTGGGCCCTCCCGGATCTACCATCACACCAGGCAGTCTCTCACAGATATGGTCACAGGCCAATCTGATCTAGGTAGACCCTCAGCAGACTCTCTAGATTACTCTAGAGGTGACAAACAGACGGCTGAGGCTAACTAAGATGTGAATCATCCTTTATGTTAGAAATAGGTCTGAGTCCTAGAAAATAATTAGCCAATCCTAAATATTTTAGCAAGGCAAGAAGTTTTACTTGGGCAGAAGGATATAGCCATGCCAGACCAAGCAGGCAAGTACACCCCGTGGGGTTCCTGTAGGGGTTTTATTCTTAATAAAATTAAGAATAATTAATAGCCAGGTGATGCTGGTGCATGCCTGTAATCCCAGCACTCAGGAAGCAGAGGCAGGTGGATCTCTGTGAATTCAAGGCCAGTCTGGACTACAGAGTGAGTTCTAGAACAGGCAAGGCTACACAGAGAAACCCTGTTTCAAAAAAACAAAAACAAAAACAAAAACAAAAAAACAAAAACAAAAACAAAACCCAGAAAAGAATAATTAATAAATTAGCCCTGTATTTACATGACCGGGCTAATTTAAAGTGACTCAGCTGATAAGAAGAATACAAATGTGAGCACCCACCACAACCTTGAGCACGTATTTTGATTTCAAGAAGTTCTGACCCTGGAGGAACTTGAATTTCTGCCAAGCACCTTCTTTTTAGCTATCAATCAATCACTCACTCAGTCTGTCTGTCTACCTACTTACCTACATATATACCTATCTATATATTATACCTACCTACACATATACCTACCTACACAAACACACACGTAATTTTGAGATTATAATTACACCATCTCTCTCTTCCTTTCTGTACTTCAGGCCCTCCCATATACTATGCAGATGAACCTCTTTTTCATGAGAGCAAATCTGGATACATGATACGCGCATCAAAAGCTGAAACCTACGTGTGCTGACCTTCCGGTGCCACAGCCAGCCCCACCGTGCACTGTGACTCCATGCTGATCCTGAGGCCCACAGCTACTGCAGTTCTAGGCTGTCCACTGTGAGTCAGGGCCATAAGCGGCTGAATACGGTTCCTACTGAACACACATCGCTTTCCCAGCACCAAAAAGCTGAAAAGGAAGCTGTAAGTCAAGTGATCATGGGGACTCTTCTCAGCTGAAGCTTCCTGTGCCTCCTCCTGAGTGCTGGGGTTTTGGCGTGCACTGTCACCCCTGACCTTTTTCTTTTCTTTTCTTTTCTTTCTTTCTTTCTTTCTTTCTTTCTTTCTTTCTTTCTTTCTTTCTTTCTTTCTTTCTTTCTTTCTTTTCTTCTCCTTCTCTTCTTTCTCCTCCTCCTTTCCTCCTCCCCCTCCTCCTTTATTGTTTTTTTGAGAAAGGTTTTCTGTGTTCACTCTGTAGACCTGATTCGCCTGCCTCTGCCTCCTGAGTGCTGGGATTAAGGGCACATGACACCACCGCCTAGCTCACTCTTGCCTTTTTAATTCTCTTGATAGTGACAGTGGAAGAACTGTGTTTCCCCTCATTTTGGCTCTGGAGGACCTTATTAATGCTAAAGACACTATCGATGAGCCACACACAATTCGAACAGGTTGTAGATTTTTATGAAGTTCATTTATTGGCTTATCTAACCTCTCTTTTTGTGTGTGCACTGGAGGGTGAACCCCCTGTCTTGCATGTGCTAGGCTTTCTCTCTGCCCTGAGTTATAAATCCCAATTTAACATTTGTGCTTGGTGCTTTAGCGTCATATCTAAGAATCTATTTATTTTTGCCCCAGGTTGTAAGGATTTGTAAGGATTTTCTTTCCTTTCTTTCTTTTTTCTTTTGAGTTAGGGTCTCACTATGTAGCCCTGACTGTCATGGAACTCACTATATAGACCAGGCTGGCCTGAAATCACAGAGATCCACCTGCCTCTGCATCCTGAGTGCTGAGATTAAAGGTGTGTGCCACCATGCTCAGATAAGGATATTTTTTTATTTCTTTTTCTTCTGAAAGTTTTTTAACTTTGTGTTTACATTAGGGTGTATGTAACATTTTGCTTAACTTTTGGGTAAGGAACAAAGTAGACTGAAACCCCTTCCTTTTTGTCTACGAATATGCCAACACCCACTGAACTGCTTGCTGGACGGTGTGGCGCGTGCGCTGGTCAGTAACGCTTTTTGCAAGTCCAGCGGCCACATTTGTGTGAGCTTACCTCTTTCCTAGTCCCACGGACCTCTGTGCGTCTTCCTCCGCCTGTACAGACTGCCCTGACCACTTAGGTTTACATAAAATTCCCAGGTATATTATGAGCTGGACCTGCTGGTGCACACCTTTAGTCCCAGCACTCAGGAGGCAGAGGCAGGCGAACTCTGTGGTCTATCTAGGGATACACGGGGAGATCCTGTCTCAAAAAAAAATGTTAATGAGGGCTAGGAGGTGTGGCTTACGGCAAAGCGCCTGCCTGGCACACTTGCAGCCATGTAGTGTCAATGTTTAGCACTACTCCCTGCTATCAAGACTGTTCGTCTTTTTTTTTTTTCTTTCTGTGTCAGCATTGTTTGGGTTGTGGCTTTGCGCTTAGACACCAACATTCTAGTCAGCTTATTCGTATCCGTAAAAGTTCCTTCTGGGCTGGGCTGGAGAGATGGCTCAGAGGTTAAGAGCACTGGCTGCTCTTCCAAAGGTCCTGAGTTCAATTTCCAGCAACCACAGGGTGGCTCACAACCGTCTATAGTGAGATCTGGTGCCCTCTTCTGGCGTGCAAACAGAACACTATACATAATAAATAATAAAAACAACAACAACAAAACCCCAACTTCCTTCAGGGCTGTTGGCTGGAGCTGCAGTCAGCCTATAGGTCATTGTAGGCTGCTGGGGTGAAGCTCGCTGCTCATGGGCTTGGAGTGCCCCAAGTCTTGAGACACTTTTGATCTCTTCCATCAGTATATTTCAGTTTTTAGCGTATACATGTTTTTGTAGATTAATACCACATATGTAACTTACTGGTAGCTGCTTACTTACAGTTTATTTATTTACAGTTGTAATGTAAATAGCTACCATTGTAAATGTTATGACTTTTAAAATGTTGGCTTTTAACCATTCATTTCTAGTGCATTTTTTTCAGATTATTTTTATTTATGTGTGTCTGTATGTCAGTATGTGCATGTGTGTGTGGGAGGTCAGAAGAGGGCATCAGATCCCCTACAGTTAGAGTCACAGGAAGGTACCCTATGTGGGTGATGGGAACCAAATTCTGGTCCTGAGTTATACCCCAAAGAGCAATATGATTTTTTTTTTTTTTTTGAGAGCGGGTCTCACAATATAACCCTGGCTGGCCTAGAACTTGTTGTGTAGACCAGACTGGCCTTGAACTCATAGAGATCCCATGCTTCAAGAGCAGCATTAATTTTCGAGTACTAAGCCATTGCCCTGGCCAACTACAGGGTCTGTGGGACTTTCTGCTTCAGCCTAGTGTCCTGCTTTTCTAAGCTCGCTCATGAACACTTCAGACTGTCTGAGAGGAAACATGGGATTTCTACAGACGGTCATGTTGTCTATCAGCAGGGACAGTTTTATACATACCTACACACACACATGCAGACACATGCACACACACATATTTCTTTCTAAACTAGTGGTTCTCAACCTTCCTTACACTATGATCTTTTAATACAGTTCCTCATGTTGTGGTGACCTCCAACCACAAAATTATTATGTAGTAACTGTAATTTTGCTACTGTTATGAATTGTAATGTGAACTTCCAATACATAGAATATCTAATTTGTGATTCCAAAGGGGTCATGACCCACAGGTTGAGAACCACCACTAAATTGAGGTTAGAGTCTAAACTGAGTTTAGAGTGTATGTCCTTATTTTATCAGTCCTTTGGCCAGGACTGATAGAATGGGGTTGAAGAGGGAGAAATGGAGTGGCTATCTTTACCTTGTTCTTGGCCATGAATCTAAGCATCCAAGCTTGTGTTTCGAGACAGTGTCATGTAGCCTAGACTGGCCCCAAACTCAGTATGTCACTGAGGATGACCTTGAGCTTGAGCCCCGGACCCTCACGCCTCCACTTCCCAAGTGCTGGGGTTACAGGCATGTGCTACCGTGCCTGGCCTTTGGCCGTTATTAAATTTCGTGATAATTGTGGGTTTTGTTGTTGATTGCTGTAGGCTCTCTGTATTAGATGTAGGAACTAGGTACATTTTCTCTGTTTCTGGTTCATTGATGGCTGCAGACTTTTGCTGAATCATTTGATAGGATCATATGATTTCTTTTTCTTTTCTGAGACAAGGTTTTACTACATAGCCTTGGCTGGCCTGGAACTTGACATGTAGACCAGACTGACCACAAACTCATAGCAATCCACCTGCCTCTGCCTCTCAAGTACTGGTATTGAAGGTGTGCACCAAACCCTACTGTTTTTTTTTTTTCCTGTTAGTATAGACCATATTGCTTTTTTTTCCCCCACATTCTGCACCAGCCTTACTCCTGTCCGACCTGTATTTGTTTTGTGTATTTCTGTACTGCTTGACCATCTGCTCGTGAGTTTCAGTATTATTCTGTGCTGGGCCGCGTTGATTTTCTTCCTCTCATGGGTCAGGATGCTTGGTTCTTTGGATGAAGCACAGTTTGTGACTATACCCTGCGCATTTCCATGTTGTGCTCTGAGGCTGGGCGGTTGAATCCCACCCAGAGATCTGATGGAGTACAGCTGTGGCTGGGGTAAGGCGCGACTCAGGAGGCTCTGTGGGTCATAGTGGGCTAGAACCTGCAAACCTGGAATTGTCTTCCGGACCTACATTGTATGGGCTACCCTGGGCTGTTGTGACCATTCTCTCTTGGTCTCACTCTAGACCCGGGACAACAGGTGCATGCCCTATGCTCTCCTCTCCGACATTTTTTATTTAGAAAAATATTGTGCTATAAGGTACTAGTCTTGGCCATTCTCCTGCTTCAGTCCTGAGAGCTGATCTGTAGGTATGGCCACAGTGCTCACTTTCCCTGCCTTTTGCTTATGGACAACACCTCAGAGCTTTCTGGGTGTAGCTGTGTGGACTCGCCTCAGGTCAGAAATGGTTTTGGATCCTGTAACACACTGCTGGAAGCAACACAGTTTGCTTGTGTGGTGGTATAGGCGTAAGTCCCGCAGGCTAGAGTCAAGGCTGCTTCTCTCTGAGGCCTGTAGAGTCCATGTGCTGACTGACTGGGCTTCTAGAGTCCCTTTTCCCACAGGTTCAAGGACGCTGGCGTGGGACACAGAGCACTGAGGCAAGCTTGCAGGTTTTAGGTGAGGGCTGGGCTCACCATGGCTGAGAGTAAGGAGGAGAGGGCAGAGGGAAGAAACAGACCAGGACTGACACAGGCTGCCCATCCCTCTCCTCCCAGCCTTGCTTGACTCTGCCAGGGGTGTTCTCCTCCCAGGCCCAGGGCTCCGAAGTGCTACCTCCTTACTGGGTCTGACCTCCATGCTGAGTCTGGCGTTGGTGTCCGGGCCTCTGATCCCTGAGGCTGAGGAGATATAAACCGTCCATTGCTAGGTGTAGGTAGCTCTTCCAGGGCAAAGGAGAGCTTTGGGGTCCCGTTGCACTCCTTACTGGCTCTTCCCTACTCTTCTCTCCTGATGGGCATCGTGGAAGCATATCCCCACACCAGGAGGGTGGCCCTCTATGGCCCGATAGTCTAGCTTCCAAGGGTCACCAGAACAGCATCCATCACCTACTCATACTTGGCCACCGTGCCCCAATGTCTTGTTGAGGATGCTGACGGGTGCTGAGGAGACCCCAGCTCCACCCCTTCAGGTCCCCTCAGCTCCCTTGTCCTCAGTGCTTGCCAGAGGGAAACCTCAGCTCTGGGGAAGAAGTGTAGGCAACCAGTAAGCCTCCCTGTTGTCTTCCTCTGGTGACAGGGCAGCCCTGCTATACGGATGGCGGACTAAGAATGGGGCGCTTAGCGAGAGAAGTCTAAGCCTAGAACCTTGTTCTCCCTCTCTGATGCGCTCCCATCTGGTCCTTCTACTGACTGAGAGCCTCACAGCTGGATTTCTCCCATAGGATATAAAACTCTAGTGCTAGGATCTAGGCCCTAGCTCGTGTGTCCGTGCAGGACACTGCTGAGATCTGGCCAGGAGGTATAACTGCGGCTAGCGGGCACTTAGCCCCGCCCTTACGTCCAGCCACCTCCGCGGTTCTGGGTCCAGCCTGTGTAGCAGGTGAGCTGGCTGTCAGGGTCTGAACTTGGAGATCGACAGTGAAATTTCATGGTGTGAGGGCTGATGAGACCTGTTTGACGATTTTTGCTGTGTGTTGAGGCCAAGTGGACAGACCACGGGCTCTGGGGTGGATGCCAGGTTGTCCGGCACCTAGTGCCACCTGCCCTGGGCGCAGGAGCTGCGCAGAGCTGTCGCCATGGCAACCCGTACTACGCAACAGCCTTAGGTCCTTGGACCTCTCTTGGCTGGGGTCTGGGCGTCCCGGGGGCGCGGGGCGGGGCCTCGGCCGGAGGCGGTGCCCGCGGCTGAGGGGCGGAGCGCAGCACCCAGCGCCTGGGCCCGGCGCGGAGGCTCGGCGGGGCCGGCCGGCGCGCTGCATCTGGCCGGCAGGGTAAGCGCGGGACGCGAACGGCGGGGCAGCAGGAGGCGGGCGGCTGGGCCGAGCAGGTCGGCGGAGGTGGGCGGTAGGCGGCGGCTGCAGCGGCAGCAGTAGCGGCTGCCAGTGGGCCTGTACCGCCCCCGCCCCCAGGCTGCAGGCCGTGGGATGGGCAGGGGCAGCTGCATGGCGGCGGGATCAGGCCCAGGCCCCACTGGGGAAACCTTTAGTGGGAAAAGACAAACTGAAACGCAATCTGCTGGGAGCCTGTAGACCCTCCTCCACGGGGTCGAGGAGGAGAGGATCCTCCTTTGCCTTAGCCTCTCCTTTGGAGGTACCAAGGGGCTAGGAGTCCTTGCAAAGCATGAGGGAGAGGCAGGCATTTTAGGGCTTGGAGGCCCTGAATCTCTGTGTGAGGTTTGAACAGTGGGCAGGGTTGCTTGGGATGGGCGTTTGTGACTGGCGTGGGAGACTCAGGGCAGGTGGACCTGGGCTGGGTCCCTGGGAACATGGCTAGGGCAGAGTGTGGGGGAGGGGACGCCAGTCTTGGGTTCTGGCTTCCTGAAGGCCAGGTACTCCTCTCCTAGGGATTGGGGTCTGTCCCATTACCAGCTCAGAGCCTTTTGCTCATGGCATTTGGCATTTGACAGTGACTGATCTAGGGAGCGATGGTGTGCAGATAATGGGGAGGAAGGTTAGCTAGCAGCAGGCTATTCGGCCTGGACAATTGCTAAGAGGAAGGAAATTCAGTGTTTGGCTGTAGCCAAAGGAGGGAGTTCCAGGTGGGCAGGGCCTAGCTGTGCGTCCTGGGGGAGGAGGACCTACCAGCGGGAATGAAAATGGATCCCTAACCTGGGAAGTGTGTGGATCCTTGGAGCCCTGGTGTGGGCAGATGACTCCCCAAACACCCCATTGCAGCTCCGGTGTAGCGGTGAGAACCCCAGTGGAGGGGGCAGAAGCTGAGATGAGGCAGGGGCCGTTGTGGAGTTTGAGGGTCACTGTGGTGTCACCAGGAGCAGGCTGGATGCATCCCTGTCATGGTGACAATAAATTTTATGTCTTTGTCTAGACAGGACAGTAAACAGAGCCCTCGTGCCAGGTACTGTGGAGGGGAGCGGAGAGGCCTGATTGGAAGTGACTTTGGGCTGGGTGGATGAAGGCTGCCGGAAGTGTGAACAGGCCAGATCAGCACCCACAATCTGGCCATCACATCTGAGTACCACAGACATGACAGCCAGTGCCAGGAACATAGGAGGAGACTAAATCCTGCCGACAGCGCTCCTGAGATTGGCCTTGAAGGTGCAGAGAAGCCTGTGGCCGAAGCCCACCGGCGACCAGAGGTGCTGGAAGTGCGAGTGTGCTGGGCCAGAGAGAGGGTGTAGGAGGTGTGGTCAGGAGGAAAACACTTCCCAGGGCGAGGGCTAGCAGCGGTGGGTTAGGGAAGAGAATGGTCTGCTCTGCCCTCAGGAGAGCGGAGAGACAGTGTGGATGGAGGAAAGGGGCCGTCGGTGGTGCAAAGCCGTCATAGGGAGGCGCGAGGGGACTTGTGAGATGGATAATTGAGGATTTGAATGACTGTCCATCTAGGATCGGAAAACTTGCTCAGTGCCTTGTCCCCAGGGTGTGACCTGGGTTTCCAAGTCTCCCTGTGCGTTGAGTACAGCGCAACACCAGGAAAGGGTGCCCAGAACCTCTAAAGAAGCGGCTTAAAGCCGGCGGCCCTGGACCACAAGGACGTTGTGTGGTTCAGGCTGCCAGAGCCAGGAGAGACGGAGGCGTGGGCCCAGCCGGGACAGATCACCAGGGCATTTAGAATGCGAGTGGCGGCGGGGAGAAACCACTTCCGTTCCATTTCCTTCCTGGCGGTGGCGGGAATGAGATCGGTCCCTCAGGTGGGGCTGCAGCGCCCTCTGGAGGCCCCGTCTCCGGGCTCCGGGCTCCGGGTCTCGGGTGCTAGCAGTGGCGTGTGCGTGCGTCCGAGAGGCCCTCCCGCACTCGGCGTGGGGACAGCACCTCGCGCAGGAAACAGCCAGGCCTGGGAAGGCTGCCGGGTGCCTCGGTGCCGCTCGACACCACAATCTGACTTGTCTTTGGTCTTTCCCAGGTTCCGAGCTCGCCGGCCGGCAGCGCGCTCCGGGCAGCTGTACGAGCCCCGCGCCCCGCTGCGCAGCACCATGCCGGAGGGTTGAGCCTGGGGGCCGCTGCTCTCCAGGACCCAGCAGGACCTGGTCCCTGCCCGGCGTTGGGACTGTGAGCGCCAGGGCCGAGCCCGGGCCGCTGACCATGGTGCTGCCGCCTCCGGACCGGCGCCACGTGTGCCTGACCACGCTGGTGATTATGGGCAGTATGGCCGTCATGGACGCGTACCTGGTGGAGCAGAACCAGGGTCCGCGCAAGATCGGTGTGTGCATCATCGTGTTGGTAGGCGATGTGTGCTTCCTGCTGGTGCTGCGCTACGTTGCCGTGTGGGTGGGGGCCGAGGTGCGCACGGCCAAGCGTGGCTACGCCATGATCCTCTGGTTCCTCTATATCTTCGTGCTGGAGATCAAGCTGTATTTCATCTTTCAGAACTACAAGGCGGCGCGGCGCGGAGCGGCCGACCCAGTGGCTCGGAAGGCGCTCACGCTGCTGCTGTCTGTATGTGTGCCGGGCTTGTTCCTGTTGCTCGTGGCACTGGACCGCATGGAGTACGTGCGCACCTTCCGGAAGCGCGAGGACCTGCGCGGCCGCCTCTTCTGGGTGGCTTTAGACCTGCTGGATCTGCTAGACATGCAGGCCAACCTGTGGGAGCCGCCGCGCACTGGGCTGCCCCTGTGGGCCGAAGGCCTCACCTTTTTCTATTGCTACATGCTGTTGCTGGTGTTGCCCTGCGTGGCGCTCAGCGAGGTCAGCATGCAAGGGGAGCACATTGCGCCGCAGAAGATGATGCTGTACCCGGTGCTCAGCCTCGCCACTGTCAACGTGGTAGCCGTGCTGGCCCGTGCCGCCAACATGGCGCTCTTCCGCGATAGCCGAGTCTCCGCCATCTTCGTAGGCAAGAACGTGGTGGCGCTGGCCACCAAGGCCTGCACGTTCCTCGAGTACCGTCGTCAGGTTCGCGACTTTCCACCGCCTGCGCTTGCCCTTGAGCTGCAGCCACCGCCTTCCCAGCGCAACTCGGTGCCGCCTCCTCCACCACTGCATGGCCCGCCGGTGCGCCCCCACGGGCCCTCACCCACTCGTGACGCTTTGGACACGTGACAGGCCCCCCGCGGGCCGCACAGACGCTGGACTAGCTGCGCGCGGTTTGCATGGGATGGGATGGGGCAGGCTCCCCTTAGGAACAGGTGTTGTGAGTGCAGTGCCTGGGGTGTCTGGGGCCGCGTTTGCTTCTTCATCTCAGGAATCTCTCGGAGCACGGACACTCAGCCTCCACGCCACTAGCTCACCTCGATGCACAGGGCAGCTGGTGAAGCCTGGTCTCAAGTGGAGATGGTTCAAGCCCTGCCTGCTGCTGGGCCACCGGGGTGGGAAGGGAGGGCAGTGTTTCAGGAGATCTGGACCTATGGTAGGGGCCTCTGCTCAGAGTTTGGGGCCAAGGAGGCCTCTGTCATTTTAAAGACTTGTGTTTACAGTTTTGTACCCAAAGCCTGGCTGTTCTTGTTTCATGAGTTCCCGCCTGGGCAGAGTGGCAAGGACTGCTGAGTGCTGGCGGCTGTGGGGCAGCCAGGGACCACTGGAGCAAACGGTGTGTCTGGGTCTCTTCTCCAGGTGGTTCTCAGTAGTCCCTGGGTGGGCTCCATTGTCGCCCTGTGTCAGAAACACCCTCTCTTCTCCCACCTCACTGTGCCTGTCCCCACAGAGGTATCTCAACCCCCTACTCCCAATCCACCTCACAGTTGTCCAGGCCTCTTGCCGCTGCCCTTCCCAACTCAGGTTCCATCCCCTTCCTGTGCAAACTCCCTCTGCCTATGGGTGGCTTGGGCTCATGGCTGCCAGTATCAATGGGATCAGGTGCCAGCTTTGTTCCCGAGCTCAAGCTGCATGCAGCCTCAGCCAGAAGAGCAGTCTGGCCTCCTGTCACCCGGGCCTGGCCCTGCCCCAGTGCGCCAGCCTTGAAGTCTGTCTGCAGGTGGCCACTCCCTGGCCTCCACCCTGCGTCTGTGCTGACTGAACGCATCAGGCCTCGGGGTGTCTCTCTCTGACATCTGGGGCTTTATGAAGCTGTGAGGAGCCCTGCCCGTGAGGGGAGATGGTTACGTATATTCCTGGCCTGGCATCTGCAGTGCCACACAGCCCTGTGGCTTGCCAGGCCTGTGTTCACTGCATTGCCCAATCCTCGCATTCGTCTCCCCTGAAGCAAGGGTCTGTGCCCCTGTGACCCAGAGCAGGGCATTTGCAGTCCAGTCTATGACTGCTTGTAGACAGGTACGGTTCCAGCTGTGCACAGTAGGGCAGTTTCATTCCTGTGCCCACCTCTGGATGCACCGACTGCTCCCCCCCCACCCAGAGAGCTGTTTCTCTGAGTCTGGATCTCGAGAGTCCCCTGTTTTGCAAGCAGCTGTCATTGGAGGTCGTTTTCCCCAGGGGCACAGGGACTACGCACGGCTATACCCCTGACCTGGTAGAATGTGGCAGTGCCCCTCTGCCTTCCATACTGGGCTTTGTCTCCACATCTGACCACATCCTCTCCAGTGCCTGATGGGCACCCTGAAAGCCTTGGCTCTGGGTTCCACATTCCCAAGACACTGCAACCCACCAACAAGACGCAGACAGTGAAGGCCTATGACACAGGACAGTGACCATGGGTGGCTGCAAGAATTCCCCAGCTAATGGGCAGACCCTGGCTGTCCTTGGCTCTGTGCAGTCTTGGGTGGGGAGCTCAGTAAAGGAGGCCCAAGGGGTGAGCTCTGATTCCGAGTGTCTGGGATGTTGTCTTTGTCCTTCTCTTGCTGAAGCCAGGGCCATCCTATCTTGCTGCTCTCTTGTCTCTGTGTTTTCATTTGCTAAAGGGTCAGATTCATCTAGTTGCATCTAGCCACCCCTTCTCCCTCTTGAGGTAGCCTGTGTGGCCAGATGTAGTAGAGGAGAGAGCTAGGGCACCCTCCATCCTCATCAATTCATCCCTGCTTCATACATTCTGGTGCTAGTCTGCTGACCTTAACCTGAGGCCCTTAAGAGGACTGGGTATGATCGGCATCTTGGAGGAACATTGGGCAGAGCTGGTCCTTAGGACATGAAAAGAAGTTTGGATTTGGGCCTTCAAACAGCAGGTGTCCCAGGGCTGTGAGTGGTGGCTTATGTGATTAGCATCAGGAAAGGTCACTGTGTGAGGCTGAGGAATAGCTGGTCACGGGAACCCCTACTGGATACCTCACGTGACGTGTTGGGCTAGGAAGTGGATTACTGCCAAAGGGCAGGGAGCTGGTTAGTGAACAGACTTGGGAGTTACCATGTGAGGTCAACTGCCGTGGGGGACTCTTCCCGGGCTCTAGCCCAAAGTTTGGAGGAGTGGAGCGTCACAACATGCTCACTGTCGGGATCCTGAAGTGGATTTCGTGTCTGTTTCAGAAAAGCATTCTGAGGCTGCATGCAGCATGAGACATGAGAAGCATGAGACATAATGGGTCAAAGGCTAAGCCCTCAGGGTACTTTAGATGGTGGACCAGCCAGCAAAGGAGGCCCAAGAAGGGACAGGGGCCGTGGCTTGGCACTGGAGGGCATGGTGAGTTGGGTGTTGCTGAAAATGCCCATACGGGTTGGGGAGAGAAATGCTCCCTGAGTGCTTGGGCAGAAGAGTGAGGATGAACAGACAGCATGGGCAGCCAGCTCATCAGACCATTGGTGGGGAGCGGAGGAAGAGAAATGGCCAGCAGGGCTGCCAGGGCTGGGCCCCTCTGAGGAACCAACCTACCTCTGATGTCTTCAAGAGCACATCCACTCTGTCCACCTTCTTCTCCCAGGCAACACCATAAGCTGTTTCTCCTGTCTGGATATATTAACCACCTATGCCCATACTCCAGAGTGGGACCTACTGTGTGCCCAGCTTGTACTGTCCAAGCTTACTGAAGTGCCAAGATCTGAGATCTTAACCAGAGTCCAGACAGGTCTTGGGACCTGGAGCCTAGTCTCATGGTGGTCAAGACTAGTTCCCTGGAGACATGGCTCAGTGGTTAGAGCACTGGCTGTTCTTCCGAAGGTTCTGAGTTCAACTCCCAGAAACCACATGGCTCACCACCATCTATAATGAGATCTGGTGCCCTCTTCTGGCGTGCAGAAATGCATGCAGGGGAAATAATAATAAATAAATAAAATAAATAATAAATAAATCTTAAAAAGAAAAGATTTGGGCCTCCCCACGGCCCAAATGCTGGGATCTGAACTTGTTCTCTGTGAGAGCAGCAAATATGCTCAACCCTCTCGGCTTTCTCAGCTGTAAGCGTTTGAGAGGAGGGTCTACCACAATGAATACTGGCTCCAAACTCCTGGGCTCCAGGGCTGTTCCTGCCCAGCCTTCTGGGCAGCTGAGAAAGCAGTGCCCCCGTCCTGAGTTGCAGAGTTTGTTTGTTAGTTGGCTTACTGATACAGGGTCTCATGCGCCCCAGGCCGACCTTGACTGCACTGTGTAGCTGAGGGTGATGGTCCTGGCCTCCTCTCCCTCCTGCACCTACCTTCCCAGAGCTGGGATGATAGACATGAACACTGTGCTGAGTGAAACCGAGGCTTCCTGCACGGTAGGCAACTGAACTTCAGTTCCGTGTTTTAAAAAGGCAGAGCTGGAATTTTCTCCTTTTGGCAAAACCATAGAATAACCCTTGTCCTTTTTCTGGTTCAGGTGAGAGGGTTGCATGCATTAGATCTCTTGGCTCTCTCTTACTCTTGTCAGGTGTTCGTAAGGGGTGATGGCAGCATCAAGGACTGCTGTCTGTTGTGGTGTGCCAAGCCCCGGGCAAACCTCCAAGATCTCAGTGTTGTTGACGCCATATTAAATTTTGAGGAGGTAGGCTCTGGCGAGTTGGGTTGGGCAGCCCCTTGCTGGCCCTCACTGTCTCCCTGAGGCTGAACCTGTGGGCGAGAGGAAGCTTTACCCTCAGGCTGTGTCAGCTGCCTGCTAGATGAGGAAATACTGCATCTTGGATTCAGGACTCAATGCTTTCTCCGCTACCTTGGCACTATGGCAAGCTTTCAAAGTCAAATCCCAGACATGAGCAAGCACGGGAGCCGTATAGAGGTACACATCTCTAAAGGAATTGAAGGAGCTAGTTCAGGTTTTGGGTCCCCTTGATTCCCTTGATTCTGAAGAGGGAGGGGCACTTAGGAATACCTCTTCTATCTTTGCCTATTTTGATACTGTTTTGGAGTGACAGTGGGACAGGGCCAGACTGCCCTTTCCAGTCTGATCCCATCACAGGGAAACGTCTAGACCTGTGATCATTCACCTTACCCTCTAAAACAAGCTAACATTTGCTGTGAAAAAATTTGGTCTCAAAACAAAAATGAAACCCAAATTCATCAAAAATCAAGCCCACTTACCTTAGTAGGTGATCAGATTTCTCTCAGCAAAGAAACTATGAGAAACACCAACCAATGGCCCTCAGAAAAGCTATCTACTCTTTTGACTTTTAGATGGGCTACCTGGCCTCTGAGGAGCTCCTTTGCTAATAGTCCAGGACAAATCAGGAAGTGGCAGAAAAGGAGGGGGGCAGGGAACTAACTTCATGGTAAGACATAAGTAACTTCTTTTGTGAAAATGAGAAATAAAGGTGCTCAAGGAGCTCTGTAGCTCTGCCTGTATGTAGCAAGTGTATGCCAAACCTGTAGGTTAGTGGGAATTCTCTGCTGGCAGGACTGTGCCTGGTGCTGGACCCATCAAGAAGCCCAGACCTTGGAAGGATGCAGAAAGAGGACAGGGGATTATTGGAGAGGAGACAGGGCAGAATGCAGGAGGCAGAGACTGAGGGGGCCTGGTCAGAACTGGCCTACAGGGCTGTGTCAGTCAGGGTCACCATTGCTGTGGTAAACACATGACTAAAGCAACTTGGGAGGAAAGGGTTTCCCCTTCCACATCACTGTTCATCGGAGAAGGAAGTCAGGACAGGAACTCAAAACAGGGCAGGAACCTGGACACAGAAGCTGATACAGAGGGCATGGAGGGGTGCTGCTTACTGGCTTGCTCAGCCTGCTTTCTTATAGAACTGAGGACCACCAGCCCAGGGATGGCCCCAGCACAATGGACAGGCTCTCTCCCATCAATCACTAATTAAGAAAATGCTGCATAGGCTTGCATACAGCCAGATCTCGAGGCATTTTCTTTCTTTCTTTCTTTCTTTCTTTCTTTCTTTCTTTCTTTCTTTCTTTCTTTCTTTCTTTCTTCCTTCCTTCCTTCCTTCCTTCCTTCCTTCCTTCCTTCCTTCCTTCCTTCCTTCCTTCCTTCTTTCTTTCTTTCTTTCTTTCTTTCTTTCTTTCTTTCTTTCTTAATAGGGTTTCTTTGTGTAGACTTGGCTATCCTGGACTCACTTTGTAGACCAGGCTGGCCTCAAACTCACAGAGATCCGCCTGCCTCTGCCTCCTGGAGTGCTGGGATTACATGCGCCACCACAACTGTCGAGAGGTAACTTTTTTTGTTGATAAACTTCCCAGCTTGGAGTATGTTGTGTCAGCAGTGCAAATGGATGTGGAGAGAGAGTGCTTTAGTCATTGTGGAGTCTGGGCAAGTGGCCCAGCTGCCACTTCCCCAGCAGCTGGGACCCAAGTCCTATCTCATTTTGCTTGGTATGAGTTCTGCTGGCAGGACTCTGGCTGCTCCCTTAGGCTGTACCCAGAAAGAGAGGCCCCAAGAGGTTCACAAGGGCCCTGACAGATTTGGTTAGGGGCACTCGGTGGCTGGCCTTAGACTCACACTCACTTTCCTGTGTTAGGCAGTTTTCTCCATAGACAAATCTCAGGGAGAAACAGCATAGAGTAGAAAAGATTTATTTTGTCTCAGGTTCAGAGGTTTTAGTTTCTAGCTGGCTCCATTGTTGGGGCCCGAAGGAAGACCGTGTTGGGATGGCAGGAGTGTGCGGTGGAGGAGGCTACTCACGCCATGGCAGTCCGAAAGGTGTGTGTGGGAGAGACCCCTTCAAACAGGAAGGAAGTACCACTTTTAACAACACCATCAAATTATAATCCTTTCATCTGTGAGGTCAGGGCTCTCAGGAGTCAGTCACTTCCCTTCTGCAGCCAACCAGACTTTTCCACAGGGACCTTTGCTGGGCATTTCAGATTTAAAACATACCATACTGTGATCCAGAACTTAGACATGCCTCACCCACATGGGCAGCAGGGAAAGGGCTTTCCTTGTGAGCACCGTGTAACCAGGTGTAGCAAAGGAAGGGGCCATTGGCTAGCTTCTGGAAGTACAGGTTGCTGTCTCCTGCTAACTTGGTCGTTAAGCCCTCACTTTGTGTTCACAGAGATGTGGGCGTCCCAGTGTTCAGATCCTCACCCGTGCCTGTCCTTGGCAGAGTCTTAGCAGTGGCTGCCAGCCAGGCTCTGCAGTCTGGATTCATCAGCCTTTCCCTGAGCATGTGTGGGGCTGATTCTCTCTTTCTGTGTGTCTCTGTCTCTCTGGGAATGTCCCTTTTCTGTGGATTTCTTTCCAGTTTGGTTTTCTTTATTCCAGGATGCTCAGTGATTGGAGTGGGGAGGGCCCTGTTCACACAGGCTCAACTCTTGTTCCCACCAGTCCCAAGAATAATGTCACCTCCAGTTCTTTTTACCCACTATCCACTTAAGCTACTATTATTTTTTTTTGTGGGGGAGAGAGGGTAGGGGTTTGAAGGAACCCTTTCTGTATTCTGGCCATAATTTTCTCTTTCTTTCCCTTCCTTCCTTCCTTCCTTCCTTCCTTCCTTCCTTCCTTCCTTCCTTTCTTTCTTTCTTTCTTTCTTTCTTTCTTTCTTTCGTTTTTCAAGGCAGGGTTTCTCTGTGTGGCTATGGCTGTCTTGGAACTCGCTGTGTAGACCAGGCTGGCCCCAAACTGATCACCCTGCCTCTGCATCCCGAGTGCTGGGATCAAAGGCATATGCCCCTTTCCAGAGCACCTGTTGTTATTTTAAGGGATCCTGCTGTTCATCCTTGGCCTTGACTTGAAGGTTTTCTTGCTTCTCCTCCCCATGCTGAAGTTATAGGGGTTATTTTACCTTTTTGCCACCACTCATTACTTATTCTTGGGATTGGTGGGAACAAGAGTTGAGCCTGTGTGAACAGGGCCCTCCCCACTCTACTCACTGAGCGCCCTGAGCCCTACAGCTGGATTATTATTATTATTTTATGTTTTCTTTTTTATTTTTTAGTAATTTATTTTATTTTATTTTATGTGTGAAGGTGTCAGACCCCTTGGAATTGATGGTACAGACAGTTGTGAGCTGACATGTAGGTGCTGGGAATTGAACCCGAGTCCTTTGGAAGAGCAGACAGTGCTCTTAACCACTGAGCCATCTCTCCAGCTCCCCTATGTTTTCTCTTTATAGAATTTTGCTTACTAGCTTCTAATTTAGAACTTTTTGGGGAGTCAGAGTCTCACTGTATCTCTTGGGCTGGGTTCACATTTGCAGCAATCCTTGTACATCTACCTCCTGAAGTGGAATTACAGATTTGTGCCACAGTGCTTGGCTACTTTTCTTGAATCTGCATGTGTTCATGAAATGTATATTGTTCACTTTTACAAAATCATCCCTGGGTTACTTTTTACTTTCCCTATTGTGGCATTTTGGTTATTTATACTGGGTATCAATTAAAACTCTATTAAGTGCCAGTATGGTGGCACTTGCTTGCAATCCCAACACTCAGGAGGATGAGGCAGGAGGATCTCTGTGGATTGAGGTCAGCCCAGTCTACATAGTGAGTTCTAGTCCTGCCGGGGCTACATAATGGGATCTTGTCTTCAGCCAACCAACCAACCAACCAACCAACCAACCAGCCAGCCAGCCAGCCAGCCAGCCAGCCAGCCAGCCAACCAACCAACCAGCCAGCCAACCAGCCAGCCAGCCAGCCAACCAACCAGCCAACCAGCCAGCCAACCAGCCAACCAGCCAACCAGCCAACCAGCCAGCCAACCAACCAGCCAACCAGCCAACCAGCCAACCAACCAGCCAACCAGCCAGCCAACATCTATCACTTGCGTCAGGTAGAGTGGCGCACGTACACCATTCCAACACTAGGGAGGCTCTGGCGGGGGATCATGAGTTTGATGCCTGTAGTGACATTTTAAAGAATTCTGGAAGTTTACTTTCTTTAAAAAAGACAGAAATATTAATAAGAACGTGTTTTTGTTTTAATCCCAGGTGTAGGGATGTGGGCTGCTTCGGACTGTCTGCGGCAGTCCACATCAGTCCAAACAGCTGACTGTGATTGGCCTCGTGCTCTAGCAGAAGCTTGGTTTTGCCAGCTGCAGATACTTTCTATGATTGCGTGATGTTTGGAATTCTGGGAACTTTTCATAGGGCACATAAATGTGAGGGCCCCCAAGAGGCAGGGCTCTTTGTTGTTGATTGTTAAGGGGAGGCTGGTTGCAGATTGTTAGTAGCCGAGATCAAAGAAGAAACAAAAGGAAAGAAATTAGATTCAGGGATTTTCCTAATTCCACTTTTCCCTCTGTCTTTGTTTCTCTCCTATCTAGTGTTAGGGGGTGAAAGTAGGGAGGATAAAGGGCTGGAAAAAGAAGAGCCCACAAAGTAGCAAACTGTCAGCTACCAGAATTAGAATCAGGAATTTTTCTAATTTCTCTCTCCCCTCTATTCTTGTTTCTCCCTGATCTAGTTTTAAGAGGGTGAAGCCGAGTGTGAAAAAGAACTCACAACGTAGCAAAGGCCAGCTGTAGATGCCAGCCTAGGCTGCCCTGTAAGATCCAAACCAACAGGAGCCAAATCAAGCCAAGTGTCTTAGGATTTCTGTTGCTGTGAGCAAAGTTAAGGAGGAACAGGTGTATTTCATCTTAACAGCTCTTAGGCTACATTCCGTCCTGGAGGGACGTCCGGGCAAGAACTCAAAGCTGGAGCTGGAGGTAGAAACCAGTTAGGAAAACCTCTTAATCTAACCCTTGTAGCTGACCTTGGTTACTTTCCTACCCTTTCAACCCCTAACAATTAAGCAGGAGAGAAACAAGGATAGAGGGGAGAGAGGAATTGGGAAAAGCCCCGAACAGGTAGGAAAAGCAGCCTTAGTGGAATGCTGCTTACTGACCTGCTTAGGTTGCTTTTTTAAATACCGCCCAGGAGATATTTTTTTTGAGAAGCTCCTCTTTCTCTATAAAATTCTAGTTCATGTCAAGTTAAAAAAAAAAATAACCAAGTTAAAAAAAAAATAACCAAGACACTAAGCCAACTCCCATTCCCCCCCCCCCCCCCCCCCGCCCAGTGTGAGCAGTCCTGATTTGAACGTTCCAGCTCAGTGTCCCTTCACTGAGGGCCAGCCCTGACCCAGTGTGGCTGTGTTTGGTGGTGGGGACCGGCTCTGAGGATGACGAGGTTACATGGGATTATTGCCCTTTACAGGAAGGAAGGAGGACACAGGGAGCAGGTGGACACCAGCCAGCCACGGGCGGAGCAGTCAGACCTCGGCCTTCCAGCCTCGGGGACTCCCATGAACCTCCGCTACTTCACCCCCGCTGAGGACACTGTGAGGGCTTGCTATTTAAATCCCCCATGGAAATCTCTGTTGAAAAGGAAAACTTAATTCACATTCACTTATTGTGAGTTCCGATGTGGCCAAGTCTATTTTTTACCTCGGATTTTGTGCTATCTTCGTCTGCCTCCCTTTCTGTGGCCTATTGGTTGGCGGCATTTTCCATCGTACTTTCATTGTCAGTTTGAGCAATGCAGTTTTATTTTGAAAAAAAAAAAAAATCCTTTGTAAGTCACTATTGAATTTTTTGAGGATGACAAACTTTGTTTTTTTAGGAAGTTTTTTATTAGCATGTATTAACTCTAATGGGTTTCATTACGTTTTTGTATGCAATGTCCTTTGATCCTATTCACTTCCATTATCCTCTCTTGTCCTCCCCTCACCCCCACTATCACCTTCCTTCAGACTCTTAGACTTTTCATTACCTTTTTGGTGCGGAGGGTCTGACCTAGTGAGTTTCCCTGGGGTTGCTAACAGGAGTACCCACAGCTACCCCTCCAGCAATGTCTCTTCCTTGCCAGCAGCCACGGCCTACAGGAGGGAGTGGGGCCTCCTGAGTCCTCAGCCCTTCACCTCAGTTTCGGATAGGTGTGGTGCAGGTAATTCCGGAGATGGCTTTCAGGCTGCCGGGGTAGGGAGCGCGGAGCTGCGTTCACAGTTGTGAGACTCAGTCCAGGACTGAGATATGGCGCAGCTGTAGCCTCAGGGCTGCGGTTCCACGGGGCAGGAGGAGAACGCAAGCCGCTGGTGTAACCCTCACACGCTCAGTGGGCTCCTTACCTCAACATTGCCCTCAGGCCTACCTCCCGGCCTCTGCCCCTGGCTGTTTCCAGCATTCCTGACTTGGAGGCACATGTAGACCACAGCACTTCCATGACTACAGCCCGAGGCCCCTTTCTCCCCGCGGGGGAAATGCTCAGCAGTCTCACCGACCCTCAGGGTGCCGTTTCTCAGGGGTGACAGCTCCGCTTAGCTTCAGCCCCTCACCCTTCTTTCTGCACCCAGCACTCAGGAGGGGAGCTTGGAGGATGGGGATCCCCTCTGCTGCTTGGCCCTGTGCAGCCACCAACAGCACCACGATTAGTCCCAGAGGGGTGTGGGAAGGGCTTGCACCGACGCTTTGTTTGTGGCAGGTACACGGCAGGCACGGCAGGCAATCCCAGCGGCTTCCCTCTTGCCTTCCTGCATAAACCCCAGCTCTGCTGAGCTTTGAGACATTCCAGACACGGGGATGAAGAAAAGTCGGTTCTTCTCCAAGGCGACAGGCATCCGGGAAAGCACCCCCCGTTTTTTTCTTTTAAAATGTTCCTTTATTTTTGAGGATGTCATACATGTCTCCAGTGAAATATGGTCACACAGCCCTACGTTTTCTCCTTGTGTCTCCCCCACAGCCCATAATCCTCCAGCACGCCTCTTCCTTCCCATATATATGTTCTTTTAAAACATTTATTTTGATAATGCACTAAGTCCACTCAGTGCTGCTTGCATGTGTGTGGGTATAGGGCCGCCCACGGGAACACTGGAGACCCACAGTGGCAACACCCTCAAAAAGCAACAGTTTCCCTGCCCTTGGCAACTCTTCCCGGGAAATAGCTCCTTCGTATGGGCCTGGGAATCTACTACCCCACCTGAGCTCGGATTTTGGCGGGCTTGACCTTGCGTGGTAACCACAGCTGCTGTGAACTCGCTGACCAGGTGGCTGTGTAGGGTCCAGAGGAAGCATTCCACGCGCTCCAGCCCCTCCTCTGGCTTTTACATTCTTTCTGCCTCCTCTTTCTCGATGTTCCCGGAGCCCAGATGGGCAAGTCACTTCAGCACTCAGACCAGTGCAGACTGCTGCCCACTGCGCTCTGCAAAAGGAGCCCAGGGCCGCAGGAACATGCACATGCGCATTTAGCAAAGTAACAATAGTGGGTTCTCCTGGGCTGATCTCCTCAGCCATTTTTTTTTTTCTCAGTAGGATTATGGTTCCATACATGAAGCTCTCTCCTGTGGAGGAGGCCTCAGATTGAATCAGAGAACAATCAGTCATCCCATAATAGTTTTCCCACTGTTGCACCCGTGAGCACAGACAGGTCTTGCCAGACAGGTCAGTACTGAAGCATGCAGGGTCTGG
Organism: Psammomys obesus; assembly: GCF_907164565.1. NCBI lineage: Eukaryota > Metazoa > Chordata > Mammalia > Rodentia > Muridae > Psammomys > Psammomys obesus. The sequence continues at coordinate 2,933 of NW_026596134.1, read as the reverse complement.
TGATGGACAAAATCATCCATGTCTTTCTCTCCCAGCAGCATAGCATAGCACAGCACGACATGGCATGGCCTGGCCTGGCATGGCATAGTAGCACAGCTCAGCACAGCACAGCTCAGCACAGCACAGCACAGCTCAGCTCAGTTCAGCACAGCACAGCACAGCACAGCACAGCACAGCACAGCACAGCACAGCACAGCTCAGCACAGCTCAGCTCAGCTCAGCACAGCACAGCTCAGCACAGCTCAGCATAGCTCAGCACAGCACAGCACAGCACAGCTCAGCACAGCACAGCTCAGCACAGCACAGCAGAGCACAGCACAGCACAGGGCACAGCACAGCTCAGCACAGCACAGCACAGCACAGCACAGCTCAGCTCAGTTCAGCACAGCACACAGCACAGCACAGCTCAACTCAGCTCAGCACAGCACAGCACAGCACAGCACAGCAGAGCACAGCACAGCACAGCTCAGCTCAGCACAGCACAGCTCAGCACAGCACAGCACAGCTCAGCACACAGCACAGCTCAGCACAGCTCAGCACAGCACAGCACAGCTCAGCACAGCACAGCTCAGCTCAGTTCAGCACAGCTCAGCACAGCTCAGCACAGCACAGCACAGCACACAGCACAGCACAGCACAGCTCAGCTCAGCTCAGCACAGCACAGCTCAGCTCAGCTCAGCTCAGCACAGCACAGCACAGCACACAGCACAGCACAGCACAGCTCAGCTCAGCACAGCACAGCTCAGCTCAGCTCAGCTCAGCACAGCACAGCACAGCACAGCACAGCACAGCACAGCTCAGCACAGCTCAGCACAGCACAGCACAGCTCAGCTCAGCACAGCTCAGCTCAGCTCAGCACAGCAGAGCAGCATAACATAGCAACATAGCATCTTCTGGCACTGTGAAAGCCAGAGCATTTCTTTTTCTTATACAAAGTGGGGACACAGAGCTGGGAAAGAGGTTCACTTGGCAAAGTGCATGCCACGCAAGCAAGAGAACCAGAGTTCTGGCCCTGAACATCCACATGAGGAGCCAGACGTGGTGGCCTGTCTCTGTCGTCCTCGCACGGGGGAGTCAGAGACATGAGGACGCCTGCGGCATATTGCTAATTAGTTTAGACAGTTAGTGAGCTCCGGGTTCAATAAGAGAGCTTGTCTCAAAAAAATAAGGTGAATTCACTTCTTCCCACCACATAGGCTGCCTGAATCTTGTTTCTCCGACACACCAGGTGGCTCCTTTCCACCTCACAGGCCTCCAAACTCCATACCCAGCATCCTGGGAGGCCAAGCCTACTGGTGACTCAAGGGTGTCTAGGCTTGCAGAGCCATCCCATAGAGTGTTGGAGGAGAGAACCAGGAAGTGGGATGCTGACCTTTTGGTGGAGACCGTTAGCACAGACTGTAGCCAACCCTCAAAAGAAAACTAGGAATAGAACCTGCAGGCCTCAATAACAGTCCCTTCGAGGGAAACATCTCAACCCTCTCACAAACATGGTACTGAAATAAGGATGGTCTGAACAAAAAGACAGACAAATCCAGTCACATACCTCTGCTGAAGTCCCAGAGAAGAAACAAAAATAACGTGGAAGACTATGACATGTATACCCTCAAATTGCTAACTCCATAGTCAGGGTGACCTGAAGGAGCTCCCCAACAACTAATTCAAAAGAATGAATATAACTATGCTCAAACCGCTCAAAGAAGTATGAAAATATTCCAAGAGAAAAACATCAAAGAGCTGAATGGAATGGAGACATCAATTTAAGATGTGAAAATAGAATTCAATAAAGAGGTAGAACTGTTGAAGAAAACACAAGTTAAAATGATTCCAGAAATAAAAAGGTCAATAAGTGAAAGACTGACCCACATCTACTCATGTGGAAAGCAAAGCATCAACGCTGGGTGACAGACGGATGGAACTGGCTCACCCACTAGAGGCCAGTGATTAGAAGAAACGAGCAGAGTGTGGGCATGATCTGTACACGGCAAAAGACCCACGTTTCGGATTATAAGCATATAAGAAGGAGAATACCACACCACAGGCACACAAATATCTTTAATAAAAACTCACGGAAGAAAATACCCCAAACCTAAAGAAGGAGATGCCCACGCAGACACAAGAAGCCTGCAGAGCACTAAACAGACAAGACCAGGGAATAAAGGAATGCTCCATAACATTTTACAGTTAAGACATTAAAAACACAAAATAAAGAATGGACGTTGAAAGCTGTGAGAGAGAAAGGTTCAATTATGCATAGAGCAGAGGCAGACTCGTCTGACTCATTAACAGCAACACTTGATTGCTCAACAGAAACGTTACGGGTATTTATTGATTGATTAATTCAATGTGTCTGGGTCTTTTTGCCTGCATGTGTGTTTATATGCACCACACACATACAGTGTTCATGGATGTTAGAAAAGGGCATTGAATCCAATGGAACTGGAGTTACAGGTGGTTGTGAGCTGCCATGTGGGTGCTGGGAATCAAACCCAAGTCCTCTGGAAGAACAGCAAGCCCCAAAACAACAGAATTTTTTTTTTTTTTTCCTGAGGCTGGGTTTCTTTGTGTAGCCCTGGCTATCCTGGAACTCACTCTATAGACCAGGCTGGCCTTGAACTCAGAGCATCTGCTTCTGCCTCTGAATGCTGGGATTAAAGGTGTGTGCCACCACCGCCCAGCTCAATAGAAAGTTTTAAGGCCAGGTGCCTGGAAAGACATATTCCAAGTTCTGAAACACCACAAGTCTCAACCCAGAATATTAAAATTATTAAAATTCAAGAAGACATTAGAACTTTCAACAACAAAACACATTAAAGGCATTTGTGACTCTAGCCAGCTCTACAGAGGACACTGGGAGTTGTAATTCTTCAGAATGAAGAGAAAGATCCATACAGCTGAGGGCACATAGGCTAAGTCATGAGGAGGTGTGGGCA